>NC_142497.1:10395575-10768075 GCF_965113065.1 Corylus avellana
TTTCCCTCCAGGGGCTGTAACACCCTGGTCCCATATTGGGAAGATGAGAAGAAGCCCACATTGAGTGGGTAGTTTATAGAGATAGTCATGGGTGCTAAGTCCCACATTGCCTAGTTACTAGGTGAAACTGGGCTTTATAATGAATTCTAGGGAAGCTCCAAATTGACTAGTCCTTTTGGGGTAATAGTGCAGATGTGGCTAGCGCTTTTCCCTAGGTCGTTATAGGGGCGGCTCGTCAACACCGAAGAGGCGAGCTCGGCTAGGGCCGTCGGGGGCGGCTTGAGCTGTGACGAGGCTGTTGCTTGGGAGCTATTCAGCCCGGTCCAGAGGTTCCTCATTGTGGCGGTGATTGGCGTTGCCGCTGCGGAGTCAAAGAAAAACTGACTCATTTGGCGGCTCACGAAATCTGTGGAGCTCAGGGTTAGTAATTAGAGTTTTTAATCTTTCATAAGGATTAATGCAAGGCATTAAATCGTGTACGTTATAGTTAGTTGTTTAGTTCTGTTAATTGCTGGTTTAATGCATGATTTATAGAGTTTTTAGGGCTACTTAGATATCTCAGTAATTACTAGTACGTGCTTGATTTGAGAAATGGGTATGGTTTTGAAATCCATTTATTGCAGATTTTGCGCCTGATTTCCCCATTTGCTATGGTTCTGTTTCTTGGGCTGTCCCTTTTTTTATTTTGTTTTATTTTTTTAAGTTTTTGGGTAAATCAATTGGTTCGGTTTTGTTTTACATTTTATGCTTCTGCTTATGGGTATGTTTAACTTAAGTGTGTTTTACAATTGTGTTTGTGTATCTTTCTTTTTTAGTGTGGCTGTTTACTCATTCTGTAACTTATTATCATTGAGTAAATTATTCCTTTTTTCCCCCTTTTACATCTATCTGTAATATACTTGTGTTCTTTTGAGAATATTTTATAGAATTGAATGCTTTGATATTCTATTTTTTTTTTTTTTTTGTTTCAGTCCAAATTGATAGAAATTTTGTCTAATTTTTCTATTCATGCCCCACCTCAATTCTTTTCATCTGTCAGTGTGTGGAGAAAGTTGCAATGACCTATGTGGTTTAAGCTCTGGTGTGCGAATTTTTGCTTCAGGATCAGGTGCTGTCAAGCATGCAACAGAAGCTTGACAGTCTATGTGAGCAGATGAGTAATGCCAGGGATCACGCGGGTGGTAGGGGCGAGATGGCATTCACCAAGAATGTGGAATCATCGTGTAATGACGCTTTTGGTTCTGATAAGATCACATTCGTTGATTGTGGTTGTTGGTTTTGTGATCAACATCATGTACTGTATAATGGGTTGGAGGTAATCATTTATTTCTAACTCTTTGTGAATGTACTATTAAATTGCAGTTCGTGAATGTCCTTGCTAAATAGCTTGAATTTTCCTTATTGAATCTTAAGTTTGGTTTCAGGGTAGCTCTATTAGGAAAGCCTCTAGTGGGGAGGAGATGCTCCAATATAAATTGGGTTTCTCAAACGAAGTAGAACCAGAGGAGCGCCGCATGTCTGATTTGTCAGATTGGGCTTCAAGTGTCATATCTTGTGCTGAGATCCAAGTAACGGGAGGTTCAACAGCATTACACTAATTCTAAATTTCCCTGTTTCAATGTAATCACATAGTTAAGATTAGATATCGATCGGGTTTGTAAATGGTAGTAATTGCATACATGCGTTTCATAAGTCAAAGTTCTTAAGCCTAATAGACCAGGTTCTTTGGGTGGCAAATGTGCCTTATTTTTCTTGTTCATGCATTTCGTTTACTCCTATTGGTTCTATCAGTATACCTCATTTATCAAACCTCATTGTGGTGGTGGTGATCAAACAAGGGCTGGTTAAAAAGATAATTGGTGTAACTATATACATATTGTAAATGAGAATGTCATGGTGCATTTTTCTCAGATGAACACCTCAGTAATTGAACATGACATTTACAACCTCAAGCGGGACTTTGAGGAGAAAGATGCCACCATAAAGGAGCTAACCACTCTACTCCACTCATCCGATGTTGCTGGTTCGAAGGTAATGTTTCAGTTATAGTCCCTTTGAATTTCGTCCTTACTGAAAAATTTTCTTTCCTTAATCTGTATCCCTTATAATAGAGGATTGTAGAGTTGGAAGACATTATATGTAGGAAAAACACGATTATTACAAGACTAAAGAAGGACATGGTTGTCCTAGAACAAAAGGTAAGAAGCAGGCGGCAGGAATCTAGTGGTTGTAGAGTTTGGGGAGTTCATTGAAGAAAGTATTTGCAATCTCCCTCCATTCCCTTTTTAATTGTTCCCTTTCTAGGGTTTTGTTGTGTATAATGATCTAGTTATATTATGTTGTACCCTTTCACATGAAATGATTGAATGAATGCTTATAATGTAAAAAGGTCCATCAATTCTAATGGACTTTGCATTTTAATTCCTTCTACACATCTGAAATTCAATGTGGATAAGCTTTGCATTTTAGAAAAAAAAGAGGCATGTGCTCTAACTCTGCAATGAGCAATGAGCAATGTGCAACGATATTTGCTTAGGTTTACTTGAAGAATTTGGTTGTCATGTTCTGAATTTTGTAACTAATAGTACAATTAAAAGCAGGTGGTGCACTTCACTAGACTTCGGAGATCCTCCTTTCCTTCTTCAAACTCAAACTCAAATAGTGAGCAGCGTCCACACATGGCAGAAAATCTCCTATATAATATGGATAGTACTACTAGCCCTTCATCTTCTAATTCAGACTCTTCCCCTTCGAATCAACCACATGTTCCTGTCGCTAAAGTTGAGGAAATTTCTGTTAAGAATAGCTACTCTTCTTCTACAAGAAACCAGATGTCAGCACCTGCAAAACTGACAAGTTCTTTTGTGAGACCAACAGATCAGAGCTCAAAATCTAGATCAATAAGTCCACTTAAAGAAATATTTACAAATTGGAAATCCAATTCAATTTCATATTCGAGGCAAAAACAGGCAGTTGTTGGAGATTCTTCAAGAAAGAGTAGAAGGCGACATCTAACTGGATCTAAGGATGCAACCCCTCAAAAGAGATGGCTTTAGTAAGTTACATGCAATTTTTATGTACTTGTTCTTAATGATGCCACTACAACAAGCTTTCAAATTTGATTTCAGCATTTAAAGGGAATATATAAGGAACTGAGACACCTTTACTATATATATACAGGTTGAAGAGTGCTTCATATTTCTGCAATCAGGAGACGCCTTTACATTTCCAAAATGATGCTCGGGAGATGTATGGAGACCCTACATATATTTATAGGTGCAGACCAGTGTTGAATTTATAAATTTTTAGAAATTACAGTACATTAATTTAAGTAAATACACAACTTGGTCTTATATATTCACTATTGTTTATTTCGGGACAACCTTAAGCCAACTTACCTACTTAAGCCATACTCAATTTTGGGAGTATTTTGAATTTCATAATGCTAGAAAGGGGCCCATTTTTCTTAATCAAGTTAGAAATATGAGCTCTAGGAATACTTTTCCACACCAAATTAGTTTCTCATGAGCATCAATTGTTCGAATTTCAAAACACATTTGAAGACATAAATTGGAATCAATATTCAATACATATACATCAAAATTTGAAAAATAAAATAACAAAAATGAAATGTTCCTTAACAAGAAAAAAAAAATTTATCTATCCATTTGGCTGCTTGGAGTTTATCACTTTGAAATGTTTGTAGCTAACCCATAACAAAACTAACAAGCATTAAGGGGTACTTACTGATAAATGTTGATAGGTTTTAGCATTGGGAGTGATCTGATTGGTTTAGTTGTGATTCGCCCATGGTCGATGAACGCTTCTTTTGTTGTGGCTAATAACTGGATTCCAAGTTGCAATCATCCTCATCCTCATCATCACAATCATCATCTTCAGCTGAACATTCTGGAATGTCACTTTCTTCATCACATTCATCCTCTTCGGTTGAAGATTCATCACTTTTGTCATCAGAAGATTCGAAACAAAAATAAAAATCCACGTGGGTCAAACTTGGATGATCTTTTGCATTCTCTCCGTGCTCGTGTATCAGATGAACTCCGCAGCTTTTAACTAAGAACTGTGTTCTTATGTCAATCCCTTTTACTTTTCTTTTTGGATAACAAATTATGTTAAACCTAAATAGCAGTTTGTCCTCCTCTAACACAAAAGGATCTAAAACCAAGTACTCCAGCCATACATGATTTGAGCCTTGTGCTCTTACATGTTCATCTCTCTTAGTAATAAGCTTACTTTCTATACCTTTACTGTAGATCGTCCAACGAAGATTACACGAGCCATATTTTGGCCCTGAGAGCTCGAGAGGTCCAAAAACAACACAAAAAGCAATTTTTTTGATCTCATCCAAAAACGGGAGCCCAGTAATATATATTGCACATGAGTTACCACCAGCAGATGGATTCTCCATACGATGGCTGAACCAAGCTGGTATCTTATTTCCCGGAATTAAGATTCCACCACCAAAATAGTCATTATAAGGTCCCTATATATTAAACGAATAGCATCAATTTTCAGAAGTAGAACCCATAAACCAAGGCACATAAAAATACGTACAAAAGAGAGAGAGAGAGATACCTGATTCCCTATATTCTCAGCCAATTTATAGCATCCAGACAAGTCAATCCATTTTCCCACTCGCAATCCGCTTGACAATTCTGGAAAACTTTCCAACGAAACACATCCATCGGCCCATATATTTTCTATATCTGGTGGAAGTTCTGGAATTTCTTTAAGTTGCTTGCAATTCCTTACAAGAAGCGCCCTTAATCTAACAAATCTTTTGATGCATGCAGGCAGGCTAACAATTTCAGTCTCTGATAGAACTAATTTATCTAAACTGGAAAAACAATTAAGTGCCATGAAGAATTCTGATTTTACTATAGATCTTTCATGATCCAAGAATCGCAGTGCCGGAAACAAAATAAAGGAACAACCATCATCGAAAATATGTGCATTCGCTAGAGGAGGCGATGCAAATAAATTTGTACTTGATGAAATTTCAAATTCCTCTGTTGACACGACTGAGAGCATGGATTCTCTTTCATCCCTCACCTTTGTTGGAAGCTTAACAACTTTTGAACACCTTTCCTGATCCTGACGAAGAATATTTAGATGCTGCAACTGAAGACTATTTGGAAGATGAATAGGGTTTATGCAATCTCGGATATATAAGTTGGAAAGCCCAGTGAAATATACAATGGATGGAGGTAGTTCTTTTATAGCTACCCGTTTTAAAAAAAGGATTGTCAAGCGTTCCATTTTACACTCAATTTCAGGAAATTTCTGAAGCCTTGCACAATCTAGAAGTTCAAGAGTTTCAAGAGATCTCAACTTGAGGCTTCTTGGCAATGTTATAAGGTTGTTGCATTCCGAAATACGCAGAACAGAAAGCTTCTTAAGTAATCCAACAGAGTCATGAACCTTAACTAAACTCTCACATTTCTTAACCCTTAAAACTTCTAAATTTGGGATTCTTGAAATATTAGGGATTTCCGTTAGGAATTTACATAGACCGAATTTCATAGTCCTCATGTTTTGGAAATCCTGAAAAAAAAAAAAAAAAAAAAAAATTACAAAAAGTTTGTAGCATAATTTAAAAGAAATAAATATATAAAATAATAATTATACCTTGAATCTCTCCTTCGGTAGCTTTAATGGGCTATTAGATATTCTTAAAATGACGAGTTTCTTTCCATGAAAATTGGATGGAAAATATTCTAAAGGACATCCAGGCCAATCAAGCACTCTTAACTCATTAGAGAGATATCTAGGACTCCCAAAGAAGCGTGCATTACGATTTATAAACAATCTCAGCCTTGTCATCTTCTCGAAGGTTTTGGAACTCAAGCATATCAAGTCTCGCTCAGGCAAGTCCACTAATATACCTTCAATTTTGTTTGTTCCCTGGTAAGACAATGCACAAGTATGGCAATAAAATCAAAGCATAAAGTTCTTCATATTTTACTGCTTGTTAGAATTATAATTTTATTCTTTTACATAGAAACACCTTATTTTGTGAAAAGGAAACAACTTATATTCCATTCGTCTGACTTTATATGTTCCTTGTTGTGGTTTTCATAATGGGTAATTTTGTTATTATTAGAATGTCAATTTTTTTTTCCTCATATTTACATATAATTCTTACATATTCATAAAATAAAAGGCAAAATACTCATAAAAACTATATCCATATTTGAAATAGGGTAAAAGGCAATTTGCTTGATGATTTATTTATTCTTTTGGATTAAAGGCATTCAACTTGCAGCCAAGTACTTACTTTTGAAACGAATGGTGTGCGTATATGTGTGTCCACGTGTGTGGTTATTTATCCATCAATTTTTGCAAAATGTAAAATTAAAAGAGTGTTTTTATGAGTCTTACCATATTTTCTTCAAATACATGACGAACGTCTTCATGAAACCACAGTCTACTGCGTTTGCCAGGTTCTTTGCATGATTCTTGACGAACAATTTCTCTACCCATATCTTGTAGTGAGTCATGCATGTCGAATTTGTTACGCTCATCAATAGTTACGAGAGACTTATGCATAAGCACTTCAATGCCAATACAAGGAAAGAAACCACAATTGTCTAGAATTTTAATGACATATTCCACATTGTCTCCTTTAAAGAAACATGCAATGTCAAGGAAAATATTCTTCTCACTTTCCTCCAACCCATCATAACTTATTTTAAGCTTTTCATGAATATTTTTATGAGGAATTCTTTTGTACTTTTCCAAGGCACTTTTCCAATGATATACATCTCTTCCACATAAATATGAACCTAGCACTGTTAAAGCTAGTGGAAGGCCCCCAGCATAATGTAGTGCATGTTTTGTGAGTTCTATAAAATCATCAGTAGGCTTGTTACTTTGGAAAGCGTGTTGACTAAAGAGCTGAAAAGCTTCATTGTGATTCAATTCATTCATCTTGTATCTGAAATCAACTTTAGGATTAATTAGTAAATGCTCATCTCTTGTCGTTATAATGATTCTACTTCCCATACCAAACCATTCATGTTCTCCCGACAATGATTCTAATTGGATCAACTCATCCACATCATCAAGAACTAAAAGAATCCTTTTATTGCAAAGCCTTTCCTTTATGATATTGATTCCTCCATCAACATTACGAATCTTCAAACTTGAGTTGCCTAGGATATCAGAAAGAAGTGTCTCTTGCAACTGGACTAGACCACACTCTCGCTTTGAATTTTCTCTAACATTTGCAAGAAAACAACTATCTTCAAATTGGTAAGCAATTGAGTTATAGATCGCTTTGGCGATAGTTGTCTTACCAATTCCACCACCTCCGAAGATTCCTACCATGCGTTTGTCATTCATTCCAATACTTAAAAGCACATTAATGTCTCGTACACGAGACTCTAGTCCAACTGGATATTTGGTGACATTTAAGTATGTATGACTTACCATTCTTGAGACCGCTTGAACAATTTCATGGATAAATTTAGATTCACTCCTACCAATGCAAAAGATTAACAAAAATTAAATGAGTTGCAATAGTTACATTAAATACATAGAAAGATGATTTACATACATTTTTTTTCTTTGTAACAAATGACAATGGTAAGCAACAAGACATGTTGTAATCCTTCCCTCCCTAAATCTCAATCCTCCAATGGATTTGATCACATGTCCTCCCTTAATAAGACTCATAGTTTTCATCGTTTTTTTTTTTTTTTTTTTTTTTCATTTATTTTATTTTTTTTTAGGTATTACTAAACTTTACCCTCTTTTTTGTTTTTGTTTCATTCTCGAATTTGGTTTTGCCTTGTTGATACATATAATTAAAGAGTATATTTTTTGCAGTTTACTCTAAAATGTAACTGCATTTCTTCAATTTCTTTTATGTTCTTTTATCATAAGGTTTAATTATATAGTTCCAAAATGTTTAATATTTTAGTAAAATTGCGTTTTATTTTCATCTTGCACTATTCAACTATATTATAATTATAATATTCCCACTAAACTTTAGAACCTAGCAAAATGCCCCAAGAGTTAAGTATTTACATTCCGGTAGACCGTACGATTTTAAATTGGTGTTAATTAAATTTGTGAGTTAAGTATTACATGTTTGAGCCTCATTGACCAACTCCTTATCAATTTCGATTTATTTCAAGAAGAAAACAATTTAATTAATGAGTTCAATTGACTAGATGTAAAAAAAATAAAAGATGGCATCTTAGTTTCAAAATATATGTGTTCCACTTCCATTTCACTTATGGAAAACGGAATATTTTATTAAAAACCTATTTAAAATAGAAGTTCTTTATCCCCTAAAATATGCATGTATATTATTTATCTTTAGTCGTATAGTATGTGGTATTGTACTCTGCAATTTGGATTTATTCAAAGTTTTAAGTATCGAAGTTAATTTGCTTGATTTCTATGAAAAAGAATTAATTATTTTTAAGATTAAATATTTAATTATTCTTAAATTTTAGAATTATGAGACGATGGTTATCATCTAACTCAACTTAAGGTATAAATGCGAAATTTTATGTATAGTTCACAAAATTAGTAAAAACTATTTCTCAACTTTTCGTTTTCATTGGGCTTGAAAATTATTACTTCCAAGTTCCAATAGAACTGATACTAAAAACTAATTTAAAAAAATTATACCACTTTGAACTAAAAACTAATTTAAAAATTATACCACTTCGAAAATCCTAGAATGTAATCGAGGCAATTAACAAAATATATGAAAATAACACTACGTATCAAAATGACTAACTTTTAAAAATATGATCTTAATGTGAAAATTTCAATGAATTTAGAGTTCTTGTGACAAAAGAAATCATAATAATTAATTAATAGATATGTTTGATGTCATTCTTCTATACATCTCTTGTTTATCTTTTTATTTTTTATTTTTTATTATTTAAATCTATCATTGAATCAGTGTGACTCAAGTGTGAGTCCTAAAAATGTAATGACAATTTGCTTATCTCTTGTACGGAGATGAACAAGAGATAAAGTAAAAGATGAAAACTAAATATTTTTCATAATTAAATTTGTTCAAAATAACATAAGGAATAATATTATATTGTAGGACCAAAGAAAATGATAGTGGTACAAAACTACATACCAAAATAAATGAAAAGTTCATCTTCAACAATTAGATCATCCATAAACTATTTAAATAAAGAGAAATGCCTCTTTCTTTTCTTTTTTTTTTCTTTTTTTTTTTTAAAAAAAAAAAAATCTATTATACATGTGCTGTCCATATAAATACAACTTTTTGCAAATCAACCATTTAAGGTCTCTTATGTAAATTGCTTGGTCTTAAACATAATAATTTAATGAGTTTAATTTCTTTAGCACAAAAATTTATGGAATAAACTATAAACATGTATTTGTGTAAAATAGTTCACATGTGCTGCACATGCATAAAAGCAGGAGTCTAACGATGATAGAATGTCATCCATGTGCAAATGACTACTACAGTACTACATTCAATAAATTATTTTGCTGGCATATATATAAGGTCAGAAATACCCTTCATCCAAGTGGTAGCCGGACAAGTTGGCGACTTTTTGTAGGGCTGTCTTCCAGCTTTCCACAGTGTTCTCCTTGGATCTGCTTTCATGTTTGGCCAATGCTTTACCGAAACTCTCTTTTTGATGTCGTACATCCGATGGATCTATTTTGTAGAACACTGGAAGAACGATTTGTTGATATTTTTCCTTACACTCAAGGATCTCCTTTAGCTCATTCAAGCACCATGCAGATGATGCATAGTTTTCAGAGAGTACAACGATTGCAATTTTTGAATCATTGATGGCTTTGAAAAGTGCTGGTGAAATTTCTTCTCCTCCTCTAAGTTTGTCATCCATATAAGTATGAAGCCCCTTTTGACGCAAAGCGTTGCATAGATGAGCAGTAAAATTGTCACGGGTATCTTGACCTCTAAAGCTCAAGAATACATCGTTAGTCCATCGACGGATGAAAGAAGAAGAAGATGAGGAAGGAGCTGATCTTTGGAAGGTCATGGAAGAAGCCATTCTGTATGTAAGCTTGATTGCTAGGTTTTAGGGATAATGAGAGTAATGACTGTAGATGCAATTGTAGATGCATATATAGTTGATTATGAATTGTTACCTCTATTTTGCCCACGCTAGAAAGTTGCTTTCAAGAGTCATGAAGAAGAAGAAGAAGAAGAAAAAAGAGAGTGGGAAAACAAAGATGAATGGAGGTAAAAGAAAGTGCTTAGAAAATGGTGGATCATCTACCAATTGAGCATTCTTTATTGGGCTTCCCCCCCTCCCCTCTCTCTCTCTCTCTCTCTCTCTCTCTATATATATATATATATAGATCAATTGAATTGTTTGTTTAATATATTTGTTTTGATAAAAATAAATAAATAAAATAAAATAAAATAAAAAGAGGAAAAAGATAGAAAACAAAGTTTTACCAAACCCAACCCAATTTGTGAGCTTTTTATCCCACTTTCAAGTTTAATATTTGTCCCCTCTAACCCAAGAAAAAAGGGAATCCAAATGTTTTGTGATTTTTATTACATTAGGCTTAAGGCAATTTTAGAATATATATATATATATATATATATATATATATATATATATATATATATAATGGCCTCTAATGCTCAAGAATACTTCGTATGGCCATGGAAGGGTGAAAGAAGAAGAGGCTCCTCGGAAGCTCATGGAAGAAGCCATTCTTTTTGAGGTTTCTTTGTTTTGTTGGTTTTCACTGCACCATTAAAGTTGTAATTATTTTATTATTTTTCTTGGATCCAAGAATTTTTGTCTTTTTTTTCAAAAAAATTACATAAAATCAAAACCAAAAATGCTAGTAATTCAACTCATGTCAACGAAACTCGGGTCCTAGAGGACTTGGGTGCCATTGGTAAAAAAGGATTTTATGAAATCTAGATACATGCCTAAAATGAAAGTCATCGGTCAAATTTGTTGTGAGTTTTCAAGATAGTAGCATTTCATGAAGAAAACGCTTTGGCATCAGTTTTATATTGATGGAAAAATACAACATGTTCTATTTGTGTATATATATATATCAAGACATGCACTATATAGTTGGTTAGAAATCTTCAGCAATGAACTAATAAAAATAGTCATAACATAATTGTTTATGTTTAAAAATGTCTTTAAAATTGTTAATTAAGATTATATTATAAGAATATTTTATAAAATTTAGTTGCAATATGATTATATTACAAAGAAATCCATGTTCAGTGTTCTATTTCAATGTTCTATTTCTATTTCAACATTGTTCTATTTCAATGTTGAAAACATCACAAATTTAATTAAATGAATCGTGATGATATAGTAGCAGTAGTGGAAAAGTTATAGCCATGTAAAGAAGTCAAGTTTCATCATTCACATTGATGATGCCCTACAAAATTGCACTTAACTAATATAAATTAAAACACTTCAAATCGTAACAAATTATTAATTTCTTCATCGGATTTTTCCTCTGCGGATGAACTTTCCCATAAATAATCACTTTCTTCGTTGAATTCGTTGGATTCATCAAAAGAGAAATAATACTCCACATGGGTCATATCTGGATAGACGGAGAAGTAGTCGACGCGGCATTGCATGATATAATAATATAATTACAAGTTGGTCCTATAATAATATAAGTATAGTACTCAACACAGCATTGAGCATCTTGGCAGCTTCCTTATAATATAGAAATAAAGTGTTGACAAGACTTTAGGCATTTTTATAAAGAATGAATAACTCTCTCTTATAGCATCAATTTTATAAGATTAATTAGGCTCATAAATTTATCATTTCCCACTTTCCGCCCCCCTCTCTTTTCTTCCTCGTCCGACAACCTCACCCACCCCCCAATCACCTTTATTTCTTTTTCTTTTCTTTTTCTCCTTTTTCTTCTTGCGTCCACCTTCTCCGCCACTTCCTCTTTCTCTTTTCTTATTTTATCCTTCCCCGCCACTCTCTTTGTTTTATATTAGTTTATTTATTTCTTTGTCTCCCACTATCCACTCTCTTATTTTCTTTTGTTTTTGTTTTTATTTTATTTTTTCTACTTTTGTAAACCTATAATACAAACAAATTTTATAAAAGCACTTTTACAATATTATGCGACACAATATAGTTGAGTTTTTCTAAAATTAAATTTAACTCATTTTCAATCATATTGTAAAAGTTTTTTTTCTTTTTTTTTAAAAAAAAAATTATTTATAAGCCTAACATTCCTCTTTATTAAAACATTATCTAACAATGTTACTTATTCGTTTATGAACAAAATTCACAAACGCAATAACACTCAACTCACAATATTTAATTAATACTACTAAGTATTAATACGAGCAGTTGCAGATGTTGATTGAATTCTTTTTTTCTTTTGTAAAGACAGAAAGTTGTGGATTTCACTTTTGTTTTTGAATTTAACACATATAATAATTTTAATAGACTAATTGAAAATTATAGTATGGTATTGTATGATTTTGTGTTTGTATTATTGATATGAATTAGCATTATTCATACCTTGTCTTTTGGTTGCAATTTCATGAAAAACATTATAATATGTATTACAAGAAACATCAATTATCGGACATTCCTATTAAATTGCTTTACAAACAACAATAAGCTAATTTTTGAACAGACATATATGGAGAGGAAGAGAGGCTGTGAGTGTTGTTAGCAGAGAGAGGATTTACCTAACAAACCCTCAAACCTATTCTTAATAGTTATAATATGTGAAAGTGGGGTAATATTAATTTGTGTAATAAAATACCCAACCCAAAACGCACATCATTTTTTTTCTTTTCCTTTTCTTTCTTTCTTTTCTCTTTCTCTTTCCTTCCTTTTATACCTAGCTAAATGACTCTTCAATGAAAGAAGAAAATTCTTGCCAACTCCCTTATAATTAATAAACAATCTTGAAAGATGAGAAAAGGCATACGCGTTGGTCAAAGAAAGAAGAAAATTTTTTGCAAACTTCCACGTACCGCACAATGTAACTTTATAATATATGAAGTAGAAAATTAATTAGGATAAATATTAAATGTGATCCTTCCTAGATCTCGCTGCCTTTTTGCAATTGATTAGGATTTTTTAAAAAGAAAATCCCTCTAGATCGTAGAAAGGCAGTGGGAAACGAAAGAAAGCATGGCCCATTGCACTGTAGATTGATAGCGCACGCGTTGGGAAAAAAAAGAAGAAAGATGAAGCTATTTTTCATTTTTTATTTTTTAAGATGATTATTAAATAATTTGTAGGACCTACACTTTTATTTATGAGAATGCATTTTCCAATTTCATTTATGAAAATAATTATTGAATTTATACGACTTATACTTTCACTTATGTGGATTCATTTTCTATTTTTGAAAATAATTATTAAATTTATAGGAGTACTATATGTTAACATATACAATTTCCCAAACACCTGAGATGGACTCTAATAAACTAATAAACTAAGCATTTATTCTCTATGAAAGACATTCATTATATATATATTATATATATATATATATATATATATGAAAAACAATACTATCAATCTATAATGCACTTACAATTATTCAAACATTTTAAGATTTTACTTAATTGTTGTGAGATAGTTACGATAGTAAAATATTACACGGCCACATCTAAAGTCTTAATGGCTCATCATTCACGGCTAGAAGACTCGTGGATCCTATATTCAACATAATCAGTTGATAATTCGATAAAAGCATTACAAATCTATTGATAGTTTGAAAAGAAAAATATAATTTATTTATTTCTCAATAATTGAAAACTTCCTGTAAACCTAAGTTTACCCACTTTGGAGCCAAAAGGTAGGTAATGGGTACTTCCAAAACCTAATGTTGATATGTGTAACTTGACCCACAACTACCTTAGTTAGTTGAGTTAAATTCATAAAATAAAAAAGCCTAATCAAGCAAAATGGCGAGCTTCTCAGTCATCTTTCACCTTGACAAAACTCCCCCTCTACATTTCCAAAAGAAAATTCCAAGAAATTCACTAGAGGCCCCCCACATATTGGGCAAATTTAAGCCCAATGTCAATTTTGAGAGTATTCTGAATTTCAGACAATTAGAAAGGGGCTCATTGTTTTCGATCAAAGTGAAGACATGCCCTATTTAAAATCCTTCAAAACCCAAATAGATGATAATGTGATAGCTATCAAATATACTGAAGTAAAAGAAAAAAACCCAAGAAACAACATGGATTTGTACGGTTTACCAAAAAAACATTTAGAATTAATTAATTGGATTTCACTGGCAACATGAATCAGGCAAAGAACCCATTTCTCAAACAGAACAAAAAAAAAATTGAAGAATTAAAATTTTCATGACTCATCAACGTGAATAGCATTATTATGTCTTTGAGAATATTTTATAGAATTTAATCCTTTAATATGCACACTCATATGTCATATATATAGTTTCATTCCAAATTCATTGAAATTTTGTCCAATTTTTCTATTCCGGTGCCTCCTCCATTCCAAATTGGTTCGAACTACCACATTTCAAGCACATAAATTAAATAAATAAATTAAGTATATTAAATTTTCATGACCCATCAACCATATATAATAACACTATTATGTCATATGAAACTGAAAAAATGATCATAGATGTACTTACAGGCCGAACCCATCTAATTATTGTGATAGTGTGGAAGTGGCTCTCTCTCAAATAGTTGGCTGCACTGCACAAACTTGTTCAAAATCGAATGCTAAATATGTCCCACACATCCTCATATATATGGAACCCCATTAATTTGTCATTTGCACTTAAAACGCCATTTCCAAAATGGAAAACCCTGATACATAATTAAGTGGACAAATCAATATATCATAAGATAATTACTAAGATCTACTACTACTACTAGTGAGCAGGTAGGACCCAAAAATTGGAAATAGCGAGCGGTTAATCAAAAACAAAATTAACAAGCATGAAGGGGGCCTTACTAAAAAATAATTCCTCATATGTAGCGGGTAACAACTTAATTCCAAGTTGCAATCATCATCACCGTCACCATCACCATTACCATTATCACCATGATGCCTCTTCATGATGGTTGAACATTCTGAATTTTCAATTTCTTCATCTGATACATTAAATAGATATGCATGCCCTCCATGATTGCATATCAGCTCAACTCCCCAACTTTTAAAGAACATTGAACTCACTAAAAACCTAAATTGCATATTGTCATCTAGCATAAAAGAATCTAGAATCAAGTACTCCAGTCATACATGATCCGCGCCCAGTAAATGAAAGTTTCTCTTTCTCTCAATTTCTTTATATCTATTGCTCACCGTAAGATCAGCAAGAGCATAGTCTCCGTTTGAGGGGACCCCAAGAATGGGTCCAATCACAGCACACAATGCAATTCCAATGAAATTATGCGAATATTGGAGCCCATTAATATGTATTTCACATGAGTTACCAAATGAACGCTCCTTACTATGGCTGAACCAGTATGGTATCGTATTTCCTGGAAATATAATTCCACCACCAAAGTCCCTAAAATGTACTTATTAAACAAATATCATGAATTCTCAAAACTATAACCCATAATTAAACCAAGGCACATACAAACATATAATATAAGTATAGTACTCCACACGGCATTGAGCATCTTGGCAGCTTCCTTATAATAAAGAAATGAAGTGTTGACAAGACTTTGGGCATTTTTATAAAGAATGAACAACTCTCTTTTATAAAATTAATTTTATGAGATGAGTTAGGCTCATAAATTTATCGTTTCCCACTTTTTCCTCGTCCGACAACCTCACCCACCCCCCAATCACCTTCATTTCTTTTTCTTTTCTTTTTCTCCTTTTTCTTCTTGCGTCCACCTTCTCCGCCACTTCCTCTTTCTCTTTTCTTATTTTCTCCTTCCCCACCGCTCTCTTTGTTTTATATTAGTTTATTTATTTCTTTGTCTCCCACTATCCACTCTCTTATTTTCTTTTGTTTTTGTTTTTATTTTATTTTTTCTACTTTTGTAAACCTATAATACAAACAAATTTTATAAAAGCACTTTTACAACATTATGCGACACAATATGGTTGAGTTTTTCTAAAATTAAATTTAACTCATTTTCAATCATATTGTAAAGGTTTTTTTAAAAAAAAAATAAAAAAATAAAAAAATTATTTATAAGCCTAACATTCCTCTTTATTAAAACATTATCTAACAATGTTACTTATTCGTTTACGAACAAAATCCACAAACGCAATCACACTCAACTCACAATATTTAATTAATACTACTAAGTATTAATACGAGCAGTCGCAGATGTTGACTGAATTCTTTTTTTCTTTTGTAAAGACAGAAAGTTGTGGATTTCACTTTTGTTTTTGAATTTAACACATATAATAATTTTAATAGACTAAATGAAAATTATAGTATGGTATTGTATGATTTTGTGTTTGTATTATTGATATGAATTAGCATTATTCATACCTTGTCTTTTGGTTGCAACTTCATGAAAAACATTATAATATGTATTACAAGAAACACCAATTATCGGACATTCCTATTAAATTGCTTTACAAACAACAATAAGCTAATTTTTGAACAGACATATATGGAGAGGAAGAGAGGCTGTGAGTGTTGTTAGCAGAGAGAGGATTTACCTAACAAACCCTCAAACCTATTCTTAATAGTTTATAATATGTGAAAGTGGGGTAATATTAATTTGTGTAATAAAATACCCAACCCAAAACGCACATCATTTTTTTCTTTTCCTTTTCTTTCTTTCTTTTCTCTTTCTCTTTCCTTCCTTTTATACCTCGCTAAATGACTCTTCAATGAAAGAAGAAAATTCTTGCCAACTTCCTTATAATTAATAAACAATCTTGAAAGATGAGAAAAGGCATACGCGTTGGTCAAAGAAAGAAGAAAATTTTTTGCAAACTTCCACGTACCGCACAATGTAACTTTATAATATATGAAGTAGAAAATTAATTAGGATAAATATTAAATGTGATCCTTCCTAGATCTCGCTGCCTTTTTGCAATTGATTAGGATTTTTTAAAAAGAAAATCCCTCTAGATCGTAGAAAGGCAGTGGGAAATGAAAGAAAGCATGGCCCATTGCACTGTAGATTGATAGCGCACGCGTTGGGAAAAAAAAGAAGAAAGATGAAGCTATTTTTCATTTTTTATTTTTTAAGATGATTATTAAATAATTTGTAGGACCTACACTTTTATTTATGTGAATGCAT
Source organism: Corylus avellana (assembly GCF_965113065.1). NCBI lineage: Eukaryota > Viridiplantae > Streptophyta > Magnoliopsida > Fagales > Betulaceae > Corylus > Corylus avellana. Next base: position 10,412,815 of record NC_142497.1, read on the forward strand.
TTTCCATTTTCCTATATGAAAATAATTATTGAATTTATACGACTTATACTTTCACTTATGTGGATTCATTTTCTATATTTGAAAATAATTATTAAATCTATAGGAGTACTATATGTTAACATATACAATTTCTCAAACACCTGAGATGGACTCCAATAAACTAATAAACTAAGCATTTATTCTCTATGAAAGACATTCATTATATATGAAAAACAATACTATCAATCTATAATGCACTTACAATTATTCAAATATTTTAATATTTTACTTTATTGTTGTAAGACAGTTACGATAGTAAAATATTACCACGGCCACATCTAAAGTCTCAATGGCTCATCATTCCCGGCTAGGAGACTCGTGGATCCTATATTCAACATGATCAGTTGATAATTCAATAAAAGCATTACAAATCTGTTGATAGTTTGAAAAGAAAAATATAATTTATTTATTTCCCAATAATTGAAAACTTCCTGTAAACCTAAGTTTACCCACTTTGGAGCCAATAGGTAGGTAATGGGTACTTCCAAAACCTAGTGTTGATATGTGTAGCTTGACCCACAACTACCTTAGTTAGTTGAGTTAAATTCATAAAATAAAAAAGCCTAATCAAGCAAAATGGTGGGCTTCTCAATCATCTTTCACCTTGACAAAACTCCCCCTCTACATTTCCAAAAGAAAATTCCAAGAAATTCATTAGAGCCCCCACATATTGGGCAAATTTAAGCCCAATGTCATTTTTGGGAGTATTCTGAATTTTAGACAATTAAAAGGGGCTCATTGTTTTCGATCAAAGTGCAGACATGCCCTGTTTAAAATCCTTCAAGACCCAAATAGACGATAATGTGATAGCTATCAAATATACTGAAGTAAAAGAAAAAAACCCAAGAATCAACATGGATTTGTACGGTTTACCAAAAAAACATTTAGAATTAATTAATTGGATTTCACCGGCAACATGAATCAGGCAGAACCCATTTCTCAAACAGAACAAAAAAAATTGAAGAATTAAAATTTTCATGACTCATCAACGTGAATAGCATTATTATGTCTTTGAGAATATTTTATAGAATTTAATCCTTTAATATACACACTCATATGTCATATATATATATATATAGTTTCATTCCAAATTCATTGAAATTTTGTCCAATTTTTCTATTCCAGTGCCTCCGCCATTCCAAATTGGTTCGAATTACCACATTTCAAGCACATAAATTAAATAAATAACTAAAGTATATTAAATTTTCATGACCTATCAACCATATATAATAACACTATTATGTCATATGAAACTGAAAAAATGATCATAGATGTACTTACAGGCCAAACCCATCTAATTATTGTGATAGTGTGGAAGTGGCTCTCTCTCAAATAGTTGGCTGCACTGCACAAACTTGTTCAAAATCGAATGCTAAATATGTCCCACGCATCCTCATATATATGGAACCCCATTAATTTGTCATTTGCACTTAAAACGCCATTTCCAAAATGGAAAACCCTGGTACATAATTAAGTGGACAAATCAATATATCATAAGATAATTACTAAGATCTACTACTACTACTAGCATCAACAGTGAGCAGGTAGGACCCAAAAATTGGAAATAGCGAGCGGTTAATCAAAAACAAAATTAACAAGCATGAAGGGAGCCTTACTAAAAAATAATTCCTCATATGTAGTGGGTAACAACTTAATTCCAAGTTGCAATCATCATCCCCATCACCATTACCATTATCACCACGACGCCTCTTCATGGTGGTTGAACATTCTGAATTTTCAATTTCTTCATCTGATACATTAAATAGATACGCATGCCCTCCATGATTGCATATCAGCTCAACTCCCCAACTTTTAAAGAACATTGAACTCACTAAAAACCTAAATTGCATATTGTCATCTAGCATAAAAGAATCTAGAATCAAGTACTCCAGTCATACATGATCCGCGCCCAGTAAATGAAAGTTTCTCTTTCTCTCAATTTCTTTATATCTATTGCTCACCGTAAGATCAGCAAGAGCATAGTCTCCGTTTGAGGGGACCCCAAGAATGGGTCCAATCACAGCACACAATGCAATTCCAATGAAATTATGCGAATATTGGAGCCCATTAATATGTATTTCACATGAGTTACCAAATGAACGCTCCTTACTATGGCTGAACCAGTATGGTATCGTATTTCCTGGAAATATAATTCCACCACCAAAGTCCCTAAAATGTACTTATTAAACAAATATCATGAATTCTCAAAACTATAACCCATAATTAAACCAAGGCACATACAAACATATATACAAAAAAGAGAGAGAGCCATACCTTATTCAAAAAAGAATTTGCCACCTGATTAGGTATATTCACACACATGTTATAGCATTCGGACATGTCAACCCAATACAACTCTCGTAACTCGCATGTATTGAGTTGATCTTCTTTTGATATTTCTGGAAATCTTTCCAATGAAACACATCCTTTAGCATACACATATTCTATATTTGGTGGAAGTTCAAGAATTTCTTGAAGTTGCTTACAATCCACCAATTCAAGCAACCTCAATCGAACAAATCTTTTGATGCACATAGGCAAATTGATAATATCACTTCTTGATAGATCTAACCAAACTAAAGTTGAAAAGCAATTTGGTGTCCCCAGAAAATCTGATTTTGATAAGCACATACAATTACACAGATCCAAACCTTCCAGTGTTGAAAGCCCAATTGAGGAACAACCGTCAACAAAAATGCATGAATTCGCCGAAGGTGTTGATATGAATAATTCTGTTTTTGAAGGAATTTCAGATTCCTTTGTTGGAAACTTAACAAGTTTTGAACAATTTCTGAGAGAGAGAAACTTTAGTTGCTGCAATTGAAGAATGCTACTTGGGAGATGCATAAGGTTTTTTACAATGGTTTAGATATAATTCGAAAAGTCCAGTGAAATATGTTGGAAATAATTTTGATGGTGCACAAATTCCCATTGATATAAAATAAATACAATATGAATATTAACAATAAAATAAATAAAATACAAGAGATGAAAATAGAGTATGGAAAGATCTCATAATGCTATAGAATCACGCAAGAGTGTTGTCCTTAAAGGTTAATTCGTGCCTCCCAGAGTGTATAACTCGGTGTGATCGGATCCTTTGACACGCAACCTCCCAGGATTAGACTATAGCGTCTACCTTCGTTAAGGACGTACTTCCAATAACGAAGACTAGTAGAACAACCCTTTGATCTTCTTGATAAAAAATCGCAAAGAGAAAATAGAAATTGAATAGAATAGAATTCTATGCAATTAGTTTTCTAAAATATGACAAAACTCTTTTATAAAGAAAATGAGTTTGCCTTTTTTTTTCTTTCTTGTTGCAAACTCACTATATGATGGGATTGGGGATGTTTTCTTTCTTTATATAATTAATGACCAAATGGTCATAACACCCAAAAAGGGTAAAACATTTGTTAATAATCAAATTGTCAAACTACAATAAAACTTGTTAAAGACTAACGGTCAAAACGGTAAAAATCAATTAAAACTAATTTTTATATAATAACTCATAACCAAGTAATAAATACAAACGGTCATAAAAATTATATCTCATAACCAAATAATAAATACAAACAGTCATAAAAGTTATATCTCATAACCAAGTAATAAATACAAACGGTTATAAACCAAAATGATTAAAGATGATTTTTATTTCTCATAAAAACTTGTGAAGATATTATCAAATGATAAAACATTTTCAAATGACTGAATAATGAATGTTTGTAACAAATATTACAACAAAATATACAATAGATGAAGGTAGATCTTTTATAGCAGTGAAACTTAATTTAATCCGTCTCAAGCATGCTATTTTACATTTAATGTCAGGAAAGTTTTGAAGGCTTAAGCAACCATCTTGGTAAATCATTTTTAGAGATCTCACCTTGAGGCTTCTTGGCAAGCTAATAAGGTTAGAGCATTTGGAAAATGATAGAATGGTAACTTTATCAAGGAATCCAACAGAGTCATGCACCTTAACTAAACTTTTGCATCCATGAACATGTAATTATTCTAAATTTGTTATCTTTGAAATATCAGGGATTTCTGTTAAGAATTTACAGCTAGAAAATACCACAATCCTCATATTTTGAAAATTTTGTAAAAAGAAAAAAAAATAAATAAAAAATAAATAAAGGAAGGAAAGGGCAGAAATTAACTTTAAAAAAGTTTACAGCATAATTTAAAATAAATAAATATATAAAATAATAATTGTACCTTATATTCATTTCCAAAAATAATAATTGTACCTTGAACACCAAGCATACTTGAAAAAGTCAGCAGAAAAACCATGGGCCTTATTGGCTTTCATGTGAAACAAAGTATCGCTTATTTCTTCTGTAGTAACCTCCTTCTCCAACACAGTTGCCTTATTAGCAGAAATAGCAATAGGAATAAGATGCCTAATTCGAGCTACTTTTACTTCATTAAACTGTATCTGATTAGTCCCTAACAGCTTCTTGTAAAAATTCTCAGCCACCAACTTGATCTATTCAACATCATCCACTCTATTGCCATGCTTATCCCACAAATGAGTAATAGTATTCTTAGCATTCTGGACCTTAAGAGAGTGATGAAAGAAACTGTTATTCTAATCACCCAAATGCAGCCATTGATTCCTAGCCTTCTGCTTCAGGAAAGATTCCTCGGCCTTAGTTATAAAAACATAAGCATGAAGACACTCCCTTTCCTTAAGCAAGCTGTCAGACCTACCAAGAGAAGCAATAACATCTTTTTGAGCTAGATCAAGGTTATTAATTCTTTTCATCTGTCAGGGTGTGAAGAAAGTTGCAATGACCTGTGTGGTTTAAGCTCTGGTGTGCAAATTTTGCTTCAGGATCAGATGCTGTCAAGCATGCATGCAACAGAAGCTTGACAGTCTGTGCGAGTAGGTGAATAATGCTAGGGATCACTCAGGTGGTAGGGGCGAGATGGCATTCGCCAAGAATGTGGAGTCACCGTGTAATGACGCTTTTGGTTCTGATAAGATCACATTCGTTGATTGTGGTTGTTGGTTTTGTGATCAACATCGTGTCCTCTATAATGCGTTGGCGGTAATCTATGAATTTGTAAATGTACTATTAAATTGCAGCTAGTGAATGTCCTTGCTAAATAGCTTGAATTTTCCTTATTGAATCTTAAGTTTGGTTTAAGGGTAGTTCTGTTAGGAAAGCCTCCAGTGGGGAGGAGATGCTCCAATATAAATTGGGTTTCTCAAACGAAGTAGAACCAGAGGAGCGCCGCATGTCTGATTTGTCAGATTAGGCTTCAAGTGTCACATCTACTGCTGACATCTAGGTAATGGGAGGTTCAACAACATTACACTAATTCTGAATTTCCCTATTACAAAATAATCTCATAGTTAATGGTAGTAATTGCATACATGCATTTCGTAAATCAAAGTTCTTAAGCCTAATAGACCAGGTTCGTTGCTTTGGGTGGCAAATGTGCATTATTTTTCTTGGTCATGCATTTCATTTACTCCTATTGGTTCTATTAGTATACCTCATTGTGGTGATGCTGATCAAACAAAGGCTGGTTAAAAAGATAATTGGTGTAACTATATACATATTGTAAATTAGAATGCCATGGTGCATTTTTCTCAGATGAACACCTCAGTAATTGAACAAGACAGTTACAACCTCAAACGCGACAGTGAGGAGAAAGATGCCACCATAAAGGAGCTAACCACTCTACTCCACTCATCTGATGTTGCTAGTTCCAAGGTAATGTTTCAATTATAGTCCCTTTGAATTTTGTCGTTACCAAAAAATTTTCTTTGCTTAATCCATATCCCTTATAACAGAGGATTGCAAAGTTGGAAGACATTATATGTAGGAAAAACACGATTATTACAAGACTAAAGAAGGACATGGTTGTCCTAGAACAAAAGGTAAGAAGCAGGTGGTAGGAATCTAGTGGTTGTAGAGTTTGGAGAGTTCATTGTAGAAAGTAAAAGTAGTATTTGCAATCTCCCTCCATTCCCTTTTTAATTGTTCCCTTTCTAGGTTTTTGTTGTGTATAATGATCTAGTCATATTATGCAGTACCCTTTCACATGAAATGATGGAATGATTGCTTAAAATCTAAAAAGGTCCATCAATTCTGATGGACTTAGTAAAGGGTTTGAATTCCTACTACACATCTGAAATTCAATGTGGATAAGCTTTGCATTTAAAAAAAAATAAAAAAAATAAAAAAATAAAAAGCGGCATGTGCTCTAACTCTACAATGAACAATGTGCAACAATATTTGCTCATGTTTACTTGAAGAATTTCTGAATTTTGTAACCAATAGTATAATTAAAAGCAGGTGGTGCACTTCACTAGACTTCGGAGATCCTTCTTTCCTTCTTCAGACTCAAACTCAAATAGTGAGCAGCGTCCACACATGGCAGAAAATTTCCTATATGATATGGATAGTACTACTAGCCCTTCATCATCTTATTCAGACTCTTCCCCTTTGAATCAACCACACGCTCTTGTTGCTAAAGTTGAGGAAAATTCTGTTAAGAATAGCTACTCTTCTTCTACAAAAAACCAGATGTCAGCGCCAGCAAAACCGATAGGTTCTTTTGTGAGACCAACAGATTGGAGCTCAAAATCTCGATCAATAAGTCCACTTAAGGAAATATCTACAAATTGGAAATCCGATTCAATTCCATCTTTGAGGGAAAAACAAGCTGTTGTTGGAGATTCTTCAAGAAAGAGTAGAAGGTGACATCTAACTGGATCCAAGGATGCAACCCCTCAAAAGAGATGGCTTTAGTAAGTTACATGCAATTTTTACGTACTTGTTCTTAATGATTCCACTACAACAAGCTTTCAAATTTGATTTCAGCATTTAAGGGGAATATACATATACAGGTCGAAGAGTTCTAAATATTTCTGCAATCGGGAGATGCCTTTACATTTCCAAACTGATGCTCGGGAGATATTTGGAACTGACCCTACATATTTATAGGTGCAGACCAGTGGTTTTTTTTTTTTTTTTGTTATCATTTTCCTCTCGATGTTGAATTTATAAATTTTTAGAAATTACAGTACATTAATTTAAGTAAATACAGAACTTGGTCTTATATATTCACTATTGATTATTTCGGGACAACCTTAAGCCAACTAACCTACTTTAGCCATACTCAATTTTGGGAGTATTTTGAATTTCAGACTGCTAAAAAGGGGCCTATTTTTCTTAATCAAGTTTGAAATATGAGCTCTAGGAATACTTTTCCACACCAAACTAGTTTCCCCATGTGCATCAATTGTTCGAAATTTCAAAACACCACATTTGAAGACATAAATTGGAATCACTATTCAATATACATCAAGATTTGAAAAATAAAATAACAAAAATGAAATGTTCCTTAACAAGAAAAAAAATTATCTATCCATTTGGGTGCTTGGAGTTTATCAATATGAAATGCTTGCAGTTAACCAATAACAAAACTAAGAAGCATTAAGGGTACGTACTTACTGAAAAATGTTGGTAGGTTTTAGCATTGGGAGTGATCTGATTGGTTTACTTGTGATTCGCCCATGGTCGATGAACGCTTCTTTTGTTGTGGGTAATCACTGGATTCCAACTTGCAATCATCCTCATCCTCAGCATCACGTTGCCTCTTACATGGTTAAGTAACATCTAATACCCTTTCAATTTCATCAGAATCATCCTCTTCGGCTGAAGATTCTGAATTTCCACTTTCTTCATCACATTCATCCTCTCTGGTTGAAGAGTAAATACATTCATCACTTTTGTCATCGAAAGATTCTGAACAAGAATTAAAATCCACGTGGGTTAAACTTGGATGATCTTTTGCATTCTCTTCATGCTTGTGTATCATATGAACTCCGCAACTTTTAATGAACACATTTGAACTCATTGAAAAACTAACTTGCAGATTGTCATCCTCTAACACGACAGGGTCTAAAACCAAGTACTCTAGCCATACATGATTTGAGCCTTGTAAATTTATAATTCTACATCTAGTCTCAATTTTTATACCTTTACTGTTGATCGCAAAATGAATAGGAAACACTTCTTCGTGTCTGATTCCAAGAATGGGTCCAAAAACTGCACAAACAGCAATTCCTTTGATCTCATCCAAATATGGGAGCCCATTAATATCTATTGCGAACTCATATGAACCCTCCTTACGTTGGCTGAAGCTAAACCAAGCTGGTATCGTATTTCCCGGAAATACGATTCCACCACCAAAATAGTCATTATAAGGTCCCTATTAAACGAATAGCATCATTTTTCAGAAGTAGAACCCATAAACCAAGGCACATAGAAATACGGACAAGAGAGAGAGAGAGAGAGAGAGATACCTTATCCAATAAAGTATTTTCCACCTGATTCCCTATATTCTCAGGCAATTTATAACATTCACACAAGCCAATCCATTTTACCGCTCGCAATCCGCTTGTGTTGAATTGAAGTATTTTTGATAAATCTGGAAAACTTTCCAACGAAACAAATCCATCAGCCGATATTTCTTCTATATTTGGTGGAAGTTCTGGAATTTCTTTAAGCTGCTTGCACTTCTTTAAGCCAAGAAGCTTTAATCTAACAAATCTTTTGATGCATGCAGGCAGTCTAACAATATTAGTCTCATTTAGAAATAAGCGCTCTAAACTAGAAAAACGATGAAGTATCATGAATAATTCTGGTTTTACTAGGCACATACATCCCTCAAGACTCAACAGTTTCAGTGTCGGAAACCCAATTGAGGAACAACCATCATCGAAAATGCAAGCATTCACTGGAGGAGGTGATGCAAATAATTTTGTACTTGATGAAATTTCAGATTCCTCTGTGGACACAACTGAGAGCATGGATTCTCTTTCATCCCTCACCTTTGTTGGAAGCTTATCAACTTTTGAACACCTTCCGTGACCAACAATATTTAGATGCTGCAACTGAAGACTACTTGGAAGATGTATAAGGTTTTCGCAAACTATGATAAATAGCACGGAAAGTCCAGTGAAATATGCAATGGATGAAGGTAGTTCTTTTATAGCACTGCACCTTACCATAAGTGTTCTCAAGCGTTCCATTTTACACTCAATTTCTGGAAAGTTCGCAAGCCTTGCACAAAATTCAAATCCAAGAGTTTCAAGAGATCTCAACTTGAGGCTTTTTGGCAATGTTATAAGGTTAGAGCATCTAGAAAAATACAGAATGGTAAGCTTATCAAGGAATCCAACTGAGTCATGAACCTTAACTAAACTTTTGCACTCAAAAATACGTATTTTTTGTAGATTTGGAATTCTTGAAATATCAGGAATTTTAGTTAAGTTTTCAAGTCCAGTGAGTTCCATAATACTCAGGTTTGGTAAATTCTGCAAAGTATAAAAAATAAAAAGAAAAAGAAAAAAAGTAAAAAATAAAAAAAGAGAATGAAATAAGCTTCAAAAAAGTTTACAACATAATTCTAAAGAAAAAATATTAAAAATAACAATCCTACCTAAAATCCTTCCTTGAGTCCTTTGAAGAGGCCATTATGCATTCTTAGAATAGTGAGTTTCCATCCATGGAAATTGGATGGCAGAGATTATAAAGGACATTCAGTCCAATCAAGCACTCTTAACTCATTAGGGAGATAAGTAAGCTCTTCAGAAAATTCTGCATTACGACATATAAAATATCTAAGTCTTTTCATGTTCTCAAAGGTATTGGATCTCCACTGCATCAAGTCTCGTTCCGGCAAGTCCACTAATATGCCTTTAATATTTTCTATTCCCTACTAAGACAATGCATAAGTGTGTCAACAAAATCAAGACATGAAGTTCTCCATATTTTATTACTTGCTAGAATTATAATAAATTCTTATATATATATATATATATATATATATATATATATATATATATATATATATGACTGATAGAATTATGATTTTATTCTTATATATACACATTATTTTATGAAAATGATCTGGCAAACTATGTTGCTTTTATTTTTTATTTTTTTATTTTTAAAGATTATCGTAAGAGATAATTTGCTTTTATTATTAGAATGTCTCAAAGCAAGTGATCAAATTCAAGATGTCAAAATTGTTTTTTTTTTTATTTTCTCATATTTACTTATTACTCTAACTTATAATATAAAAAGTACAATACTCATAAAAAGTATTTCTATATTTATAAAATAAAAAGTATAGTACTCATAAAAACTATATCTATCTTTGAAATAGAGTAAAAGACAATTTCATTGATGATTTATTTATTCTTTTGGACTTAAGTACATCCAAATACTTAGTTTTGAGATGGATGGTGCATGTATATGTGTGGGTGCAAGTATGTGGATATTTTTTTATCAATTTTTGCAAAATATAAATTTAAAAGGGTGTTTTTATGAGTCTTACCACATTTTCTTCTAGTACATAACGAACATCTTCATGATACCATAACCTACTGCCTTGGCCAAGTTCGTTGGGTGACTCTTGACGAACTATTTCTCTACCCATATCTTGTAATAAGTCATGCATGAACAAATCACCATACTTAATAGTTATGAGAGACTTATCAATAAGTACTCCGATACCACTATCTGGAGATAAACTGCAACTGTTTAGTATATGAGCGACATATTTAGCATCCTCTCCTTTGAAGAAACAAGCAATGTCAAGGAAAATATTTTTCACATTTTCCTCCAATCCATCATAACTTATTTTAAGAACATCATAAATTCCTGTGTGAGGATTTCCTTTGTACTTTTCCAATTCACTTTTCCAAATGATTTATGCCTTTTCTATATAGATTTGAGCCTACCACTCTTAAAGCTAGTGGGTTGCCCCCAGCATAACGTAATGCATGTTTTGTGAGATCCACAAAATCGTCATTAGGTTTGTCACTATGGAAGGTGTATCGACTAAATACCTTAAGAGCTTCATAGTCCTGCAATTCATTCATTTTGTGTCTTAAATCAACTCCATGCATAGCTAACAAATGCTCATCTCTAGTTGTTATGATGATTCTACTTTCCAAACCAAACCAATCAAGTTCTCAAGATAATGTTTCTAATTGGATCAATTCATCCACATCATCGAGAACTAAAAGAACCTTTTTCATGTAAAGCCTTTTCTTTATGACATCTTTTCCTAGATTAACAGTGTGAACCTTCAAATTTGAGTCACGTAGGATTTGAGAAAGAAGTTTCTCTTGCAGCATGACTAGACCATACTCTTGTTTTGAATTTTCTCTAACATTTTCAAGAAAACACTTATCTTCAAATTGATGAGCAATCGAGTTATAGATCGCTTCAGCGATAGTTGTCTTACCAATTCCACCAACTCCAAAGATTCTACCATTCGTTTGTCACTCATTCCAATACCTAAAAGTGCATTGATGTCTTCAACGGGAGACTCTATTCCAACTGGATAATTGGCAGGGACGTTGAAGCATGTAGGACTTACCATTTTTGAGACCACTCGAACAATTTTGTTTATAAATTCAAATTCATTCCTACAAATGCAAAATATTCAAAAAAAAAAAAAAAATCCGAACACACATTAAATGAGTTGGAGTAGTCACATGAAAAGATACAGGAGCATGATTTACATACATTTTTTTCTTCTTCTTTGTAACAAATGAAAATGGTAGGCAACAAGATATGATTTAATCCTTCCTTCCACAAATCTCAATCCTCCTATTGATTGATCACATGTCCTCCCGTAAATAGACTCATACTTTTCAGTCTTTTTTATTTTTTATTATTATTTTTTTTTTTTTTTGTCATTCTCAAATTTGGTTTTGCCTTATTGATATCAAGAGTATTTTTTGCATTTTATTCTAAAATGTAACTGCATTTGTTCTAATTTTCTTTTTTATTTATCAGAAGGGGTTGTTTTTGTTTAAAATGTTTAATTTTTAGTAAAGTGGATAATTGTTTCATCTTGCGTCATTCAATAATAATTATTTGTTGACGTGGGTGACTTATAACCCATCATCATCATTGTGGGTCCTACAACATTTGAGTAATGCTAAAAGGCCTACTTGTGCCCTACTTAGAATGATGTGGCTATTAAAATCACCATTGGACTTGTGATTGATCATTATTGGATTTTGATCAAATAGTAATTTTAATAGCCACATCATTCTTAGTAAGACACAAATAGGCCTTTTAGAATTGCTCTACAACATTTAGTGTTAGTTTTTTGCTTTGTGTGGTAACCGACTATCTTTCCTTTCCTTGTGGGTTTTGGAGACAAATATTCTAAGTTTGACTTGGACTTGGAATAGGAGTTCTACTTGTAAAAGGATTGCCCAAACCGACCTTAGCTTCTATATAAAGGAACCAGCCCAAATGTTTTCAATGTGTAGTGCGCTGAACAGCTAGCAAGGTTTTGTAGTGGCTTTGTAGTGTTGCGGTGCAATACGCATCACAGAGCTGCACAAAGAAGAGGATAAAAGGTGGGCAGCTGTGTGTGATAAGAGAGGGGCGCCAACTGCTTTCTTCTTGCTTTTGGAGGAGCCAAAATAAGAGAGAAAAAGAAAATGTGCTACTATGGAGGGAGAAAAAGAAATACAGACCAACCACCGTCCAATCCCAGCAAAAGAAGAGTTTGTATTTTTGTCTTTTGTTTTCTCCTCTGAAAATAATCTCTATTGTGTGATAGTGAGATTTAGGTGTATTGGAGTTTTGGGTATGAGTGACTTTCTCTCTACTATATTTTTTTACTCCATCTTTCATAGTGAATTTCTTCGTGATCCCCTTCGTCAGTGGACGTAGCTCACATTGAGAGAACCACTTAAATCTTGGTGTTATCTTGTGTGTGATTGTTCTTGCCTTATTTAGCCGTAATTGTGATCATGTGTGTTTTCGCACAAGAAGTGGTATCAAAGCTCAAGTTCAAGAAATCAAATTGATGTCAAATATGGCAAGTACCAAGTTTGAAGTGGAAAAGTTTAATGGGAAGAAAAATTTCTTTCATTGGTAGAGAAGGATAAAGGATTTGCTGATTCAGCAAAGAGTTCACAAGGCGTTATTGGGAAAGGCAAAGAAACCCGAAAAGATGGAGAATGATATTTGGAAAGAGATGGATACATAGGCTGCCAGTGCGATCCGTCTTAATTTGTTAGATGAAGTCATTCACAATGTGATTGATGAATAAAATGCAGAATTAATTTGGCAGAAATTAGAGAGTCTATATATGGCGAAAAATTTGACGAATAAGCTGTAGTTGAAGAAGCAGCTATATGGTTTACACTAACTAAATTTGTTGGAGCACCTCAACAAATTCAACATGTTAAATACACAGTTGTTGAATTATGGAGTGAATATTAGAGAAGAAGATAAATCGATACTTCTGTTGGCATTGCTTCCTCTTCTTATGATCACCTGGATACGACATTGTTATATGGGAAAGAGACTCTAGCGTTTGAAGAGGTGACAGAATCTCTCTTGTCACATGAAACGCGGAGGAAACCTGTCAATGATCAGGCTGATGGGCTTGTGGCATGGTTTGAGCCAAAGTGCGGAAGAGATAAGTTTAAGGGGAAGAATGACAGAGGTAAACAATATCAATCTATGTCACGATCGGCACAGAGTGGAGAATCTTGGTCAGATGCAAAAGATGTGGAGTGCTATTATTGTCATAAGAAACGGCACTACATAAAATTCTGCAGGCTGATGAAACAAGACCTTGAAGATAAGAAGAATCGGAAAGGTTCCTCAGATTTAGTTAGTGTGGCCGATGCGGCTACAATGCTAATGGGCAATGATGCAAAGTGTAAGGCTATTGGACTAGGTACCTTAAAAGTCAGGATGTTTGATGGGATTGTCAGGATACTCACTAATGTTAGATATGTTCCCGACCTTAAGAAAAATTTGATCTCATTCGGCACATTAGATTCTTTGGGCTATGGTTATTCAGCCAAAAATGGAGTTATGAAAATAACTAAAGGTGTTATGGTGATAATGAAGGGTAAGAAAATTGACAATTTGTATAAGTTACTCAGAGACACAGTTATAAGTGGAGCTGCAGTGTCCACCTCGGCAGAGCCAAATAAATATAACACAATTTTGTGGCATATGAGACTTGGTCATTTAGGCGAGTGTAGTATGTTTGAGCTTCACAAGAGGAATTTGTTGAAAGGTGTGAAGTCATGTAAATTGGGTTTCTACAAATACTGTCTGTATGGGAAGCAATGACGAGTCAGCTCTAAGGTAGCGTCTCATACAAGTAAAGGTGTTCTTGACTACGTTCACTCAGATGTTTGGGGACCAGTGGCGATGCCATCAAACGGAGGTGCACATTATTTTGTCAGTTTTATTGATGATTTCTCAAGAAAGGTCTGGGTGTACTTTATGAAGCACAAGTCATAGGTTTTCACCATCTTCAAGCAGTGGAAGGCGTAGGTAGAAAATTAGACTGGAAGAAGAGTGAAGTATCTGAGATCCGACAATGGGTTAGAATACAAAGACACTGCATTCTTGGAATTCTGCAAAACAAAAGGCATTACTCATCACTTCACAGTGAGAGGGACTCCACAGTAGAACGAAGTTGCTGAAAGGATGAACAGAACACTGTTAGAAAAAGGCGAGATGTATGAGGTTGAGTACAGGATTGCCAGAGAGTTTATGGGCTGAGACAGTTAATTATGAATGCTTCGTCACCAACCGATCTCCAGCTGTTAGGATTGACTTCAAGGTTCCATAGGAAGTATGGTCAGGTAAACTGGTTGATTATTCTATGTTGAGAATATTTTGTTGTTCGACATACGTTCATGTGCAGAGTGTAGAACGATCAAAATTACATTCAAAGTCAAGAAAGTGTATTTGTCTAGGTTTGGAATCTGGTGTTAAAGGCTATAGGCTCTCGGATCCAGTCTCAAAGAAGAAGATTGCTAGTAGAGACGTGGTATTTGATGAGGCCTATATGTTAAGAAAGGGTGAGAATGTGAACAACGTGGATCCGAGAAAGGGAAACAGGTCGTGGAGGTGGAGCTTGATGAACAACGTTCACTCACGGACATATGTATGACGAAGAATCATCAAGAGATTCAGAGCACCAAGAAGAGCCTTATTCTTTAGCTAAAGGCAGAGAGAAATGTGATCAAAAAGCACCAGAGAGGTATGGATTTGAGGACATGGTTTCCTTTGCTCTAATAGCAAGTAGTAGAGACTCATCATCTATTCAGAATGGCATGCTGATAGAGGTGGAGTTACTATAGAAATGTAAAGCTTGGGAATCGACAGCATTGATCAAGGCAAAGAAGGCTAAAGGGTACAGATGGGTCTACATGAAGAAAAAGCCAACAGGGAAAGCTGTGTGACCAAGAGGACTGTCAAAGAAGCATGATAGTCTGTCTCAACCAGGTCCTATGCTCAAGTTCAAGAGGTGCTTGGACTTGAGTGTCACTTGTGGAATGTGATAACCCTTAGGGGCTCGGGCTGAGGCATCAGAAGGAAATTCGTATTGTTGCGACTTGATGAGTTTCAAGTCAAGGTAGAAATTGTTGACGTGGGTGACTTATAACCCATCATCATCATTGTGGGTCCTACAACAATTAGTGTTGGTTTTTTGCTTTGTGTGGTAGCTAACTATCTTTCATTTCCTTGTGGGTTTTGGAGATAAATATTCCAAGTTTGACTGGGACTTGGAATAGGAGTTCTTCTTGTAAAATGATTGCCCAAACCGACCTTAGCTTCTATATAAAGGAATCAGCCCATGTGTTTTCAATGTGTAGTGCGCCGAACAGTTAGCAAGGTTTCGTAGTGGCTTTGTAGTGTTGCGGTGCAATATGCATCATAGAATTGCACAAAGAAGATGATAAAAGGTGGGCTGCTGTGTGTGATAAAAGAGGTGCGCCGATTGTTTTCTTCTTGATTTTGGAGGAGCCAAAATAAGCGAGAAAAAGAAATAGAAACCAACCACCATCCAATCCCAGCAAAAGAAGAGTTTCAATTCCTGTCTTTTGTTTTCTCTTTTGAAAATAATCTATATTGTGTGATAGTGAGATTTGGGTGTATTAGAGTTTTGGGTCTGAGTGATTTTATCTCTATTATATTTTTGTACTCCATCTTCCTTAGTGAATTTTTTCATAATCGCCTCCACCAGTGGACGTACCTCACATTGAGGAAACTACTAAAATCTTAGTGTTAGTTTGTGTGTGATTGTTCTCGCCTTATTTAACCGTAATTGTGATCTTGTGTTTTTTGCACAACATTAAGTATTACATTCAGGTAGATCCTGCTATTTGAAATGGGTGCTAAGAACTTGTATTATGAAGTGTTAAGTCCCATATGATTGTTGTACTAAAACAGAAATTATATTAGATTATGTAAAATGACTTTTATGTTATATTAAATCAAGGTTAATTAGGAAATCTTATTAAAGGCGGAGAGGAGGGTGCAGGCCCAGAGTGACCTTTTTCTTTATGTTTTTTAGTTTTGTCTTTATTCATTGCCGCATGACATTTTCGTGTTAAAAAATTAATTGTAATACCAATTTTTAACAAGTTGGAGCTTTTGCATTTAGTGCTTAAATTTGTGAGTTCATTAATTTATTTCAAATAGTGTAAACCACCCAATAATTTAGACTGAAAAAAATCAATTCATCTTTCATTTTCCTGACAATGCTTTCATTCATCTTGATATAGACGTAAAAAAAATGACATCTTAGTTTCAAAATATATGTGCTTCGTATAACTTAAGGAAAACTTAATATTTAGGGTTAAATATCTTTCCTGTGCTTGTGGTTTACACCAAAATTAAATAGTCACTTGGATTTTCAAAAATATCCCAAATAGTACATGTGATAAGCAAATAAACTCACTTAGTACTTCCATCAAGAAGAATAAGAGAAGCAGAAGAAAAGAAAAAAAAAAAAAAAAAAAAAAAAAAAAAAGAGAAGAGAAGATAAGAAGATTTTTTGGGTTTTTGAAGATTTGTTGGGTATGATGTTTGGGTTTTTTATTTTTTTATTTGGGTTTTTTATTTTTTGAAGATTTTTTCGGTTTGGGTTTTGGTTTTTGAAAATGGAGATAAAAAAGAAGAGAGAGAGAGTGAGAAAATGAAGAAAAGGAAGAGCTGGCCGGCTGGAGAAAAGAAGAGAGAGAAAGAGAAAATTGAGAAAAGAAGAGAGGCCAGTGCCGTACGTGCAGAGAAACGTTCTTTGCACCACTCAAGTGGTGCAGAAAAATTACAAAAGAAAATAATAATAATTTAAATTAATAAATTTTTTAATTGAAAAAAAAAATTCCAGAAAAAATTTTTTAAAAAAAAAAATTATTTTTTTTAATTAATTTTTAAATTTCCTGACGTGTTATATTTTAACATGTCAATAAATTTTGACACGTCAAAAAATTCTAACGTGCTAAACAATAACACGTCAGAAAAAAAAATAAATAAAAAAATTTACTGACTCCTATTTACCTGACATTCAACACAAGTCAGAAAAGTTTTCTGACGTGTCAGACACCTTGACACGTCAGAAAACTCCAGTGAGAAAAAAATTATTTTTTTTTGTAGTGAATTTGGTCATGTGGAAAACGATTGGAGTGGGTAAACAAAGAGGAGGCTTGTTTTACTTAATGCAGTCAACAAGCAAGTCTTCCGCACAGCCTAGAGTACCTTTTGTTTCTCTCAAAGATACTACTACAGATTTATGGCATTATAGGCCAGGTCACTTTATCCTAGACTAAAATTATTACACAGTTTAGTTCATTCCATTTCAACTAATTCTAATAACATTTGTACTGTTTGTCCTTTGGCAAAACAAAAACATCTACCTTTCCCAATTAGCAATAAAATTTCTAATGCTCCTTTTGATCTTGTCCATGTTGATATTTGGGGACCGTTTTCTAAACAATCTACTAATGGTTCACACTATTTTCTTACTATTGTGGATGATTTCAGTAGATATACATGGGTTCATCTCATGCATCTAAAGTCTCAAATTAAGGACCTTGTTCAATCTTTCTTTAAACTTGTTGCAACACAATTTAATCTCAAGATTAAAACCTTGAGATCTGATAATGGTGTAAAATTTCACATGGATGATTTTTTCTCTTCTCAAGGTACTTTACATCAACATAGTTGTGTAGAAACACCTCAACAAAACTCCATTGTGGAAAGAAAACATCAACATCTTCTTAATGTTGCAAGAGCTCTAAAATTTCAATCCAATTTGTCTCTTAAACTTTGGGGAGATTATATTCTAACTACAACTCACTTGATTAATAGAATTCATTCACCTCTATTGTCAAATAAATCACCTCATGAGTTATTGTTTTCTGCACTTCCCACATATTCCCATCTTAAGGTTTTTGGTTGTTTAGCTTTTGCCTCCACACTCTCCCGGGATAGAACCAAGTTTGACCCTAGAGCTATTCCTTGTGTCTTCCTAGGATATCCCCATGGTATGAAAGCCTATAAGATATTCAATATTCATACTAACTCCATCTTTATATCCAGGAATGTCATTTTCCATGAAAATATATTTCCATTTCCATCTAATGCTTTTCACTTTGATTCAAATGGAAACTTTTTTCAACCTAACGAATTTTTACATCATTCTACTTCCTCATCTAATCCTGTCTATCATAATGTTGATTCTTATCCTAATTCACCTCTATCTACCCCTCATATAGAAATAGAGCAGCAATTGTATGATGATCATTCCACAGCCTCCATAGTCCATCATGAAACTTCTTCTCATGATATTTCTAATCATCATTCACCTCCTTCTGCCAATAGTAATCCTGATGTCCACACTCCACATTCATCTTCTATTCAACAGACAAATCTTAGGAAATCCACTCTCATTAGACAAGCTCATGGTTACTTGCAACAATATCATTGTCAACTTGTTTCCTCCTCCAAGTCCACCTCATCAGATTCCATAACCAAATTAACTAATGATTCTGTAATTGAGAATGTTAATGCAGGTATTCCTCATTCCCTATTATCTGTTTTGAACTATGATCATTTGTCACCTTCTCATAAAGCTTTTCAGTTTGTCCCTTGTTTCCCAAGTTGAACCACAGTTTTTTCATCAAGCTGTGAAGTCATCTGAATGAAGAGATGCTATGCAGGCAAAACTGAATGCTTTAGAAGCAAACAACACCTGGGTTTTGACCACGTTACCTACTGGAAAGAAAGCAATTGGATGTAAATGGGTTTATAAGATTGACTATCAAATTCTCATTAATTCTTTTACAATTAATGAGAATCAGTCAAGTTCTTCTCTCCATCTTCTTCATCTTCTTCTTTTCTCTCTCATTCTAGAATTTGATAGTCAATTTCAAACAATCTCCATTCGGTCATCAAGTGGAGATTGTTTCCAAAATGCTCCAGCAAGTCCGAATTAGTCTTAGTAAAATGAACATTCATTTTCCAACAAAAGAATTTTGATTAATAAAAAATAAAAATAAACAATGAAAACTTAACATTTCTTGAGCTCCAGCAACAACCACTAATGGTGGAGTCTCTATTTCAAGTGGTGGATGTTGAAACTCTGGATGTTTTTCAAGAAATGGCTCAAAAATAGGTATTGAACTAGTGAACTGATATGGGAGCAATGTCATGGGAGGTTTTAAAGGGGTTGGGAGAGAATCTGAATTTGTTTTGGGCGAACAATTTGAAAAGATGTGAGATATAAATAAAAGAATATAAGATTAGGAGGAGGGAGGTCATTATGGGAGAGCAGGCATGTGAATTTGGTATTAAAAAAAAAAAAGTTGTTTCGTTCGTCTCAGTACAGTACAAAATTTTTATGTACGGATGTCGAGGGGTTGCACCTTTCTGTTTGGTTCGGCTGTATATAAAAAGGCGAGTAGAATAAATATCAACTTTGGCTCTGCTTCTTTTAAGTTTTGAAGAAGGCTTTGCCCACATGGGTAGTGCCTTCATAGAGCTCTAAATGAGCTGTTCATGGTGACCGGAACGCCTTCGGTGAAAATCAAAATCAAAATCTTGATTACCGTGTGTTTTTCAGTGTTTGATTTGTCGTTGGGCCGCTCAACCATCTATTTCCTAGTCACTATGTTGAGATCTCGATCTAAGTGATACGTCGAGATGTAACTGATATCTCAAGATCTTGATAACGAAATCAAAGCAACCATCTTTTATATATTAATTCTAGTTTCCGAAACCATGTAAAAGGAATTCACAACATCTCATAAAAGAAATTATGTTTAATTAAGAATCGCATGGTTACCGGCTCACACTTTGGTGGGATTGTGGTGACGGGCTCGCCTTTCCAGGCAGTAGCTATGACTCAAACCGGACATTCCACAGCAGATGGGAACCCCGATGGTCACGCCCAAGGGGGAAAACTATACTGGTCGCCTCTTCCCATCCTTTTAATTAGAAAAAAAAAAAAAAAAAAAAGAATCGCATGAATAGTTGGATTGCAAGCCGATTAGGGTATGCAATATGATCGTTCCCGTGGTGACACTCATTTCAATAGATGAATAGTATTATTATAAAGGGAAAAATACATTTTACTTTCCCAAAGTTTCACTTTTTTTTTTTTTCTTTTTCTTTTTTTGAAGTGGCCTCACATATTTTTCAATCTTGCCTCCAATATTTAAAAATTGACAATGTACTCCAACTAAGTTTCTAAAATTTTCAATAATTTCCGTAAGAGAACAGAAATTATTAACAAAGTGGCTACATTCAAAATTTTAAAAACTCGGTTAGAGTAGATTGTTAATTTTTAAACATTGGAGGCAAGATTGAAAAAGAGGTCGAACATTGAGGGGTTAAATGTATTTTTCCCCATTATAGAGTTGTATTGAAAATTATATGATAGTAGATTGTTGTGTTGTGGTGTTGAAGTTCACTTGTTTGGTTGATAAGTGGTGAGACAAGTGGGCTTGTGTCTCGTTCCATGGGACTAACTGTCGGAAGGAATGGGTAATCGAGAGTTTGGAATAGTCACTCGATTTATAACAAAAATAGTCACTCAAGATTAAAGTCTTAAAAGTTAAAATAGTAACAAAAAGAAACAATAATAAAAATAAATAAATAAAATAAAATAAAAAAGGAAAGTATGGATATCTTGCTTTGTCGATAGAGGGTGACTAGCCCCAATATGATTTGATGTAGATTCCATGAGCATACTTAGCCACTAGCCCTAAAGATTCATAAGGGGCTGAATGAAATCCTAGATCTATCCTATTTATTTCACTTGGCTAAATCACAAGTATATTAATAATGATGAAAATATGCGAAGGCCATTCTTCGTCATTGTCATTATATGATGTGATTGCCACTCCCTTGGTGGCCCCAGTATTTTGTAGGTAATCTTGTCCTTTATCCACGGGTCTGGCATAAAAGCAAACCCTCTAAAAAGACTGAAGAAAATTCTAGGGCTAGTTACCGACATTTTCACTGTGAAGAGCACAAAAAGAAAAATAATAATAAATAAATATCTGAAAAGATAGCAAAATATGGTTACTCCAACTCAAATGCATTCAAACATAAGTAACAAATAACATCAAGTTTGTTGAATAGGAAATATATTTAAAGCGGATGAAAATCTGCAATTCAGTACAAAACTAACACCAGCTGTCTCCTCAATTTTATTTTACACTGATGATGGCTTTGCAAGCAGCCAATACCTTATTAGAGAGCAGAGTGCTTTCCAAGCAAGAGTTGCTATTACACTGGAGTCAAACCAACCACACCTGCATAGACCTTATCACTCTGAGAAAGGACAAGTACAATTTTGAAAGAAACAAGTTTCACTTTCATATATAGTGCAGAAATTGCTGAGAGAACTTTTTTCATGATACGTAGACACTGATACTGAAATAAAATGATTACCTTATGGTATTCCAAATGAAAAATCCTGAAAAATAATGGCACTATAGGCAGAAATTGTGCAAATGAATTAAGAACTAGACATGATGTTTATTTGAGAGTTCTTTCTAAATATTTAACCAGTATAGAATTCCTTAATAAATTTCATATGATATCCCCAAGTTCCACCTTAGATTGAAATTTCTCTTCCCAACCACATCAGATGAAATTAGGTATGAGTCAGACGAGGGTGTCTTTATAAGCACTAGATTTTGTCTAATCTTAGAATACAAAAGAAATGGCACACTTACTGAAGTATTTGATCTTCTTCTGCAATAATTTCATAGAGTAAAACAAATGCACAAGTATCCAAGCAATGCCCAATTTATGTACTTTTTTATGAGTAATAATTTATTGAAAAGGAAGAAAGGGTCGTCGTGTACACGAAAAATATACAAGAGAAGCAACCACCCTCATGAGGTCAAAATTCTAAAAAATAACAAGATCTACAAGACTAAAGAAAGAGAAATTAGGAACAAAAGCTAAAGCCCAATGTTTTAGTTGTAGTGCATTAGACTCGCGGCCTGCAAAAAGACGTCGATTTATTTCTCTCCAAATGCTCTACATTAGTGAAGTAGGGACAACTTTCGATAAGCCCCTTTGGATTGTTTCCTCCCCTACGTCTTTCAACAATGAAGTAGCTCTAGAATATTGCTAGGCATGACCCATGAGACACCAAACAAGATGATTACCAGGTGCCATATCTTGTTAATAAACTCACAATGAATGAGAAGATGAGAACCAAGTGCTTTACTCCCAATTTAAGTACTTCCCCTTCATTTTATAATATCCACACAACTAGTTAAGAAAGTGAACTGCAGAATATCACAGCTATGTTGTTCTCTTCTTTTATTGGATACTTGGCGTAGCCAGGATTTTGCTTGTGGAGGCAGATAAGAGTTTAATCAACAAGAAGTGCTCCATTTTTATACCAAAATATGAGTATGGTATGCCTAACATCCCAGCTATATTGAGCGGCGAGTACAGGTGATAAGGTTTTTCTCTTTGCAATTCTAGATTGGATATTTAGAGCCAAACTGAAGGTACATTGGTGGAATAGACTGGATACCGTCATACTGGTAATATGGGGCTGAAATATTTCTGCAGGATACTAATTTATGAGAATTCCAACATCCTATGGGATTTAAAGTGAGAATTTCAATGTAAAAAATAAATATCAATATATTAAATATATTGTAAGTACAAGAAATAAAGAATATCTAAATTCAATAGGAAGCTTAAAAAAAATTCTGGAGCTCTGAGGGTAGAGGCAGAGAGAACCTGCCCCCTCTTGACTCTATTGGACAATAGGCATGTTGGACAAATATCTTGTTGTTTTGTTGAATTTAGAGATTCAAGGCATCATTTATGTTAATTAACAGTGAGAATTTCTTGTTGTTTTTGCTTGTTCTAGTTAGGTGCTTCCTGTGTATACTTCTTGTGTACTTAGAGCCGCCTTATGCTTTTTCTAAATTTCCATTACTTGTCAAAAAGAAAATTAACAGTGTGAAATCCATGATGGAAATCATATGGTGACAGATACAAAAATCACTGGTTTTTAAGCAATAGCTAAAATGAACTTACTGAAAATTTGGAAAGCCTAAATATGGCCATTGAAATAACCATGCTGAATTTTATGTTTGTTATGTGCCACCATAAACACAATTATAGGATGAAAAATTTCAACATGAATTGGTGAACTTCTATGATCTCATGTATACTTGATCAGTAAAACTGAAAACATGGGATTGTTCACTAAAATACACGTAGAACTGTGTAGCCTACTTTTGACAGCTTGTGAAGTTCTATTTCCATAGAAATTGCTAGGATCTTGTGGTCCACAAATATTCAGGATGCCTTCCCAAGTAGAACTAATTTTGAGGTTGGGAGTTCCAGCAGCCAAGTAGAAGAGGTGGGGATTTGGGGGGCCTTGGGACTGTTACTAGCACTATATTAGTTTCTAGGATTGCATTTCTGTGTATTTAAAATAGATTTAAACCACAATATGATGTTCAAAACAAGTCTAGTTATTATGGAGCATACAATTCTTCATAAGAGAAAATGAGAATATCCTTGAACCTACAAATAAACGGAATCAAAGATTCTCATCCGATCAAATGAACTTATACAATTCATAACCTTAGTTAAAGGGAATTTAAAGCTATGCCAGTGCTTATCTGTAATAGGAGGATTGTACAAATGTAGATACCAAATATTTCAGAAGACTTGATTTCAAGGACTTCAAAGAAGAGATAATTGTTTTCAAGTGGCTATGCAAGACAACAAGAAATGAGTATGAATAAACAATAAAATCATGTTTTTCACATACCGCATGCCAACCTTCCACCTGCATTGCCAGTGGTCAGACTAAGTTCATGTCCACCTGCAAATGCATAACCAAATGAGAGTAAGCAGAGGTGAAAAATAAATACTTATAAGAAAATGCAAGTAAAGACAAGCTAGTGAGGAACACTTGACTATAACTATTTAAGAGAACACACTCTGCCATTTGGCAAACTAACACTTCACTATAACTATTGAGAACTTTTAACCAAGCTCTATTGGGTAAAATGTTTATGGTGCTTTGATGAGCAAGGGATCACTTGTGGACGTGAATAATTGCAGTGAAATATGGGGAGTCTTGGTGCAGCTAATGATCAAGGAATTTGGTTAAGAGACCTTATGAAAGGATTGAAAGGATGGAAGAGGTTTAGTGCATTTGTTAAATATGTGGTGAGAGTAGAAAAGCTTGTTTTCAGCACAATGTGCAGCAAATGAATGCTGCTTTAAAAGACATTTATCTTCATTAATTTCTAATTGCTGAGGATACGGATGCTTCTATTTATTCTTATTTTCAGGTATCGGAAGATGGGAGGGAATGTTCATGGAATCCTTATTTTAATCGTGCTTTTCAGGATTGGGAATTAGAATCAATAGATTCTCCTAGGGTTCTACTATATTCTAATCTTCCAGCAAGAGTAAGGGAGAATAGGTTGATCTGTAAGCTTAAGTGTAATGGCCAATTTGCTCTGTTATTGTATGAATTTTGAGAGGATCTAATCAGGTGTTGTTTCCTTGGAAGAAAATTTGGCACAGAAAAGTCCCTAAGGAGTCAACTTTTTGTTTTAACATGTGCCTTAGGAAAGATTCTAACAGTGAATAATCTTATCAAAAGGAATATAATTTTTGACTTTGTATTATATGTGTAAGTCTAGCATAGAATCAGTCAAACATATTTACTTCATTGCTCTGTTGCTAGGTATTTGTGGTCTTTTGCCTTCTCTTTATTTGGAGTTCAGTGGATGATGCCCTTGAAGGGTATTCATGTGTGCTCTTTTGTTGTAATTGTTGGTTTGGTTGACATAGTAGTGGATCAATATTGATTGCCACTCGTCTATGCATGGTGTAGACTATTTGGAGGGAGAAGAACAATATAACCTTCATTGCTGTTGAGATTTCCATGCTTCAGCTTAAATCATTATTTTTTAGATCTTTGAATGAGAGGATGCTTGCTTTTGGCTGCATCCAGTTTTCTTCTTTTATTGATTTCATAGATTAGTTGGATTTTGCGTGTATTCTTTTGGCGAACCTTTTGCAAACATGTTGTATACTTGAGCTCTGTCCTTTTATGTAACAAAATCTCATTATTACTTTTTCTTTTATGACGAGAAACCCCTCCAAGGTAGGGCCACTTCGTGTACCCACTCCTGTCGGGTAAACCTCGAACCCGTGTAAAAAATCTCATTATTACTTATTAAACAAAATCCTTGACAATGCCCTTGATTTATACTGATGGTTATCACAAGTGAGGTTGAAATGTTTTTTTTTTTTTTAATTGGTAAGTTAAACACGCACCCGGTGGAACATGTACCCACGACCTCACCCTCCACCTTGCTACAAAGGGAGGAATACCGATTGAGCTAAAGCTCATTGGTACAAGTGAGGTTGAAATGTAAGATCCAACAGATTGAGAGGTACTTTCTTCTCCCTCCGGAGTCCCCTCTCCCCCAAACCATTCACTCTCATTGCAAATTCAGTCTCTACTTAGAAATAATATAAGACTGTCAAACTTAAAAGGACGAATTTCCCTTCCAGCCATGGTGCAAATTCCAAGTACCAAATAGTAAATAAATACTTACCTTTTCCAAGGTCATCCTCAAGCTCATGAAC
Organism: Corylus avellana; assembly: GCF_965113065.1. Taxonomy (NCBI): domain Eukaryota; kingdom Viridiplantae; phylum Streptophyta; class Magnoliopsida; order Fagales; family Betulaceae; genus Corylus; species Corylus avellana. The sequence goes on from NC_142497.1 coordinate 10,438,836, forward strand.
CACAAGGGCTCTTCCAATAACTGCATTAGGACCAGTTAATGGTATCTGCATATTTTAGCAAGATTGAATAATTAAACACTACCAGAAAGAACAATAATGCCAAAAGCATAAAATGATATGAAAGCCAAACCAACACGGCCACACCCAGAGTAAATAACTAAATAAAAGACAAGCACAGTCTCACCCAATCAATATAAGGATGTAAGCAGTACCTGGCTATCCACAATTGTTGCCTCTGCCACCCCTGCATCACCAAAAGTTACGAAACATCGCATTAAAGTAGAGCTACAAAACGATCAAAGAACACTAACAAATGCATTACCATCGGCATTGGCAACTATGTTTCCCAGGTCACCCGCATGACGGACTTCATCCTCAGGAGCACCATGAGTCATTTTGGTAGGATTAAAATGTGCTCCTATCGTGTAAAATTCAAGAAGCAAAGATTACTAAAACAGCATCATACAATGACAAAAAATTTAATAGTTTGAACTTGAAAGATAATTGAGTCCTACCTGTTGAGATGCATCCATTTGTTGTGTCCCCATACTCATGCTAGAAGAGAGAAGAGTTCAGAAAATTTTCAATGTACAAAAGCACAGAATGGATTGTAATGCTTTAATTATTATTATTTAAAAATAAAAAATAAATAAAAAAACACCAAAAAAACCCTCTTACTAGGTGGAAGCCATGAGGCCCCGGAGTAAGCCCAGTGATACGAACATTCACAGTTGTGGGACCTATACACACGTCATTACAATTAGCACCCGAGGATTAACGCTCTGGTTAATAACCATTACAACTGAGGAACATAAAGAACACGAGAACTTTTCAGTATAAAAGTTTGGATTACTTCCATGCCAAGCAATTATCAAAACCCCCCTCAACCGAATCTAATGTTAATATTTCAGTCATTATGGTCGAAGTACAAAACAACAAAAATAATATGAGCCCAGAAAAACGCATTTATCTTCAGAAATGCAGGTTCAAAATTTTGATGTTAAGCTGCTAAATCCTCGAACAACACATTGCATTTCACCGAATTTTTCATTTTCCTTAAACACCAACAATTTGAGAATAAACACCAAGGAAATAGAAAACGCCTTCAAGAGTCTTGCATTTAAATTTCTCTGAAATATTTTTTTCTCAGCACCCAGATAAAGAATTATATAGAAATAAGCTGATAATAAAAGAGGGTAAAGAAGAGAAGAAATACCGTTTTCTTCTTGAGTCAGCGTCGCGACCCCTTCGACACTGGAGGTACCCTTGAGGACAACGACGGCTTTCTTTGCGGCGGAGACAATAGTGAGTGGTTTGGCGGAGAGGGAGAAGGTTAGAGATTGGCGGGGGAGCTTGAGGGAGGGGCCGTTGAGGAAGGAGGAGGAGGAGCGGAGGAGTGGAGGAGGGTGGTGAGGGTTTGAGGAGATGTGGGGAGGAGAGAGGATGAGGGTGTGGGCGGCCATAGCTGCCAGTGCGGCTTCCATTTCTGTGATTGAGAAGAAGATACGATAACGCGAGAGAGATGAACCTTCTCGTGAGTGGTGGCTACTACCCAACTGTGGTGCGACTGTGGGGTAATTTATCTGGGCCTATGGAGTTTTTTGTTTTGTTTTCTTCTTCTCTCTTTTTAATAGATGTAAAAAGGATTCAAAACGAAGGAAAGTTCAAAGATGCAAAAGAAATTGAAAAGTGCATAAGTCCCAATTTAAAAAATAAATAAATAAAATACAACTTTGCAAAATTCTTATTATTTATATTACATCAATCATTTTATATTATTATTTAAACAAAAAATTCACTACAAAATAAATCTTTTTTCACTTTTTTCTTACAAAAAATTAAAAATTTATATCTACTTTATATCACATAAATCACTTTTAAACCAAAAATCTACTACACAAGTCCATTATCAAACAAGTTCTCAAATTTATTTATTTTTCAAAGTTGGTTCTCAAATAATATACCACCGTCACATGAAATTTATTATTTTAAAAAATATATCATTAATTCAATAGATAGTGACACATCATTTGAAAATCAACTTTTTGAAAAAAAAAAAAAAAAAAATTGAGAAGTTTAAAGAAATGAAAGCAAGTACAATTTTAAAAACAGAAAGGAAATATACAAAACAAAGGTTATACAATTACAAAAGAGAAGCACTACACATGCTTTCATGAGATAAAATAACAAGCGAAAGTATATGTAATATCTAATGGTGATTTTCAATGTCATGTTATGGAGTTAACTAGTGAGAGTATCTATATCATTTCTCATAACAAAATAATTTTTTGTCATTTTACTTGCTCTATGGTCTCACACACAATTACACGTGTGTAACGCTCATCCCTTTATAACAAGGGCGTAAGTGAAAATATCTCTATTTTTTATGTGACATACTACTATTACCTTAACCAACGCATCTGAAAAATACCTGAACAAATTTTACATCTATAAGACTTTGATATTTCATCAATAGAACAAACTAGTGCTACTATTCATAATAATAAATTCATTACAAAGCTTTAACCCTACTAGCTTAAACAAAGATACAACGACATGCCACATGCGGCATACATAAGTAACCCAACTAAACTGATCAAACTGACTTAGCTTAAGTGAGTATTTCAAAGCTTAAAGATCATAAAGCCTCAATGAAAGAGGCTAAGTAAGCATATAAGGATTGGCATTTATCTCCTCCTGCAAAATTTATGTAATGGTGGATTATCCCAAATGAATCCACAATTACACATGCAGATAAGTGAGTCCACAACCTCAGCAAATATAATATAAACTGACCTTAGAAGTGATATGAGCCTCTTTTTCTTTTGGAAAATCACTCTATATAGTGTTTACCAAACAGTAGGCCTGCAAACGAGCAAGTCGGCTCGTGAACCTGCCCGATTAAACTCGACTCGAAATCGAGCTCGAAACTATTCCAGCCCGCTCGTTACTGTACAAGCCCGCTCGATTAGCAAATGAAACATACCCGGCTCGCCCGACTAAACTCGGCGAGGGCTCATAAGCTCGACCCGATTAAGGCTTGACTCGCCTGACAAGCCCGACTCGTTTGGAGCTCATGAGCTCAACCCGTTTAGGACTCGAGTACCCCGACTCACCCAACTCGTATAGGGCTCGTTAGCTCGACTCACTTAACACTCGGTTAGCCCAGCTCGCCCGACTCGATTAGGGCTCGCAAACCCAACCCGCTCAAAACTCGATCCACCCGGCTCATTTGTGGCTCGTTAGCTAGGCTCAAAGTTTGCTCAAACTGACTCGTTTATGGCTTGTTAGATATATATTTATATCTATATTATCAATTTGTCATATGATTGATGATTCATATTTGATACTTCATTAATTCTTATTTAGTTATTTATTTATTTGATAGATAATACCATATAAATTATATAATTATCATATGATCTACCGTCTACGTATTAATGTATTATCATTAAATATATTACAAAGTGATTCATGTAATCTCAAATTAAGTTATTAGTATAAATGTATAATAATATTAAAAATTAAAATCAATAATGTGTTTATTTATACTTTAGAATCATAATCTAAATATAATCATAAGTATTAAGTTATTAACAATTTAATATTTATCATTCAAAATTAATAATTTACTAACTTATGCTGCTTAATGTATATTAGGCTATTAGTAATTTAGTATAAACTGTATAATAGTATAATTCGTATTACATAATCACATGGTTAATATATACTAATCTCAAATTTAGTAACTAGGTTTTAAGAATCTAAGCAATTAAAAAAATATTGGTGATAGGTTCTAACTTCTAAGAATCTAAGCAATTAGAAAGTTAGTCAACAATGTGCTCTTAATCAATGTACGTTACTCTTTAGGGTGTGACAATTGACATTGTATACAATAATACAAACTTAAATGTTATATTAATTAATTGTATAAAATTAAATTAGTTTAACTTAGTGTTATACTTATAAATTAATAAATTATAATATATATTTAGATATGATAGGTTAATTATATATAATATATGATCTGTTATATTCATCAATCATCATATACTAACTTAAGTACTTAACGTTAACAAGTTAACAACTAACAAGTATCAACTAAACTATAAATGTAAATTATATTATATAATAATTATTATATATAAATTATAAAATTAACAAGAAAAGTATATAAATTATCTTTTAAGTTTATCCTTGATATAAATTTATTTAAATTATATCAATTATACTTAATATCTTTGGACTTTGGTACTTGGTAGTTGGTAGTTTTTAATTTTATCTTTTAAATTTAATATCTTTTAAGTTTTAAATTTATTTAAATTATATAAATTAACTTTTAAGTTTTAAGTTTTAAGTTTTAAATTTTTAATATTAGGGTTTGGTAGTTTCAAGTTTGTATATTATGTTTAGCAGGCACAACATGTCATCAACATCAACGGTTAGAAATTGTTGGTACAGTTTCTAGTATGGTGGACTCAAAGGGTAAGGTTGTGATTCTAGATGTTGCTTCTTCTTCAACCTAGAAGACAGAAACGGAGTTCAGAGAATACACCGGGAGTGTTCCGGCGAATCCTCCTCTAATGCTAAAGTTAGCTCATTTCTAAGTTTTGTATGGTGTTTAATGAGAATAAATCATGTACCTGTCTTATTGATATCCTAGTCCTTTTATAGGTAGGATTTGCATACGCAGTTATGATGACCGAACGGAGGATCCGGGATTTGGCCGTGATGAATGGGAAGGCCGATATTACTATTCCCTGACCGTTATGGTTAATGTGAAACCATTCCTGCAATCAATATGAGTTCCGAGAATGGACCACTGCAATCAATGTCAATTCGAGGACAATCCGTGACCGTTCTCCTAATCAATGAGTATCCGAGAATGCATGTAACAGCTCAGTAGATGCTGTGGGCTTAGCGCTTGTGGCTTTTTCGAGGGTGTGCTATCCCGGGCCGTTGTAAAATGGCGACTACGTTGAATTCGTGCATCCTGTGTTGGGCTTCAATCTGATGGGCCCATCACGACATTTCGGGCTTTACCTCAAGTTATCAAGCCCTAGGTCCATGGACCTAAGTCCAATTATATGTGTAACAGAAATAATTCGAATCAATGATCAAACTATAGAATCTAATCTGACAATCAAAATTGTTTATTGGTTATATGGAGCCGAGCTCATCTTCGATTACACATGTAGCAGATTGAAATGAAAAAAAGGTGGCGTGCGTTTGAAAAAAAAAACGCTTCACTGCTTCAGCTTTAGATTTTTGAGTTTTGAGGTAACTATTATAAAATGAGTGAAACTTCTTACCCGTGCAATTAAATCTAGGTAAAATTGTATCCGTTGGATGAAATGATGGATTACAGTTGTAAAGCATGACCGGCGTGAGTATTATATAGTGTTTTTCATGTCTACATGAGCTCTTGTATCTAATGATCCAAATTGAATTAAAAAATGTTAACTTGTAATCAATGGACCAAATTGTGGCACGAAGTACGATGCACGGATGACAATGAAACAAGTTAGCACGAGTTTAAAAAAAAAATGGTTCATGTTTCAAGAGCCTCGTTTTTAACTTGTAAACTTGGTAAATGGTTTCAACCGTCCGATTTAAATTAGAAAACATTGTAGCCGTAGGATTTCACGATGGATACAGCTGTAAGGCATGATTGGCGTGAATGTAATCTAGTGTTTCTCGTGTCTCGATGAGCTCTTGAATCTAACGGTTTGAATTGAATTAAAAAATGTTAACTTGTAATCAATGGACCAAATTGTGGCACAAAGTGTAATACCCCAACTTTTTAAATCGTTTTAGAAAGAGTTTTAAACCCTTACTCAACAAGTTAATAGCCTTCTAAATCAGCCCTAAATAGAAGACCCTAACCTATCTCAACATAACCTAAAGCCCTCAGACTTAACCATAAAACCTTGAAGCAAAATCAAACCCCACCGTTACTGACCCCAGTAGTACAATACATACGCTCTTGTCTCTAGTACCGAACGTATGCTCTTGTCTCTAGTACCGGACGTACACCAAAGGACCACCAAACGTACGCCTCTAACTTATAGTGAATACGTACTAGGGACCACACCGGACGTACGCTACTTTTGGATTAACCACTGGTTAATGACTATGTGTACGATGCACCCTTTGGACCATTGAATAAACAGTACCGAACGTCCGCTACTTTTCAAAATAGTTGGTAGCACCCTCAGCTTTTCTGGCCTATAAATACCAACGCCCCCCCCCCCCCCCCCCTCCCTTCCCTTGAACCCATTCCTCCACCCCCAGGCCTTTTGTAACCACCAATGTGAGTGCTTCTTTGAGAGTTTTGTGATTTAAAAAGAAAGCTTGTATTCTTGCCATTTCCTAAGGTAACCTCTTGCCCCTTTTTATACTCTTGATGTTATACTTGTTGCATCTCTACTATTATAAGCTTTAAAGGCACCATGTTAAAGTTCTTGCACCCTTTCTTACAAAACCAAGAAATGTTTTCAAAAAGAGTTTAAAGAGCCGCTTCGATTCCTTGTATTGCATGGTGTTGAATTTTCATACTATGCATGTGTTTGTTTAGTAGGTTAGAAGATGACTCAATGGCCTATAGAGCCCTTAGAAACCTTAAAAACACAGTTTGAAGCTTTTGGCTGGATTGCCTAACTCACTGACCGGACGTACGCCCTTGAGCCTGTACGTACGGCCAGGAAACTAGGCGTCTGCCCTTAGCCTCACTTGTGTATTTTAGAGTCTGACAACCCTTTTAATAGATAGGACTTAGCATCTTACTCATAGAGGTCCTCTAGTACTACGCATAACGATGTGTCGTATTTCGTTATAGCTGGACTTTTGTGAGGTCGAAGGACTCAAGCGAGCGCACGAGGTAAGTAAACACTTACGAACTCTTTCCTTAAAAATGTAGGATATGTCAGTTAACTGACCACAAGTATGATATGAGCATGTCTACATTTTGTAACTACTTGGTAACTGCTTAATTAACTGGTTAAAAAGATGCATTGTATGACAAGGTAGACCGGTACGTGCGGTATAACGGCCATGGGCTTACTATATGGACTTCATTCTATGGTCACATGTGTGTGTTGCTATGTGGGCTTTGAATCTAATGGTTTTATGACCAAGCGCAACCATTCCCTAATGGATGGTCACTATAGGACAGACATTATTAGTGGTGTGGGCCACCCGAGGTCGGACTCGGTCATGCCACTAATGGGATGGACGGTAGCGTATAGTATCTGGGGCACCGTTGTTGTGTTACAAGTCCCTCGGGACAGTGTCAACCTTGCTGAGAAAAGGGTAATATCTCAGGTAGACCAAACAATAGAGTTATGACCTATAAAACACTAGTCTTTCTGCATTAAAATACTTGGGTGATTGCCGTCGGAAGTATACCGCTCTTTTATTAACCAAACAATATTTTTATGGTGTATTAACGGAGACAGCATCTCCTTTTAATATTTACTAAAACTGCACGTTTATTTCTACTTAAATGGGATCATGTCATACCTAATTGTGAGATTTACTTACTAAATCGTTAGACTTACGCTGTTATTACCCTTATAGGAAGTTTGTCACAAGAACCCAGGAGTGGCACGGTTGCCACTACGGACCTTGCTTTAGAATCTTCATGCTGCTTTCAGGTTTGTTTTACATTATTGTTAGTTGCTCCATACTTTTGAATTTTGATAAGTGCGAATTATTGCATACTTGAACCCCTTTATTTACATTAGTTAATCCTTTAGCTGTATCATTATTTAATATTTTGCGTTAGTTTTGTGTTTTTAGTGTTTTGTAGGTTATTGAAGAAAAACTACAGCTTTAAAGGGAAAAACACAAAGTTTGGAAGAAAGCATACTTTGAGAAGACCTAGATGATGTGGTTAAGTCTAACCAAATCCAAGAAAAATGTTAAATCAGATTAAATTGGATAAAAGATCAGATTGGATAAGATTTCAGATCGGATTCAAAGTCAGATTCTGTATATGTCTCAGTATTTTGACCATAACTTTCTGCTCAAATATCGGATTGAAGTGATTCAAATGACATTGGAAAGATAACTCAAAATAATACAATTCGTTGTGAAATATAATTTACCTAATTCAGACGGTTACTACGCCAAAATCGCCCCAAAATTAAAGGACACAAATCTGGAAAAATCATATTCTGATTTCAGACTTCTATTTTGACTGGGAGACAGACCTCCGAATTATCTAGGTTTAATAGGGCTTTTAGGAATTTTCTAAGCCTATAAATAGACCTCTTTGCATTCAAGAAAATACAGAAGTCAAGAGAGCAAAATTCTTCAACTTTTCTCTTTAGTTTAGTATTTCTTTAGGTTTAGGTTGAGATTTTATTTTTATGTGGAACTAAATTCCCAACTAAGGTTGGGGATAAAGCCTCATCGATGAAGAACGACATCACTTTTATGTAAGTCTTTATTTATCCGATTTTATTGAGTTTTATATTTCAATTGTTTTACTTCTAATCAATGTGTGGAGTGATTCTTGGATATTTCTTGTGATTCAAGGATACATGTAATGATTTGAGATAATTTCATATGATTGATTGCTTGGTTTTTAACTCATAAAAATTGGATATCCCTTGTGATTTGTTTTACGGATACATCTAGTGTTTCAATTGAATTTGGATTCCTTTTGTGATTCAGTCAATGAACGGATACATGTGATGATTTTGATTAATTCTTTGAAGTAGAGTAAAACATACATAAGATTTAAATTGTGAGAACTTCGGATAAATGTTGATGAACATGGAGTATGTTGTTATGATTTGGTGAGTGTGGATTCCTAAACCTTAGTCTTTACCTTTTGTTTTATTTTATTTAGTTTATGTTTATCCTTTAATTTTCAATACTCAAAATTCAAACTTTTTTTGGAACTAGGTTAGGGTAAAATTAGTTAGATATAAGTTGTTCTTTCAAAACTACAATTCTCTAAGGGGTTTGACCTCGCACTTGCAATCCTTTAAACTACAAATAATTCGTGCACTTGCAAGTTAAATAAATTTGCACAATAAGTTTTTGGCGCCGTTGCCAGGGAATTGTTCACTTTTTTAAACCAATTTATTTCTAAATTAGTTTTTATCTTCTACTAGTTATAATTAGGATTTTATTTTTCTGCAATTTGTTTTGTTTTATTCGTGTTACTAATAAAAAAAATAAAAAAATAAAAAAAGATTTTTTTTGTTGTTTCTTTTGTTTTGTTTGGCTTGTTTTACAGTTCTACCGCAGCACCTTCCGCACATCAGCGCAATCGAGCGCACTCACAGCAAAGGCAGCAGTTCCGTAGATCTTTGCCAAAAAAATTTATTTTTGGTCCTTTTTGTGAGTTTTTAAATTTTAGTTTTAATTTTTTTTTTAAGTTTATTTCAAAAAAAAAAAAAAAATAGTTAATGTTTTATGTGAGATATTTGCATGCTAAAAAGTGAGGGGGAAGCATGAATTTTCATTTTAATGATTTTAATGCCTCTCATAGTTATAGGACACCAACTCTTATCAACTAGCCTCAAAATTGTAACCCACATAAACCATGTTCATATTGTTTCAATCCTTATCATGAGGAAAACAATTGTCCAGATCTACGAGTTGAGCTCAACGACTTATGGGACAAATTAGACCAAATCAGAGCAGCTATATCTAACTTTTCATATGAACAAATGAACACCAGTTTCTCCAGCCCGAGGTTTGATTCAAATTTCAATTGTTATAACTCGGACTGGAGCAACCAATCTAATTTCTTAGGATTAGCTCAGGCTACTGGAAATTATGCTCACCAATTTGATGAATTGCACCATTCAGAATATCTGCAGTTCGATCATCATGCTCAGCCTCCTGCTTGTCAATCCACCACTCAAGGGTCACAGCATGTACCACAGTCATCACTGGAAGACATGATGAAAGCATTCATCCAATCAATGGATAAGAACATACATGATATGAAGAATGCTACCATAAGCAATTCCCAAGATATACAAGAGCTAAAAGATTTCACCAATCAAGCAGTACAGGAGATGAGGAATTCCAACATGGCTAACAGCAGAGACATACAAGAACTTAAGCAGGCCATGACCAAGATAGAAGAAAAGCTTCAAAGTCAGCTGATGGCTGAAAGGCACTGCATGATTGATTAGGATGATTCCGAAAATTCTAATCATGAGCATGCCCAAGTCACCATCATACTTGAGAGTGAGGAAATTGTGGATAACAAAGAGGTGGAAGAAAAAGAGGAGCAAGTTAAGCACCCTGAGCAAGTTGAGCACCATGAGAATAGTGAGCCCCCAATGGATCCTAATCTGCCCAATGACATGGAAGTGAGTACTGAAGCTCATGCCTGCATCATTGTCTCTCTTAAGACATATCAAGAGCCCAAAGCTTCATCGCCTGAATGTCTCAAAGAGCCATCTTATGTCAAGATACTCAAGGACTTGTGCACACAAGCACACAAATCTAGGAACCACTTTCCTAAGAAGATCCTTCGAAGCAAGCAATTTTACATAAGATGGCAAAACATCATTCCAGAGGGGTATGAAGTTTTGAAGAAGACAGGGTGGAAGGGATTGGTTGGACATACGTATGATAGGGGAAAGCGTTGTAAAGTTATCTCGTCCAGTTTATTTTTTGCACTTCACTCCACAAATTCTTTCTTTCATTTTTCATTACATATTATTTTTATTCATTTTTGTTTCTAACAGCAATTAATCTTTTGATTTTTGTTTCTATAAAATAAAAAAAAATAAAAAAATTGATGTTAGTTTTTGTTGACAGGTGTTTTGGTGTTTGAGTTTCGAGGATGCCCTGCCCCTTTTTCACACCTTGAGATTTCCTTACTTCCGGTAATGTATTTTTATACTACACATTGAGGGCAATGTGTAATTCAAGTTTGGCGGTATGGAAAAACACTTTGTCTATTTATTTTGTTCTTATTTGTTTGTTTTTATTTTTCATTTTGTGTTAAAAAATTTGAAAAATAAAATAAAAATTGTGTTATGTTGTTGTCAAGTTTGAGTTAAACTGTAACTGTGATTTGCATTTCATTAGCTCGCTTAAAGAGTTGAACACATCATTATGTCATTAGGAGTTTGAGTCCTTTGACTTATTTTTGGGTAAAAGAGATTTAACTTGTTTTGAGATAAATTTTTATGAGCACATTAGCATGTTTTCTGTGAGGTATGATGTTTGAGCTTAAGCTTGTTCTCTTTGAGATTTGTTGGATGACCTATTGATGAATAACCATTGGCTTGCAAGATTTATATATATATATATATATAAATTAATTAATAAATAAGAGAAGGAAAAAGAAAAGAAAGATCATGTTAAATTTTCCGCTGAATAACCAGCCCTCTTGCCTCATTAAGCATTGAATGTTTGCGTCAAAAGGTGTGAGTTCAATGTTGATTTATGATATGGCTAATCTGACTTCGTAGCCTTTTTGACTTAAGTTAATAAGCCTTTAGGGATGTTCTACATCTAGTGCCCTAAAGCCACCTGGCTTGGAAGTCATTGGCCTAACACTTGTTACATGAGTCAATTAGAAAGCTTAAGGGAGTTAGTCATTGTAGAGCCTAAAAAAAAAAAAAAAAAAAATGCGTGTCTTGCCTTGGTTGTTTCATTTGATAGAGATTTTTACAAATTTTATGTAACTTGTCTTGAGTTTAAGCTGAAAGCTTCATGATTGTATGTTAATTACACTTTATACTTTTCAAAACATATGAGGTCTAAATTGTCCATTTATGAGTAAAGCGATTTTGCATTTCCTTTTGACTGTTATGATCGTGTTTGTCTTTTAACTTGCTCATGAATAAGAACCATGGTTTGTGTGAAACTTCTTCCTTGTTAAACAACATAGTGCACAATGTTTGTGGGTATCATTCCTGTTAACCCTCACGAGACTTCACTCGTCCACTTGGGATGCCTAGGAGTTTAAAAGGCTTGTTGCATATGCTAAATGCAATCGTCTCTCCCACGAAAGAGGATTTATGTTTCTTGCTTTCATTATATTTTTCGTTTTGTTTTACTAAGGGACTAGCAAAATGTAAGTTTGGGGGTATTTGATAAATGCAAAATATTGCATACTTGGACCCCCTTTATTTACATTAGTTAATCCTTTAGCTGTGTCGTTATTTAATATTTTGTGTTAGTTTTGTGTTTTTAGTGTTTTATAGGTTATTGAAGAAAAACTACAGCTTTAAAGGGAAAAATGCAAAGTTTGGAAGAAAGCATACTTTGAGAAGACCTAGATGATGTGGTTAAGTCTAACCAAATCCAAGAAAAAGGTTAAATCAGATTAAATTGGATAAAAGATCAGATTGGATAAGATTTTGGATCGGATTCAAATTCAAATTCTGTATACGTCTCAGTATTTTAACCATAACTTTTCGCTCAAATATCGGATAGAAGTGATTCAAACGAATGAATGAAAAATCATGGTTTTGAGTGATACTTTAATTTTTAAAATAACATGAACTGCGCATGATGTTTGTAGGTAACATTTCTGGAAAACTCTCACGAGACTTCACTCGTCCTCTAGGAAATTCCTAGAAGTTCAAAAGGCTTGTTGCATATGCTAAATGGAATCGTACATCCCACGAAAGATGGATTTATCTTTTTGTTCTCTGATTTTCATTTTTGTTTTTAGTTTTGTATTGCTAAGGGACTAGCAATATGTAAGTTTTGGGGTGTGTTAAGTGCTAAAATATTCATATTTTCAGCCCTTAACTTACATGTTTTAATTCTTTGGTTTTAGTTAATTAGGTCATTTTAATTCCCTTTTTGTGTTTTCCATACTTTTGTAGGCTTTTGGAACAAAATAAAGTAAATCTGGAAGATTTGGGCTCAAAGAGAGAAGATGAGAAAAATGGGAGCCCCTGACACTGCGATCGATCGCAGGTTACCTGCGATCGAGCGTAGTACTAGAGAAGACACAACATGAAGCAGGTTACAAGCGATCGAGCGCACAACAGAAGAGGCTCGATCGCAGACCTGGGCTCGAGCGTACACGGGCTGCGATTGATCGCACCCGTGCGCAAGAGACACATCAAAGCTGCAGCCAGATTGTCATTCTTTCCATATTAAGGTTTTCCAACTCCTAATTGTAATAGGTTTTGAAACCCTACGAAATTCCTAGATTTACTAGTTTGTCAAGGACTTCTAAAGCCTATAAATAGACCCTTAAGCCTCTAGAATATGTATGCTTTTGTAAGGAGAAGAATCGGAGCTCTTCAAGTTCATGTTTCGGGTTTATTCTTTTCCTATCTTTGCTTTTATTTTATAAAGATGTTTAACATCAACTTTATGTGTAACTAATTTATTTAGTAGGGCTAGATTGAAGCCCTAGTTATGTTTTGTTAATATTCAATATTGGCACCTTTGTAATGATCTTGTTATGATGTCTAACTTGATTAATACCTAGTTTCATGAATTCCTCATATGTGTGTGCCTGATCAACACGTGCATGTGGTATGAACCAGTTAGTTAAATCAATTTGGATGACCGAGTCCTGGGTTTAACATAAGATTTACTTCATTTTCTTCCAAAAGCCTACAAAAGTATGGAAAACGTAAAAAAGAATTAAAATTGCCTAATTAACTAAAACCAAAGGATTAAAACATATAAGTTAAGGGCTGAAAATATGAATATTTTAGCACTTAACATAAGTGCATAGGACTAGCACAGATGGAACAGCTATCAATATGGAATGTGTTGGCAGCATTGATGGACTGGCCCACAGTGAGAGCGTCGACCCTCTTAGTGAGGGCACCTATCTTTATCCTCAAATCAGTATCCTCCTTAATCTTATAGATGCCTCTTTTCTTGGGAGCACGAATGGACTTGTCCTGACAACTTGAAAAATCCCATTGCTGCGAGTCGTCGGACAACTTGTCCAATGCCTTGTATGCTTCATCCCCTGCCAAACTTAAGAAAGCCCCCCATTTATAGACTCGATCATACTATGGTTGGATGGAAGCAATCCTTGGTAGAAGAACTAAACGAGTCTCCACTTCTCATATCCATGTGGAGGGCACTTTATCAGCAGATCCTTAAACCGCTCCCAACTCTCAGAAAATTTCTCATCTTCCTCATAAGTGAAAGAGCTAATCTCCTTACCGCTCTCATTCACTTTCGACATCGGGAAAAACTTGTTGTAAAACTTGCACAACAAGATTTCCCAAGATGTAATGGATCCCGGTGTGTTGGAATCCAACCATGCCCTGGCTTTATCGTGAAGAGAAAAAAGGAAGAGTCTAAGGTGGACAAGCTCTTCAGAAAAATTCTGAAACTTGATGTGCTTCTATGTATATTCGCGCCTTTCTTGATAACAACACGTTATAAAGCCGTGATAGTAATAAACCTATCAGAACTTTGCAATTAAGTGTGATTATGCAAGAGTAGTACCAGTATATGTGACCTTCTGAGAAGTCCTGTTTGGGGGAGTAAAAAACATATAATATTGTGTGTCATTAGGGAGGGGCGTTACATGAACAATACTTAAATACATGTTACACTAAATTTTATTGTTGTGCAAATATCTACCTAAATTAATAGGCAAATAATTGTACGTTTTACCCGCAAGTGCACAAGGTCAATGTAGTAGTATATGATGCAAGTACAGGATCATTCCCACGAAGATTGCTAAATTTTGCTTAAAATAAATTCCTTAAGTAAAAACAAAACAATGATTGATTTTGATTTGATAATAATAAAAATGTAGGGCTTTGATATCCACCACTAATTATATTTAAATAATATAATAATATGACAGTGCTTTGATCATGTTATGCATATCTAATGTTTGTCAATCTAAGGGCATGGGTGTATACTCCTTAAGCTATGGATTTCCCTAAGCAACGAGTTAGGCATGGGTATATGCTCTAACTCTTTTCTTTCTTAAAGGATTTAGCATGGTATATAGTAAGTTGTTCTTTAAGAAAGCATGATTCTATAGAAATCGACAAAACACATGAGGCCTAGGGCATGGGTGTATACTCCCAGTTCCCCATATTGATTAACCCAAGAACCAGGTGTGGATTTCTTTTGTTACTTTTATTAAACGCAAGACTCGGTCATCCAAATTGATTTAACTAACTAGTTCATACTACATGCATATGTTGATTAGGCAAACACATATGAGGAATTCATGAAAGCAGGAATTAATCAAGTTAAATATCACAACATGATCATCACAAAGGCGCCAATATTGAATATTAACTAAACATAACTAGGGCTTCAATCTGGCCCTACAAAGTAAATTAGTTACATATGAGTTTGATGTTAAACATCTTCATAAAATAAAAAGAAAGGAAAAGAATAAACCTGAAACTTGAACTTGAAGAGCTTCAATTCTTCTCCTTGGAAATTGTGTGTCTATTCTAGAGGTTTAATGGTCTATTTATAAGCCTTAAGAATACTCTAGAAACCCTAAAAATTGTAGGGTTTGAGCCCTAGTTCACACACAGCTACAAAACCCTAAAAATCACACTTTTCATTCAAGGCTAGCGGCTGACTTGCTCGTCTCGTACGGGTGCCTCTCGATCGCAGCCCGTGTGCGATTGATCGCAGGACTGCGATCGATCCACTTGTGCTGGGCGCTCGATCGCAGGTGCCCTACGCTCATGCCTTGCGCTTGATCGCAACTCCCCTACGATCGATCGCACTACTAGAGCCTCCAATTTTCTTCAAAATCACTCTTTAAGCCCGAAACTTCTGAGATTGCTTCCTTTTCTTTCAAGGACCTACAAAAACAAAGAAAACACATAAAAGAACTAAAATGACATAAACTAACCAAAACCAAAGGATTGACAACTGTAAGTTAAGGGCTAAAATATGAATATTTTAGCACTTAACATTTATACACTCATCTCACTTTGTAATAGAAGGTTTAACGATTTAAAAAATAGGTTACGACTTGTAGGCCTTTTGTCTATATTAACAAAGCTATGCATGTGTTTTACATGTTATGGCATGTTTCTAATTGTTTGTCGGACCTTCTAAAACTGTTAGGATTGGTGATTGAGTTTGAAATATGGTTTAGGATGACTTTTTTGGTTGTTGTATCTGACATTCATCGAATGTTCCATTCCCGAGGTCGAACAATGCAAAGTAGTATTAATTTCTGACTAATGGACACGATGTTAAGTAAAACTTACATAACATCTTAAACTACTTATTTATCGTATCAAAAATTTCTTTGGTGTTAATTACATGATATTTTAATTACCTAACTATTTTGTAAGTCATTTCTTTTATCCCTTAAGCTATCGTGTAAAGCAATACTGATTTCTAACTAATGAACATGTTGAATCCTTGAAATTGCAAGCCCTTGCAATTTCAAAGAATTGCACATGAAAGGATGTAGGGATTTGATAAGACAATTGACTTTTTAAATGGTTTTTACTTGAGTGAAAGGATCATTGCCCTATAATGTCTCTTCACAATTTTGAAAACCAATTTCCAATTGATCATTATCCAGGCAATGGTTTAGACATGATCTTTTGAATAACTGAATGCTATTCAAAGTATTTTATTTTGTCATATGACTCATATTCTAATGGGATTGAATGAAGTCCCTACAATTCCTTGGAATTACAAGAGCATGCAATTTTAAGGTTCCACGTCATTCATTCAAAATGAACGCCCTATATTAAACTCTATAAACCTTTAAATATATTTTTTTTCCTAAGAAAAAAAAAAAAAAACATAAACGATGGAGGTAGTCACACCACCCCTTCAAGCCCTCGAAAGCCGGAAGGTAGTTGAACAACCCCACAAACCCTCAGGGATTATCGTTAATGAAATATTTTATATTTTATATATCTTATCATATACCAATGGGTTAGGATACATATGTTCTGTTATATGTAATTTATCTATCTTATGTTATTTGGTTGAGATTTTTTTTTCTTTTATAATAAAGGAAATAAAATGGGTGGTCGAACCACTCCCTTAGAAGTTATGGTTATATGTTCAACATTATATATATTCAAGAGATTGAAAGTTAGAAGTTATGGATGGAGTTGATATGAAATTAGTGTGGATGATTATGGCATTGAATATGCTTGTACTAATTGTAGCTCCTGCTCTTTTTGTTCCTCCTAATCCATCTTCCTCACCCTCTCTTTCACCACATTCCTATCATCCTCTATTTGTCAATTGTGAAATCCCTCGAATTCCTTAAATCAATAAAATCCATCACCGTACAAAGTTGTTTCTTTTTCAATTTTGTGCTTATGAGTGCCACCATAAAGTCAAAGCAGCATTGCCTAGTAGAATATATCTTATTCTTATGGCAACATGTGTGGCAACAAAATGTCGTCCTTCTCGTTTAGACCTTGTCTCTCATTGTGCTCTTGGTTGTATGCCCACAAATGCCAAGTCTAGATATGGTATAGAGTTTCTAAACCCATCTCTCTCTCTCTCTCTCTCTCTCTCTCTCTCTCTCTATATATATATATATATGAGCAAAAAGGGTAGGCCGGAGAGACTAATTGTGGCTATCCTACTTGGGTGTGACCATAGTAGCACCCACCTACTGAGAACCACACATGAGGGGTCTAGACGGTGGGAACCGCAGGCACTCCCTCAATTTCGACTGAGCCATATATATATATTTGAGCAAAAATAGTAGGCTGGGGAGACTAATTGTGGCTATCCTACTTGGGTGTGACCATAGTAGCACCCACCCGCTGGGAGCCACACATGAGGAGTCTAGACGGTGGGAACCGCAGGCACTCCCTCAATTCCGACTGAGCCATAGCTTGACCCAGCTCCATCAGGGCATATATGGGGATTCTCCATTGCGGAGAATCAAACCTACGCCCTAGTACATGCCTAACTACTTTGGGAATTTCCTTGGGCCATTGAACCACCACCCTTGATGGTTATATAGATGTGTGTGTGTGTGTGTGTGTGTGTGTGTGTGTGTGTTTGTGTGTGTGTGTGTGTATTGAGATATATATACTTTGAATTGCAAAAAAATGGATAGTTGGATACTCTCTCACCCTTAAAGAGGTGGTCATTCAATTCCATAGAAGTGACTGGGGTGATCCTACCATCCCAACTAACAAAAAGTGGTGGTTAACCTCTCCTTCAAATGGTGAAATGGTTGTTGGCCACTTCTTAATAGGGTAACCACGTCAAGTTAATTGTTTGACCAGCTTATGTGACTAAATTCAAGTCATTTTTAATGAACAAATTGAATCCTTGAAATTACAAGCCCTACAATTCCAATGAATTGCTCAGGAAAAGATGTATGGTGTTTGATAAGACAATTGACTTCTTAAAAAGCTATCATTTGAATGACAAGATTTGTGACCCCATAATGATTAATTTTCAATTAATCATTATTTTTTAATTTTGACATGACCTTTATTGTTAGCAAAGTATTTTATCTTCTCATATACTAATGGGATAGGCTACATCTTATATAGTTTATATGTTTTATGTTTCTTGATAAAAAAGACAATAAGTTTACCTTGCCCCATACACATGTACTATTATGTCCATTTATACACATGCTCAATTGAATATTCTCTTTGTATTGGTTTTGGGAGAAGGGTTTAGCCCTTTTTGTTTTCTTTTAATTTAGGGAAAAATATAAAATGGCCCCCAAACTACCAGCCATTTGCAATTTAGCACCCCAATGTTCAAACTGTAATAAAGTAGCCCATTAAACTACCAACCAGTTGCGATTTGGCCACTTCGTTAGTCAGCACCGTCAAAATGGATGGAAAATTCAATATGACGTCGTTTTAGCAAGGTTAAGTTACTAAAATGCCCTTTTTGGATAAAAAATGAAATTAAAAAAAAAAAAACAAACAAAGCCCACAAAACGTTGTCACGTTGCTTGAATAAAAAATCCCTTGCATCTACCAAAACAGCACCATTTTGGTAAGTGTTTAATACCCTAGTCCCTAAACACGTACAGCTTCGTCTTCTTCACCACTTCCGTTCTTCTTCGTCTTCTTCTTTGTCAAATTTCTGTTCAAACTCAATCCAATCGGTATAAATTTCATAATATTCTTCCACCCAAACACCATTTTAAACTTGTAATTGGTAAACCTCATCGAGATGCTCAAACCACTTTCATTCTTCAACTCAAAATCAACCCAAGTGTTTAAGCCAAATTCAACAAAAAAAGAACAAACAACCAAAATCTAAAAATCACAACCCAAAACCCATGATCGTCTAGAGTTAAGAACAAAGAGAAAATCAAGCTTATCATTACCCAATTTTTTATTTTTTATTTTTATTTCTCAATGCAAAATCAAGCTTCAAATTGAATGGATATTATCAGTAGCAGAGCAGAGCCAAAATTTTGGGTCAGAGGTCAAGAATTTATTTGTATATTTTATTACATATAAAGTTGAACAAAAATTAATTAAAAATCAATTCTCACTCTTCCTCTGTTTCTCTTTCTCATCTTTTTGTTTCTTTCCCTCTCTTTTCTTCACTGTTTCGTAGTTCTTTCTTCTTTCTATCTTATTTTAAAGGGAAGGGGTTATAAAACCATGGGGTTGTTAAAAGGATAAGGGATTGAGATGGTTTAGTTGATTTTCGGGTTGGGCTGCTGGGTGGAGAAGAAGACGAAGAAGACGAAGCTGCTTAGGGACTAGGGTATTCAACACTTACCAAAACAACGTCGTTTTGGTAAGTGTAAGGGTTTTTTTTTTTTCAAGCTAAATGACGTCGTTTGGGGGTCTTTTTTAAATTGATTTATGAGTTTCAAAAAAGGGCATTTTAGTAACTTAACCTCAACAGAACAACGTCATTTTGCATTTTCCATCCATTTTAACGGTGCTGACTAACGGAGTGGCCAAATTGCAACTGGTTGGTAGTTTGGGGGGGCCATTTTATATTTTTTCCTTTAATTTAATTGAAGGGATAAGATATCCCAATGACCAATGCTGTTGAACATGTGGCAAGGGATAGGTTTCCCTTTTTATTTAAAGCTCCCATCTTTCATAATTTGCTATATTACCCCACCTCATATTAATTCTATCTTGATTGTCCTCTTTAATTCCCCATACTACTTTTATTTATTCTAATTACAACTCATCATTACCATTAATCATTTCCCACACTATAACTTATTATTACACTTTATTATTCTAATGCCATTAACTTATTTTATTTATTAATCAATTGTCACACTAACATTATTATTAGCTAATCTCTTTATCACTTAAAACTTATATTACATAAATATATCATCATTAAATAATATTGTTATTATATTATTATCACACAAATAGTATTATTATTAATCTCATATATATTTCAATTATGATAAAGTCATTATTATTATTATTGTATCTATTAGTTTAAATCATTCCATGCATAATTTATTCTACTAATTAATTCAGATTATTATGAGGTTATTAATAATAAACTTAATTATTTTCTTAGGCATTACACTCCGTTTGAACGAGCATATTCCGAAGACATTCATTCTAATCTTTGTTCCAAGTCTGGTTCGAATTGAGAATCAAAATGTAATTTTCGAGAGCTCTATTCTAAGTCTCGTCCTAAATGAGGATGTCTAGAGAGAAAGTCGAGATGTGGGTTCCAACGGGACAAATAGTAACCCACTAGTGATGCCTTTTCTTTCAATTTTCTTCCTTAGCCTTGTAAAATATAATCACGAGATGCTATTTGGCTAGGATAATTATTCTTGTGTGTATTCAATATATATAGACTGGCGACTGCAAGATTATAAAAGAGTTCTAGAATAGAACTGAATGTACAACATGATAAGTATTGAATATCTATGCTAAGTCTAGTTGATAAATACAATGAGAAGATAAGAGAAGAGATTAAGAGATAAACTACAAGGTAGATATAGTGTTTAGTTTAAACACTACATGAGATTAAAGTTCACATCCTGAGGATTTACTTCACAGCCTTACATACATATCGCTAACAGGCCCCCTCAAACTAATGGGAGAGGGACAAACCATTAGTTTGTCACGTAAACTCAGAAACTGAGAAGAGGATAAACCCTTAGTGAAAATATCAGCGCACTGGTTTGTGGTGGAGACGTACTAAGCAACAATATCTTTATGTAAGATTTTCTCCCTAATGAAATGGTAGTCGGTTTCAACGTGTTTTGTGCGACCATGGTAGATTGGATTGGAAGCCAATGAAATAACACCCAAGTTGTCACACCAGATTTTTGGGGGAGAAAGTAGAGGAACTTGTAATTCCTTGATCAGCATTCACAGCCAAGATAGTTTTGCTATGGCAAAGGCCGTAGAACGGTATTATGCGTCTGTACTTGAGTGTGAAACCATTGGCTGCTTTTTGGATTGCCAAAAAAATTAAGCAATGACCAAAATATACTCCAAATCCACTGGTTGATCAGTGATCAATGGAGTCTCCAGCCCCGTTAGAGTCGCAATAAACTTCTAAAGTAAGAGGACTAGGTGTAAACATCAAACCTTAGTCAAGCGTTCTCTTGAGGTGACATAGGACCCTCTTGGCTGTGGTGAAGTGAGTTTTTGTGGGGCAATGCAAGAATTGGCATAGTTGATTCATAGAGTAGGATATATCAGGCCTTGTAAGAGTGCAATACTGAAGTGCACCAACAATAATTCTATACAAGGATGGATCATCCAGTGGATCTCCATCAAACTTTGTCATTCGCTTACCAGAGGTACAGGGAGCTGAATAGGGCTTAGCACCCATCATATAAGCTCGATGTAGAAGATCAACAATGTATTTATTTAGATTGGTTGAGATACAAACTAGTGGGAGTTCGGTGCACATGGATCCCCAAGAAATAGGACAAAGCGCCAAGATCCTTTAACTTGAATTTTACCTGTAAACCTGAAATAAGATCATTAATACCAAATAAGTGACTAACAGCAAAAATAATGTCATTTATCACAAAAGATTTATATTCTTAATATGCTTCGCAAGATGAACGGTCCTTTAGCCATCGTTGATCTTGAACATCAAGTTGCTAGAGATGATGGTGCTTGATTTGAAACATCACCTGCACTTAAACCTAAACTTCAGCTATTGTGGCTGGCATCGTTTACTATGGCTGGAATGGGCTAACTATGAGCCTTAAATGGGCCACATGGGCTAAACATATGCCTCTTAGGACTTTTTTTTTTTTTTTTGGTCGGGTTTTTTTTTTTTTTTTTTTCTCCCTTTTTCTTTCCATTTTTTTTTTCTTCTCCCTCTTTTTCTTTCCTTTTGGTGGATGCAGAAGAATTAAAAAAAAAAAAATCATAGGACCATTTGGATTCAATCCTAGCATTAGCAGAAAGGCTCTGATACCATATCCATACTAATAATAAAATTAAAAGATAAAGGAAAAAGATGAGAGACATAGAGATTAATGTGGTTTGCCCTATGGCCTACACCTACACTTTAAAACCTTATGTGTCGGCTCTATTTATAGAGCTTTACATGTAATTTGAATAATTTCAAATATAAACATATCCCTTCAATTAGAGTTAACAAATATATCGAAATCCCTTGATTTGGGGAATACAAATCAACATTGATCACAACATAATTATATTCTTAACAATGCTTACCTTCCTCTTACCTTTGATTTTGCAACAATGTATTTCATCTCAAGCTTCCAGCGTTTTCCACCTTAATTCTTAGGGGATGTTAAAGTATATGATAAGGACAGAAATCCTTATCATAAATGAGGATTTGATTACCCTAACGGATTTGTTGAGATTAAATTACACTAACGAAAGGGATTTGCTTATGATTAGATTGGATTTGAATAAATTTAAATAATTTCTACACTCATATCAAGTAATAAGATCACAATGTAGCCCTACAGGGCTCTATCCTAGTAATTCTATCCATCACTGAATTCACCACCATCCCCCCAAAGCCTATGCGACATGGTCTCTCCAACCAAAAAAATAATTTTCATGCACCAAATCTTATGGGGGACCGCACCGCGTAGGCTTTTCAAGAGTAAGTCCAAAAGTACACCGAATGTTCGTTGGGGGACCACTCGAACATTCGTTGACCAATTTTTGGACCTCTAGATAATGACCAAACGCGTGACAAAAGTTGTACACAGCAAGCGAACGTTCGTCCCTAACTACCGAATGTTCGCTACTTTACAGGATAGTTCCTGCAGCGACCACAGCTTTTCCTACCCTATAAATGCCCCTCCCCACTCGACCCTTAAGCCTCATTCTGCCATTGTTGCCCTCTAGAACATCTACTTGAGTGATTTTGTGAGTTGTGAGTGTTCTTGAAGGAGAATGAGAGATTTCTTGGAGGTCTTGCTTCGAGGAGGTAATCTTCTAAGCCTAGCTTGTTTCTTACTTAGTTGCTATGCTATTTAAGTGCTTTTCATAGGTAGCTTAGTTGGTAGTTTTGAGCTTCTAGTAATGTTGTTGGCGTTAATCTTGATTTAAGCATGGGTTAGTGTTTCATTCTTGTTAGGCATATTTCATTATGCATGGAGATGTTATTTTGCGCTAGGAATATGTTAGGAACCTTGTTCTAGCCTTAGAACTTGCTTAGGAGTGATTAGAAGGTTGTTTGGTTCAAAATGGGTTTCTGGCAGAAAGTTCGACTTCGAGCTCGAACGTTTGCTAGGTTGGCAAAATGTTTAGGCAGAAACTCAGATTGGACCTTTTTAGGTTTATGACTCATTTTAGCTCAGGTTTAGAACTAATAATAGGTCTTTTTTTAGTATTCAAGGTTATGGAGCCTCAAAGGGATTTTATGGAGGAGCTTTACGACCCAGGTGAGTACAAACTCACATGAATACTTGTTACTTTTTCCGCATTGCACGACTATTATATATATCTATATTAAACACGCACATTTACAACTCTCATGAAATACATTTTGGACTGCTGTGAACTCTATTTTATGAAAACGTATGTTGATTAACAAGATAATCAAATGATAAGACTTGTAAAAGCATGCATGTGAAAGATGGATAAGATTAATTGCATCGTATGACATGGTACACCGGTACGTGTGGGATAACGGTCATGGGCTTACTATAGAGGTTAACTCTATGGTCAAATGTGTGTGTGTTTATATGGGCCTTGGATCCAACAGTTATTCATGATCGACGCTGCCATGTTTGATTAGTTGATCATTGCAAGACAGACATTGATAAGTGCCAAATATTGCATACTTGGGCCCCTTTATTTACATTAGTTAATCCTTTTAGCTGTGTCATTATTTAATATTTTGTGTTAGTTTTGTGCTTTTAGTATTTTGTAGGTCATTGAAGAAAAACTACAGCTTTAAAGGGAAAAATGCGAAGTTTGGAAGAAAGCATATTTTGAGAAGATCTAGATGATGTGGTTAAGTTCAAACAAATCCAAGAAAAATGTTAAATCGGATTAAATATCAAATTGGATAAGATTTCATATCGGATTCAAATTCAGATTCTGTACACATCTCAGTATTTTGACCATAACATTTTGCTCAAATATCGGATTGAAATGATTCAAGCGGCATTGGAAATCTAACTCAAAATACTACAATTCATTGTGAAATACGATTTTCCTAATTTGGAACGTTACTATGCCAAAATCTTCCCGCAATAAAAGGTCACAAATCTGGATGAATCCTATTCCGATTTTACACTTCTATTTTGATTGAGAGACAGACTTACGAATTATCTAGGTTTAATAAGGTTTCTAGGACTTCCCTAAGCCTATAAATAGACTTCTTTGCATTCAAGAAAATACACACAATCCAAGATAGCAAAATTTTACAGTTTTTCTCTTTTTAGTTTAGGTTTTCTTTAGATTTTGGTTTTATTTTTATGTGAAGTTAAATTCCCAACTAAGGTTGAAGCTTCACCGATGAAGAACATCAATACTTTCATGTAAGTTTTTATTTATCTGATTTTATTGGGTTTAATATTTCAATTGTTTTACTTATTTTCAATGTGTGGAGTGATTCTTGGATATTTTTTGTGATTCAAGGATACACTTGATGATTGAAGATAATTTCACATAATTGATTGCTTGATTTTATTTGTCTAAATAATTGGATATTCCTTGAAATTTGTTCTGCATATACATTTGGTGTTTCAATTAAGATTGGATATCTTTTGTAATTTACGAATACATCTGATGATTTAATTGATATTGGATTCATTTGATAATTTGTGCAACGAATGGATACATGAGATGGTTTTGATTAACTGTTGAAGCATAGTAAAACATATCTAATATTTTAATTGTGAGAACTTCAGATTAATATTGATAAACATGGAAGTTTGTTGTTATGATTCGACGAGTATGAATTTCCAAACCTTAGTATTTTATCTCTTAATTTATGTTTGTTTTTTAATTTCAAAAACCAAATTCAAAATAAAAAACCTTTTGGAACTAGATTAGGATTTAATTAGTTTAGATATAAATTGCTCTTTCAAAAACACAATTCCCTGTGGGTTCGACCTCGCACTTGCAATCCATTAAACTACAATCGATTCGTGCACTTGCGAGTTAAATAAATTTGTACAACAAGTTTCTGGCGCCGTTGCCGGGGAACTGTTCAATTTTCGAAAACAATTTATGTTTAAATTAGTTTTATTTTTCTACTAGTTATAATTAAGATTTTATTTTTCTGCAATTTGTTTTGTTTTATTGGTGTTACTAATAAAATAAAATAAAAATAAAAAAGATTTTTCTTATTGTTTTTTGTTTTGTTTTGGCTTGTTTTACAGTTCTGCCGTAGCACCTTCGACACAACCCTACTAGTGCGATCGATCACAGCCCTGCAGCAAAGGCAGCAGTTCCGTAGATTTTTGCCAAAATTTATTTTTGGTCCTTTTTGTGAGTTTTTAAATTTTAGTTTTATTTTTTTAGTTAGTTAGTTAGTTTTTTTTTTTTATATATATAAAAAAAATGGTTAATGTTTTATGTGGGATATTTGCATGCTAAAAAGTGAGAGGAAAGCATGAATTTTCATTTTAATGATTTTAATGTTTCTCCTAGTTATAGGACAGCAGCTCCTACCACCTACCCTCAAAATTTTTACCCACATAAACCATGTTCATATTGTTTCAATCCTTATCATGAGGAAAACAATTGTCCATATCTGCAAGTTGAGCTCAACGACTTATGGGACAAATTAGATCAAATTAGAGCAGCTAGATCTAACTTTTCATATGAACAAATGAACACCAGTTTCTTCAGTCAGGGGTTTTATTCAAATTTCAATTTTTACAACCTAGACTGGAGCAACCAATCTGATTTCTTAGGATCAGCTCAGGCTACAGGAAATTATGCTCACCAATTTGATGAATTGCACCATTCAGAATATCCGCAGTTTGATCATCATGCTCAACCTCTTGTTTATCAGTCTACCACTCAAGTGTCACAACCTGCACCACAGTCATCACTAGAAGACATGATGAAAGCATTCATGCAATCAATGGATAAGAACATACAAGATATGAAGAATACTACCATGAGAAATTCCCAAGATATACAATAGCTAAAAGGTTTCACTAATCAAGCCGTACAGGAGATGAGGAATTCCAACATGACTAACAACATAGATATACAAGAACTTAAGCAGGCCATGACCAAGATAGAAGGACAGATCGGTCATCTAGTTGCTGACTTAAACAGAATATAGGAAGAAAAGCTTCAAAGTCAGCTGATGGCTGAAAGACACTACATGATTGATTCCAAAAATTCTTATCATGAGCATGCCCAAGTCACCATCACACTTGAGAGTGAGGAAATTATGGATAACAAAGAGGAGGAAGAGAAAGAGGAGCAAGTTGAGCACCATGAGAATAGTGAGCCCCCGACGGATCCTAATCTGCCCAGTGACATGGAAGTGAGTACTGAAGCTCCCACCTGCATCACTGTCCCTCTTGAGACACATCAAGAGCCCAACGCTTCATTGCCTGAATGTCTCAAAGAGCCATCTTATGTCAAGATACTCAAGGATTTGTGCACACAAGCACGCAAATCTAGGAACCACTTTCCTAAGAAGATCCTTCGAAGCAAGAAATTCTACATAAAATGACGAAATATCCTTCCAGAGGGGTATGAAGTTTTGAAGAAGAAGGGGTAGAAGGGATTGGTTGGACATCCGCATGATCGGGGAAAGTGCTGTAAAGTTTTCTCCTCCAGTTTATTTTCTGCACTTTATTCCACAAATTCTTTCTTTCCTTTTTCATTACGTGTTGTTTTTATTTTTGTTTTTGTTTCTAACAGCAAGTAATCTTTTGAAGTTTTGTTTCTATGAAAATATTGCTGTTAGGTTTGATGACAGGTGTTTTGGTGTTTGAGTTTGGAGGATGCCCTGCCCCTTTTTCACACCTTGAGATTTCCTTACTTCCGGTAATGTATTTTTATACTACACATTGAAGGCAATGTATAATTCAAGTTTGGGGGAATGGAAAAACACTTTGTCTATTTATTTTTGTTCTTATTTGTTTATTTTTATTTGTCATTTTGTGTTAAAAATTTTGAAAAAAATAAAATAAAATTTGTGCTATGTTGTTGTCAAGTTTGAGTTAAAATGTAACTGTGATTTACATTTCATTAGCTTGCTTAAAGGGTTGAACAAATTATTATGTCATTAGAAGTCTGAGTCCCTTGACTTACTTTTGGGTAAAAGAGATTTCACTTGTTTTGAGATAAAATTTTATGAGCACATTAGCATGTTTTCTGTGAAGTACGATGTTTGAACTTGAGCTTGTTCTCTTTGAGATTTGTTAGATGACCTATTGATGAATAACCATTGGCTTGCAAGATATATAAAAAATAAAAGAAAAAAAAATAAAAAAAGAGAAGGGAAAAGAAAAGAAAGATCATGTTGAGTTTTTCGCTGAGTAACCGGACCTCTTGCCTCATTAAGCATTGAGTGTTTGCGTCAAAAGGTGTAAAGTTCAGTGTTAATTTATGATATGGCTAATTTGACTTCGTAACCTTTTTGACTTAAGTTAATAAGCCCTTAGGGATGTTTTACATCTAGTGCCCTCAAGCCACCTAGCTTGGGAGTCATTGGCTTAACACTTGTTACATGGGTCAATTAGAAAGCTTAAGGGAGTTAGACATTGCAGGGTCTTAAAAAAAAATAATAATAAAAAAAATTGCATATCTTGCCGTGGTTCTTTCATTCGATAGAGATTTTTACAAATTTTATGGAACTTGTCTTGAGTTTAAACTGAAAGCTTCATGATTGTATGCTAATTACACTTTACACTTTTCAGAACATATGATTTCTCAATTGTCCATTTATGAGTGATTTGATTCTGGATTTCCTTTTTGACTGTGATGATGATGTTTGTCTTTTTAAGCTTGCTCATGAATAAGAACCATGGTTTATGTGAAATTTCTTTCTTGTTAACAACATAGTGCACAATGTTTGTGGGTATCATTCCTGTTAAGCCCTCACGAAACTTCACTCGTCCACTAGGGATGCCTAGGGGTTTAAAAGGCTTGTTGCATATGCTAAATGCAATCGTCTCTCCCACGAAAGAGGATTTATGTTTCTTGCTTTCATTTTATTTTTCGTTTTGTTTTGCTAAGGGACTAGCAAAATGTAAGTTTGGGGGGTGTTTGATAAGTGTCAAATATTGCATATTTGGACCCCTTTATTTATATTAGTTAATCCTTTAGCTGTGTCGTTATTTAATATTTTGTGTTAGTTTTGTGTTTTTAGTATTTTGTAAGTTGTTGAAGAAAAACTACAGCTTTAAAGGAAAAAAGGCAAAGTTTGGAAGAAAGCATACTTTGAGAAGACCTAGATGATGTGGTTAAGTTCAACCAAATCCAAGAAAATGGTTAAATCAGATTAAAGATCAGATTGGATAAGATTTCAAATCTGATTTAAATTCAAATTCTGTACATATCTCAGTATTGTGATCATAACTTTCCACTGAAATATCAGATTGAATTGATTCAAGTGACATTGGAAAGCTAACTCAAAATAATACAATTCATTGTGAAATAGGATTTTCCTAATTTGGACGGTTACTATGCCAAAATCACCCCGCAATAAAAGGTCACAAATCTGGGCGAATCCTATTCTGATTTCAGACTTCTATTTTGATTGGGAGACAGACTTCCAAATTATTTAGGTTTAATAAGTCTTTTAGGACTTTCCTAAGCCTATAAATAGACTTCTTTACATTCAAGAAAATACACATAATCCCAGAGAGCAAAATTATACAGTTTTTCTCTTTTTAGTTTAGGTTTTCTTTAGATTTAGGTTTTATTTTTATGTGGAGCTAAATTCCCAACTAAGGTTGGGGATGAAGCCTCACCG
This sequence comes from Corylus avellana, assembly GCF_965113065.1. Lineage (NCBI taxonomy): Eukaryota > Viridiplantae > Streptophyta > Magnoliopsida > Fagales > Betulaceae > Corylus > Corylus avellana. The sequence goes on from NC_142497.1 coordinate 10,468,110, forward strand.
ATAAAGAACATTAATACTTTCATGTAAGTCTTTATTTATCTGATTTTATTGGGTTTAATATTTCAATTGTTTTACTTCTTTTCAATCTGTGAAGTGATTCTTGGATATCTTTTATGATTCATGGATACACTTGATGATTTAAGATAATTTCACATAATTGATTGCTTGATTTTATTTGCCTAAATAATTGGATATCCCTTGTGATTTGTTCTACGGATACATTTGGTGTTTCAATTAAGATTGGATATCTTTTGTGATTTACAAATACATCTGATGATTTAATTGATATTGGATTCCTTTTGTGATTTGTGCAATGAATAGATATATAGGATGGTTTTGATTAACTGTTGAAGCATAGTAAAACATATCTAAGATTTTAATTGTGAGAACTTCAGATTAATATTGATAAACATGGAAGTATGTTTTTATGATTCGATGAGTGTGAATTTCCAAACCTTAGTATTTTATCTCTTAGTTTATTTTAATTAGTTTATGTTTGTCTTTTAATTTCAAAAACCAAATTCAAAATCAAAAACCTTATGGAACTAGATTACGATTTAATTAGTTTAGATATAAATTGCTCTTTCAGAAACACAATTCCTTGTGGGTTCGACCTCGCACTTGCAATCCATTAAACTACAATTGATTCGTGCACTTGCGAGTTAAATAAATTTACACAACAGACATCATTAGTAGCGTGGGCCACCCGAGGTCGGACTCAGTCTGGCTACTAATGATGGACAGTAGCTTATAATATCCGTGGCACCAGTATTGTATTCTAGGTCCCTCATGACAGGATCAACCCTGACAGAAAGGAGTAATATCTCGTGTAAACCATACAGTTGAACTATGACATGATTCTCATATTATAGAATATATTATATCTGTATTGCATCCATGACAAACTGCCACCTGCCATCTTATAATGTTGTATGTGCTTTATAAACAACTGAATTCACCATTTAATGAAGAGTACGCCATGTGTTTTTATACTCACTAAGTCGTCGAACTTACCTTTGTATTCTTTCCCCTTTTTCTCCATATGTACATCTATGTTGTTATAGATAGTTTAGCAGAAGATGGATACCGCGAAGCATCCGGTTATTGTCGAGAACTTTATCCGAGTGACGCTTGAGTACTTATTGCGAACTTAGGTGGATGTTCATGGTAACTAGTACTTTTGGGTTATGCTATAAACTTAAGAGTCTTGATACATGCTTGCATATTAAGGTATAACATTGATCCCTTGTAAAGATGATATGTATAGTGTGATTTCAACTACTTTGATGATCCTTAGTAGATGTTCTGGTTGTAATGATTAATGTATATAGAATCTTCATGTTTCCACTCCTCAGTATGATCTTTTTGAAGAGTAGAAATCTATGAGTCTTGTTCCTCGCGGAATAAGGCTGGGAGACGAACCAAGAAGTTAATTACCAGTTAATTAATTTTTGGGGCGTTACAGTTGGTATCATATAATGCCACTATAAAGTGGGGGCACTTGTATGTAAAACACCCATTTTTAAGGGCTTAAAGGGGTGTTTTATTGTACAAGCGTTCCTAATTTTTAATGGGGTCGTTTGCACTGTAAAACGTCCTCATATGAACACATTTTATTAAAATGCCTCTATTTCAAGCGTTAGTAAACATGAGATTTTTTGTAGTATATGGGAGAATATTTGGTAGATGCATGTACCTAATGCAGTTAAAAGTATTTTTTATGAAGTGCTTGCAACAATTTTCTGCCAACAAAAGAAAATCTATGCAAAAGGGGTATGATTTCTGATCTTTTATATCGTATTTGTGATTTTTTAGAGAAGGAAACAACTAGCCATATAGGGCATATGTAGTAGAAATACACAGAAAAGCTATTTTGACTATTTAGAACTTATGTGTATACTCTCAATAAGTTGACTTATAGAGTAGAATAGAGTGAAGAGTTAGATCTAATGGTGGTGGAGGCAAGGAAAATATGTATAGTTCAAGGGAAAATCGAGGATTGGTGAGGGATATTTTATTAATCCTTCTAACCTAGTTAAAGTACCTATAAAATTGTTAGAATATATTCTTAGATATGATTTTATGGTGTAAAATTATAGAAGTTCCTATTGTGTCACTTCAAAAATGAGATGGCTTTTAAAATTGCTATTTGATCAAAATCCAATAATGTTCAATTACAAGCTCAATAGTGATTTTAAAAGTCACATCATTTTTAGAATGACACAAGAGAGACTTGTAGCATTACTCAATTTTATGAGATCTAATTTTAGCATTCATTGTGATTAAATAAGATCAGATTTAAATGTTAAATTTGATTTGATATCCTATACATTTTTTGTATTATCTCCACCTCCTTATAAATAAGGACCTATTGTAAATTAATAAATTAAATAAGAGCACAATATAGCCTTTAGAGTTTCATCCTAAAACGCAGGTAATAAACCAAATTACATAAAGTTATTGTCTCTTTTATTATTCTACTTTTGATTTTATATTTCCATTGATTATCTTTTCTTTCAAGAATCACTTAATGCATTCTAGAAAGCTTTTGCAAGAGGGCAAGAAGAGCAGGTGGGGGCAAAGGTTCATTAGTAAAAGTGTGGAAAGCTCCACCTAGCTATAAACTAAAGTAAATTGGGATGCGGCAATAGACGAAGTCAACAAGAGAATTGGTATTAGCATTAAAATTAGAGACTATGTGGGCACAATACTAGCAATCTTGAGTTCTTCTTGGCCTTTAATTATGGATCATGTAGTGGCCGAGGCCCTAGCAGCACCGAAGACAACGGTGTTCACTTAAAGAATTGGAGTTGCATATACGGATAGTTCAACCCATAAACGCCAAAGAATGAAAGTGGAGCAAATGGGGTTAGTCGATTGAAGACACAAGAGGTGTTTTCTTTGGATAGATTTAAAAGTTGGCAAATAAGACATGCTAAAAGAGAAGCAAGCTAGCCAATTCCACAACAATTGAATGAACGATTTTCTTAGTTGTATACTTGTTTTTGCGATAACATAGTATCAAAACAATCTTTGTTCGTCCCTAATTATTTGAATGAAAGTTTTTAGTTGATTTTTTTTTTTTTTTTTTTTTTTTTTTTTTTTTTTTTTTTAACTACAGAAAAATGGCCCTATACTGACACTTATTTGCTGGCGCTTATATTAAAAATATCGAAGCTTGTTTTTGTTACCAACACTACTTTTTTCGGTGCATGTTACGCAAGTAGATTAAAAAGCAAAAACTATTATTCACGTGATTTATTTTGCGGAGAAGATGGGAAGATCTCATGCATGATATCTCGCTTGCTTAGCAAATAAGTCAACTAAGCCAACAATTAATAATTTTTTTTTTTTGACACGTCCATACAAGAGGGGGAGGGGGATTCAAATTAGTAACTTTTACTTCATTAGAGGAGGTCCCAGCCAATTGAACTACCTCTTGGGAATCACCAATTAATAATTGTACAATAAAGGTTGTATCTAAAAAAAATATTTAAGGTTCTAACATGGTAAAAGTTAATAAATAGTATCCAACTAAGACACCTAATTATGGTAATGGTAATTATGGATTGAAATTCATTATTCATATTCATGGAAAGTCTCAAAATTCATAAATTTTTTTAAAGTGAAAAGTTTTCAAAGTGCATAAAACTTCAATTATTTGAATTGTGCGTAACAGATAAAATTACAATATTAGTGACTTTTCAACATCCATTTTTTTTTTTCATTCATATTGGATCCGGCTTACATGCGGTATATATATATATGTTGTACAATCAAGCAACATATTCAGCATATAATTTCAACACCCGAACTTTCTTACATGGTGCTCAGGAAAAAAAAAAAAAATTCAACAAAATTATCACAAAAAGGTGGAAGTTGAATTGGAACCGAGCCATTACTAGTTGGCCTACCAAGTGGGGTTTACAGGGCCCTTGTTGGCTTCCCATAGGAAATCTATGCGGTATGGAAAACATTCTCGTATCCATGCCTGGCTTTTACCAGAACTGCATGGTTTATGCCAACTCAATACGGGAATGATGATTTCCATACCCGACCCCAAGCTTCCAATACCAAGCCAGGAAAAGGCCCTTCTAAAGCCCACAAGAACCCAATGGTCCAAGCCAATCTCCAAAAGCCACCTTTAATGCCCCCATATTGGGTTACAAGCTTGCACTACCGAGCTCGGCAATGATCCCTTATTGGTTGCGACTATATGAAGAAAAGACTTTTTCTTAATTATCCGATGTGGGACCATAAAGACTAGTTACGCTGAAAAAAGAAAAGGAAAGGAGAACAAAAAGTTGGGAGTCGACTTGAAGTGGAACAATGGCAGCATGCCGGATTGTAGTTCGATAGGGCCATCTGAAAGTACATAACATTGTGCCATGAGATTGAGAAGTCAACATTTCCATAACACTGCCCTCACGGCTTGGGGGGTTTATTAGGTATAAACACACCCGTGGTAGAACTCTGCTTCCTTTAGTAGGTCTGAAAACTAACCCTTCTAAAAGCTCTTTTTTCTACTCTAGAATCTCAAATAGATTAAAGAACTTGTTGCTGGAAGATTTACAGATGCAAGGTCATGTCCCTGTTAGGTATCTAGGTGTTCCTCTAATCTCATCTAGGCTTTCTTCTGCAGATTGCACAATGTTGCTAGATAAGATCACTGGATGTATTGATTCTTGGATTTCAAAGAAGCTTTCTTATGCAGTGAGGTTGCAGCTTCTTTCCTCTATTCTATATAGTTTGTCAGTGTATGGGACAAGGATTTTTATCCTTCCTAAGAGAGTTATTAAGGTCATTGAACAGAAATTCAATTGATTTCTGTGGAATGGGAAGGATGTTGGGGCTATAAAAGCTACAGTTTCTTGGGTTGAATTGTGTATCCCAAAGAACGAGGGAGGTTTGGGCTTGAAAAGGTTAGAGGTTTGGAATCAAACTTCTATGCTCCGTCATGTGTGGAGTCTTTTTTGCTCGGTCAGGTTCTATTTGGGTGGCTTGGATAAAAACTAACCTCTTGAAAGGTAGGAGCTTTTGGAGTGCGGGTGTTACTCAAAATTGTTCTTGGATTTGGAGGAAAATACTAAATTTAAGGAATATTGCTAAAAGTTTCCTCAAATTTGAGGTTGGGAATGTGGAAAGTATTCATATGTGGATGGATAATTGGCATCCTGATGGAATTTTAATTGATAAGTTTGGGTATAGAGTTGTCTATGATGCTCAAAGTAGGTTGGAGGCCAAATTATCTATTGTTTTGAAGAATGGGGATTGGTATTGGAGGCTTTGGTGGATATTCAAGCTAGACTTCTGGAGGTTAGTTAGAGCTGTTATGATAAACCGGTTTGGACAGGTTCCAAGAAAGGTGTTTATGTGAGTTCAGATACTTGGGGGATTCTTAGAGAGAAACATATTATGGTTAATTGGTGGAAGTTGGTTTGGTTTCCTTATGCTATTCCTAGGCAGGCTTTTATTTTATGGTTAATCTGATGTTATTGTGGAGACTGCATTGATCAACATGTATGCAAAATGCAAAAAAGTTAACCTCAGTTTTCGAGTGTTTGCTAACACTAGAAAAAAACTGAGAAGTCCATTGGATGTGTTTGGAATGGGCTTGCAAGAAAAGCAATAGAAGTGTTTAAACAAATGCTAATTGAAGCAGAGTACAACCCAATGATGCAACCTTGAAGAGTCTGCTTCCTGCATATGCTATTCTTGCAGATTTATAGCAAGCAACAAATATACACTGTTATTTGGCAAGATCTGGGTTGATTTCAAGCATCGATGTTGCTACTGGTTTGATCGACATATACTCAAAATGTGCAAGCTTAGAATCTGCTCACAAAATTTTCAGTGAAGTTCCTGAAAGAGGAAAGGACATTATCATATATATGGAGCGCAATAATTGCTTGTTATGGCGTTCATGGTTATGGTGAGATTGCTATTTCACTTTTCTATCAGATGGCTCAATCTGGGATGAAACCAAATGAAGTCACTTTCACTTGTGTTTTGTGTGCCCAATTCAAGAGTGTTTGATTAATGTGAATGATTGCTACTGTCTACTCACAATTAGTTGAAAGACTTTATTTGATTGAGTAGAGAGGACATACTCTCACTTATGATCAGACACCATGCTACTTGATTTGAGAATTGCGAGCTCAACACAATCATTTGATTTGATAGGTTTCGGTTTTCTTTTTCTACTTTTTATAAATCTATTTCATTTTCTACCTTTTAATCATTTAATTTTATTATTGGGTGAATCAATCAATTGAAGAGGTTCTTATTTATTTTTCCATTTTTTGTAATTTTTTTCCACTTATTTTGTTTAGTGTAGAACATGTTATATACTTGTTAAAATGGGATTTCATACATCATCTACTATTTTCATTCTATTTCCAATATAAGAGGTGAAATGAGTGGATAGAATGTTGGATGTTTTGTACGAAAACCTGAAACAAGTTAGAATTGTCTCATTCTTATTGCTTGGCAGTTGCTAAAGATGTTTTTGAAAGTTAATGGTGAATTGAATTCTCAAGAATTGGTTTTGTTCATCACAAAATTAAGGAAAAAAGAACATATAGCAATCGCTTAATTATAAATTGGACAATTTATTTATTTATTTTTTTTTTTTTTAAATTAGGTTGGATGAAATTTTTTCATTCCAATCCACTAAAACCGACAATTGTTCAAAATGCATAATGTTGTATAATTAACCAAATTTATAAGACAATTCTAACTTGCATAATGTTGTATAACCAAATTTATAAGCTATTCCAAAGTCAATATTAATGCTTAAAACACCAAAAGTAATTTTGGATATTGTTAATAATTTTTTGCATCTCATTTTTCCTTTTTATCTCAAAAAAAAATCAAAATATTAACAAAATAATTTTCTTCACAAAATACTTTGAAAAAATATAAAATGACTTTTACTTTTATCTCTCATCACAAACCTATTGGAGCTAATTGTATTATTAGCTTTAGGTCCTTATTTGAGCTGATATATATAAGCTGACTATTGGTTTTGGGCCTCGGTTATATATTTATTTATTTATTTAGGTGGTTTTATTTTAATAAGACATAGGCCAAGAGATTTATTATCTAAGTGGCTAAAATTACTTGAGGATGAATTGGGCTTAGTAATTAAAGTGCATTGGGCTCAAGCATTTGATTCCTATAAGCTTAAGCGAGAACTCTGAGCTCAAAAGATTTAATCTTATCGGCTTAAGCAGTAATAAGAGAGTATTGAGCTAGTAGGATAAAACCCAAGCCTAAAGCCTTGGGCTTCTAGGAAAGGGATAGGATTGACCTAGCCCTAATTAAGCACATGTGAGAATTTATTGATGTTCGCTTTGGCAGGTTAACATGGATGTTTTCATGCAGTTTTTTGAACAACTAAGGGTCTGTTTAGGATTATGATTTCAAAAAGTGCGCTTAAAAATACCGATTTTAAAATGTGCAATTTCATAACGTAATTTTTAAAAACACGGTTAAAGCATTTAACAGAATCGCAGTTTGCCCTTTAAAATCGCAATTTAGCCTTTAAAATGTTGCGTTTTCAAAAAATCACCTCCTTACCTGCGATTTCAAATCTCAATTTTTTTAAAATGCAATGCCAAATAATTCCTTTTCTGTGATTTTGTTTAAAATCACATTTTTTGTCAATAAAATCGTAATGCCAAACACATCCTAAGTTCCTATTTATATGTATAATGTTTTCCTAATGGGTGTTTTGTTATTCACAGGACCACCAATGCAACCTCATATGGGTTGAAGACTTCAACCTGGTAGAGACCTTTGTGATGGAACAAGTTGTCATACAACCCTAGAGGCGGGGCTTGAATGTAGGAAATTGGTGGGTACTTGCAGGCTGTTGCGGGTGTACAACTATTGTAAGTTTTCTGTTGTTTATAGTAATTGTTAGTGGCGGAGGCAGGATTTTGATTCAAGGGGGGCAAAATTAAGAAAAAAAGTTGAACAAAAATTAACTAAAAATATTTATAAAAAATATAACTAACAAAATAAATAAACAATTTAACAAATTTTAATTATTCTTTAAATTATATAAATGTAACTTGTAATTTATTTTTCACACTTAGCGTTAATTTACTCATTAGAATTAATGAATCATTGTTATTTTCATAATTTTCATTAACTATAATTATATATTTCATGCAATTAAAATATGTAACAAAAAATATATATTCATCAACAATTAATTTTAAAAAGTAATCTATCTATTAAAATTTACACATATGATTTTATTATTAAATAATAAATTTATAAATAAATCAGTATAAAATTTTAATTTCATATCTTAAATTTTTCAAGAAAAGATAAATGGCAAAAAAGAATGGCATTTTGTTTCATTTTAAGCACCCTCCAACCTCTAAAAAAAAAACATTTGGTACAATTTTGAAGCAAATTTATAATATATAATTACAGTTTGACAATTTTCTTAAGGTTACTTCTAGCTAGTTTATTCTTTTTATGGCATCAAGCCATCAACTCTCACAATACAGAGCTAAAAAAATACAACTAAATTCAAGTTTCAATCAACTGCCGCATGTCACTGCTGATAATGTTGATGCCCTAGCTAGAAGAGTGGTTGAGGGTGGGCATTCAAGGTATCTGAAAAAAAAAAAATAATAATAATAATAATAATAATTACCAATAGTAAGAAAAAATTTTGAGGGTTGAGGGGGATTAGCTCGGACTCCGCCACTAATTGTGTTATTTGTTGTTATTATTGTGAAATAGTTATATGTTTTAGTTACATATATGTAATGGATGTTAGTACGTGAGATTGTAATACTTTATGCTCTTTTGCGCTTTATGCTAAGCAAATCATGTGCTTTATGCCAAGGAGCTTTCTCTTTACTTTTTCTTTTTTAACCTTCATCATATCTCTGTGTGGGATGTGTTGTATATGATACACCAATACTGTTATGAATACATATGATTGGGTCATACGTGCATTAAACATGAGACCTTTGTATGGGCCTCTTCTTTGTTTGTTTTTTTTTTTCTTGAAAAAAATAATATGCAACAAATTTATTTTCTATTATCTACCTTGATTTTTGGAAAATCCAATCTTTAGCTTTAATAGATTTCCACAAAGAAAACTCACCAAAAGCAACTATCACGCTCAAACATCTATTCCATTATATATATATATATATATATCGCACACCCAAATGAAACCTGTTTTTAGCTGTGAACCTTGAAAGTTGAATCAGAGTATAAATTTTTAGGCCGGGCTATCCATAAGTGATAGGACAATGTAGATTCTTTTTTAACTGTTGAGATTAAGGTGGTAGGTATTTTTGTGTGATGAGCGATAAAAGTAAAAGTCATTTTATATTTTTATTAAGTATTTTGTGAAGAAAATTATTTTGTTAATATTTTTATTTTTTGAGATAAAAAGGAAAAATGAGATGAAAAAATTATTAACAATATCCAAAATTACTTTTGGTGTCTTAAGCATTAATATTGACTTTGGAATAGCTTATAAATTTGGTTATACAACATTATGCAAGTTAGAATTGTCTTAATGCACTTTTAATTCCTAAGCCCAATTCATCTTCTAGTAATTTTAGCTACTTAGATAATAAATCTCTTGGCCTATGTCTTATTAAAATAAAACCACCTAAATAAATGAATAAATACATAACTAAGGCCCAAAACCAATAGTCAGCTTATATCAGCTCAAATAAGGGCCTAAAGCTAATAATACAATTAGCTCCAATAGGTTTGTGACCCTATCTTCCGTGACATGTCGCATGACACCATTAATCACATTTAATTTCATGAAATAATTATGACTGCACTCTAATTTATATTTTTAATTTAAGTGAATTAATCATCGTGACATACTTATTCATTTCATATTACCCTTCTATGAAATCATTTTGTAGTTGAACTAAAATCCATATACTATCACTTTGTTCACTATCTATTTTTCTTGAGTAATTGATTTAAAGACATGATTATTCTTATATAGATTGTGAGACTCAATCTCACCTTGTACATATATAAATTTCAATAAATTCCACCGAAGCACTAAGGCTCGAGCTTCAAAATAATCATTCCCAATAAAATATAAAATAAGGATAATATTTCTTATCACTTTATTCGTGACGAAGGACTTGGATTCCTTCTTGAAAAAGGTGTTACATAATGCTACATGCGATCACTTAATGCATGAAGATGTTTTTTTTTTTTTGTCACAAACTGTCATTCGTAAAATATAAAGGAGATTACAAAACAGGCATAAAACTAAAATAAGCTTAGACATAAAGCTAAAAACAAGTTTAGATAGAATAACCCAATACAGACAGACCACTAGCACCTCAATGAATCGGCTAGCAAAACAAGTACTTGACACGACCTAATTACGACCCGCGGGTACCTGTTACACGATTAATATATACACGAACACGACCCGTTTAGCTAAGCGGGTTAGCGGGTCTGACACGATTATAACACGAAAAATAGCCAAGTAACTTGACACGACCTGTTTAACCCGTTTAAATAATTGGGTCATATCGGATAGACATGCATGACTTGACACGACTTGTGCTCTTAAAAGGTAACTCGACTTGACCAGTTAAAAACCCTAAACCCTAATTTTTTTTTTTAAAAAAATGTAATAATAATAATACATGAATACCAATGCAATTGTTAATAAAAACTTCACAAAATTAGCAACTTTCAACTCTATACATATTAGATAGTCCATTTCCATAATTCCATGTAATGCAATAATGATTTTAGTTTCTCTTTAAGGAGACTCCTTTGCTATGACCAGTCTAGATGTTCTCTGTTTTACTGTTCATATTAAATTTCACATATATATTTAATGGTGTACATATGAAATAAATATGGATTAAATTAGATTTCCCACGACATTTCCATCATAGCAATAAAGAAAAAGATAATAAAAACAAAAAAGCTAACAAAAAGCATTTAGGGTTACTCATTACTGGGTTATTCTTTAGTTTTTTTTTTTTAAAAAAAATTTTATCGAGTCTGGCGGGTCCAGACACGAACTTAACAGGGTCTTAAATGGGTACCCGTCGGGTAGACCCGCCAAACACGAAATTAACCAGATCTTAAACAGGTAGACCCGAACCTGATAAGGCCAAACCCAATACCTGTTTTTTCATGTCGTGTTTGTGTCGGGTTTGCAGGTCGTGTCAAAATTGCCAGCCCTAAATGAATGTGAAAGTAGAGGTCACCTGTGAATGCATCCAATAAAAGCCACAGTGCAATATGATGGATACTACCATTAGGAGTACGAATACCCCTATCAAACATCTAAATAGGCTTCTTAAGAAGCAATGAAGAATTAGATGAAAATGAACAATGGATAAAATATTTCCTTCACATGCAATGAGTTTGAAGCCCAACCGGCCAGGGTTAACAAAAACCCCATCCAGACAGACTACTAATATCTCAAAGAACTAGAAATAGACCATAAAGAGAAAAAGATCCACTTCATAGACAAATAGTCTGAAGACCAACCGGATCGGGTTAAACACTAAGGGACAGACCAACATAAAATTACAGAAAATTAAACAAAATAAGTGAAAAAAAAAACTAAAAAAACAACTACTGCGATGGAGGAAGACATTGAGGGGAAGCTGCTCCCACATGTCGGTGCATTAGATCCACTCGCAGGAGCGTGTGGTCCATGCGCCGACGCGTGGGGATCAGTAGGGGCCGTAAAAAGCTTCGCCAGAGAGCTAGAATGCCAGTGATTATGGAGGAGGGTCGCGTTTTAGGCTAGGACTGATGGAGAGAAGGAGAGAAGGAGATCGGGCTTTAAAAAAGTTGATCTTCAAGACTACACAGATCCGGCCGGTAAAGCGTTGAAGGAGACGATCCAACACATGGTTGAAGCGGGCGGAGAGGGATGGATATTGTGGTTGCTGTTTTGTGAGGGTTGGGGATAAATTGTCATAAACGATGAATATATCTAGAGAAAACTTTAGATAAAAATGATTTCTCTCATGAAGAGAGAAACTCAAAAAGAGAGGAAGCCAACAAATGAAAAGGGGGGTGGAAGGAGGAGGGAAACCAGAAGGTTTGCCCTCCTCCTCAAGCTCTCTCGTATGGGCTGAAATCAAAAGAGAGAAGAGAGAGTTTTCGCAAGGGAACTAGCGCAAGTTTTAACTGTCATAAGATCTCACTCATAGATATATCAAAGTGACCTACACTTTTAATAATTTTAATAACTTTAGTTTTAAATTTTTTTATTTTTTATTTTTAATTAGGTATATAGACACATGTCTATTTTTTAAAGGTACTAACGTGAATTTTTGTCAAATTCTAGACAAAAATTAGACAGATGTACCATCTCTGTTCTTAGCCATTACCGAAGTACCATTTGTTATATAAAATATAACCGAGAGAGTAAAAAATAGAATTATTAAACAATCGGAGGCAAAAAAATATTTAACGCTAAATAAAATACCTCTTCCTGGTAGATGCTTTATTATAACTATTCTCTATTAATATGTGGAAAAGGTCTACCAAAAAAAAAAATTGTGGTAGAGGTTAGCATGGAGTTATTTTATAATTAAAAATTTATTTTATTATATTTAACTCCATATATATATATATATATATATATATATATTAAATTTAAATTATATAATACAATAAAATAAAAAAGGATAGGAAAGGTCGTGATCTGGAAGAGTCCCATTTTAATACTGCAGTATCTGTAGACTGTACACCTTCTCCTTCTCTTTCCTAGTCACAACAATCATCATCTTCCTTCTTCCCTTTCTAGAGCATTATTTTCACTCCCCCATCGAAAAATGGCAGAAGGTGTTCTCTTCAGCATCGCTGAGGGAATCGTCCGGAATTTGACGTCGGAGGCTGTAGCGAAGCTCGGAGTGCCATGGGGTGTTAAAGATGAGCTCGGGAAGCTCAAGAACGTAGTTTCAACACTCAAAGCTGTGCTTCTGGATGCTGAGGAGCTGCAGGCTGGGAGCCATGAAGTTAAAGATTGGCTTGAAAACGTATATGATGCTATTTATGATGCGGACGACTTGCTGGATGACTTCTCCACGGAATCTCTACGGCAAGAAATCATGGCGCGTGGTAAGCAAGCAAAAAAGGTGCGCGTCTTGTTTTCCAAATCAAACCAGCTTTTTTATGCTCTTAAAATGGGCCGTAAGATTAAGGAAATTAGAGAGAAGTTAGCTTCCTATGAAGCCAATAGGAGATTCTCCTTGGAGGTGCGCCATGGAGAGACTCCACTCAGGAACAGGGAGAGGGATAATACCCATTCTTTTGTACGTGCAGAAGAAGTTATTGGTAGAGAGGATGATAAAAAGGCAGTTATAGAACGACTGATGGAGTCCAACGTTGAAGAGAATGTCTCAATCCTTCCCATTGTCGGAATTGGAGGGTTAGGAAAGACTACACTAGCTCAACTCATATTTAATGATGAGAAAATCGGACAGCATTTTCAGCTAAAAATGTGGGTGTGTGTCTCTGATATTTTCCATGTTAAAATTATTGTCGAAAAAATCTTAGAATCTGCCACAAACACAAAACAACAAACTCTTGAAATGAATACACTGATAAATTATCTTGGAAAAGAAATTGATGGAAAGAAATACTTACTTGTGTTGGATGATGTCTGGAATGAGGATCACGAAAAATGGCTTGGCTTGAAAAAACTGTTGATGGGTGGTGAAAGAGGCAGTAGAATATTAGTAACTACACGTAGTGAAAAGGTTGCAAGGATTACCCACACAGTTAAACCATATTTTTTAAGGGGTTTAGACGAACATGCGTCATGGTCGTTATTTAAGCAGATGGCATTTGAGAAAGGACAAAAGCCGGAGAATCCAAGCATCGTGGCAATCGGGAGGGAGATCCTAGAAAAGTGTTCGGGTGTCTCTCTTGCCATAAGGACAATTGGACGCCTACTGTACTCTAAAACTACAGAATCAGAGTGGCTGTCTTTCAAGAACAATAAACTTTCAAAACTGCCTCAAACGGAAACCGACATCTTACCGACTCTTAAGTTGAGTTATGATCAACTTCCATCACATTTGAAGCATTGCTTTGCTTATTGTAGTTTATTTCCAAAGGATTATGAGATTGATAAATCAACATTGATTAATCTTTGGATAGCACAAGGGTTTATCAAGTTATTGGATCAAAACCAATGTTTGGAAGATGTTGGTCATGAGTATTTTATGGATTTACTTTGGAGATCATTCTTTCAAGAAGCTAAAATGGATGAGTTCGGTAATGTAACCCGATGCAAAATACATTACCTCATGCATGACCTTGCTATATCAGTGGCGGGATCACAGATCACCACATTGGATTATAAGGAGAAAAACATTGATGAAAAAACTCGTCATGTATCAATTGCTTATGATATAGATTTTTCCGTTGTAATTCCCACTTCATTGTGTAAAGCAAGTAGGATACGAACATTGCTTTGTCTTAATGACAACTATCCTATGGAAACGTTTGATTGTGATAAAATTTTTTCAAGTTTCAAGTTTTTGCGGATGTTGGATTTGCGTGGAAGAGGGTATGATTCTGTGCCTAGCTCTATTTGTAAGTTGAAGCATTTAAGATGTCTTGATCTTTCTAGTAACAAAAAACTCAAGAAGCTACCTGATTCTATAACTACGTTGCAAAATTTGCAAATACTAAGACTCTCCCATTGTAAGTCGCTTGAAGAACTACCGAGAGCTATTAAGAAATTAGGCAACCTCAGGCATCTTGAGATAGATGAATGTAATGCTTTGACTTATATGCCATGTGGATTGGGGCAACTAACTAATCTTCAGACATTATCAAAATTTGTGGTCTACCCAGGTTCTCTCTCCAAGCATAGTGGTGGGTTAACCGAACTAAACAAGTTAAATAACTTGAGAGGAAAGTTAGAGATTGGGGATTTGAGACATGGGAAAGATGTTGCGTCAGAACATCAGGCTGCAAATTTAAAGGAGAAAAAACATCTTCATGCTTTGAATTTATGCTGGAGTACCCAAGGAGATGTCAATGATTCAGACGTTGTTGATGATGAGCTATCATTGGAAGGCTTCCAACCACACCCAAATATGAAAGAGCTTTGGTTAAGAGGTTATCTCGGTTCAAGGCTTCCGAGTTGGCTTTTCTCACTCACAAATCTTGTTAGATTTCAATTATGGAGGTGTAAGAAATGTCAATATCTGCCACCATTGAGTCGACTACCTTCTCTCAAGTATCTTGCTCTTTGTGATATGGAGGCTATGCAGTACATATCAGATAACAATGAGTTGTCTTCTTCTTCATCGGTTCCAGTAGCATTTTTCCCATCCCTAAAGGAAATCCACCTCTATGCTTGTCCTAATCTGGAGGGGTGGTGGAGGAAGAGTGATTCTTTTGTGGCGGTCAATAGTGATGGTGATAATTCCATTGAAATAATAGCAGAAACATCCTTGACGGAGCATCGTTTACTCCCTTCATTTCCTTGTCTTTCAGAATTAAAGATAACGGGTTGCCCTAAGTTGACTTCCATGCCAATGTTTCCACATCTTGATGGACAGTTGGTCTTGTTGAATGCCAGCTTGAAGCTAGTGCAACAGACAATGATGATGAATGTGACAACACCAAAATGCCCTATATCAACAGCAGTAGCCTCCTCTACACTTGCTTCCTCTTCCTCCACTCATCTCTCAAAGTTGAAGCGTATTGCACTATATTTCATTATGGAATTAGAATCTTTGCAAGAAGAGTGGCTGGAGAACCTCATTTCTCTTGAATCTTTGGTGATATGGGACTGCCATAGATTAAAGTCTCTCTCCCAAGGCATGCAGCATCTCACTGCCCTTCAAGACTTGGTTCTTCATGATTGTCGTGAGCTTGATCTAGCCAACGATGAGGATGGGATGCAATGGCAAGGCCTTAAAAGCCTTCTCTCGCTGGAGTTTACGGATCTTCCAAAATTGGTGTCTCTGCCATTAGGACTTCAACATTGTACCACTCTACAAAATCTCGCGATTTCAAATTGTGAAAGCTTGAAAGCTATACCAGAGTGGATCCACAACTGTACATTACTTCAAGTGTTCAAAATTTGGAAATGTTCTAGTTTGTCATCATTGCCCGAAGGAATGCGTAGCCTAATGTCTTTGCGAAGGCTAGAAATTCAGACATGTCCCATCTTATTGCAAAGATGCGAGAGAGAAATTGGTGAGGATTGGCCCAAGATTGCTCACATCCCAGAGCTATACGGGGATCTCGCTCTGCCTCAGCAGGGAGAAAATTCAAACACCCATGCATCTTTGAGTTCTTCAGGTAATATTGCTCACCAAATCTTGTCATTTATAGAAATTGAAGTACCCACCTTGAGTTTCACCTTCTTCATTTTTCTCTCTCATTATTTCATGGTTGTTAAATTTCAGTTGCAGAAGTAGTAGCAGAACCAGTTGAAGCACAGAAGAAACATAAGATTCAAACCTTATTCAAAAATCTATGCTGAAATGAGGGGTTATTCCTTCTGGTATTAATTACTCTTGGATCATCCACAATATCATATGAAATAGAGATTGTTGAAGACCCTTTGTTTTTGGAGTTAATGGTTAATTACATTGGGATTTAATTTGTATACTTGTTTGTATTTTTTTTTTTTTTTTTGATAAGTAAAAGTATGAATGGATTGTATACTTGTTTGTATGTATTTTATTAACTAGTTAAAATAAGAGTAGTTAGTGCTTTCAATTGTTTATTGCAATTTGGTTAGTTTTTTATGTATATTGGTAGCTTTTCTTGGTATTGAAACTAAGATAATGGAGCCTGCATCTATTCACTACTCTCTCTTTCTTTTAGTTGGTTTATTAGCCTCAAAATATTTTTAGTTTGGACCAGGTTCTAAATTGTTTGACTCAAATTTATCCATCCACTATCAAGTATATATATATTGTTATGTAATTGTTTTTAATTTTCACAGGACTGAGTTTGATGCTTTAACTAAAATTATGGAGAGCTTTTAAGTTGATTTTGGTTTCCATTGAGCCACATACATGTTCTTGGCTGGGAATTTGAATTAAAAAGTTTTAACGGTGGAATTATCAAATGGTTGTAATTTCATTTATTTAATATGTTAGGTATAGAGGTAGTGCTCGTGTCAAAAAGTCCGAGATTGTCAATCTTGAACTTCTTTGAATGAAAAACAAAAAACTTTCTTTGTAGTGATTGAGTCTATCTTTGGCTGAGTCTTAATACAATCCTTGAAATTTTTTGTGTGAGCTAGGACTCCTCTAGCTTTAAGTTTCCATGATCTCTTATTCTATTGATGAAATTGCTATTTCTGATTGCCATATTAACATTAATGTCATACAGGACAAAGTACCAGAAGAATGTTGAAGCATACCACAACAGAGGCAGCAGCATGAAGCCAAACATACATGGTCACCTTCAAAGTCGAGGAAGAATAGCATGTATCATACTATCATGTATGAATTTTAGATCTCAACAATGTTTCTTGTTCCTTATTTACACTTTATTCCAATTAAATATGGCATGTATGAATTCTTACTTGTTTGGAGTTAAGAGTAACTCAAATATTCGAAGGCTCAGGATGATGGTGATGAGGCCATTGTTACAATCTTTGTAATTTGTCCTTTTAGTTTCCTACACTAAATCCACTCTCAACCCACTGTTTAGGTACATAGCCAACACAATCAAGTTTGTGCACGAGATACACATACAATAAACACAACTGCTCCAATAATAAGAAATAAAGAGTGTGATTGAAACAGCAAAGCATGTGACACTAATAAATCACTAGGTGAATCACGTGCTCAAATTGGATTAGAAATTTCATTTTTATGTTGGAGAGCAAAGAAGAGAAAAGGCATACTCTATGTTTGAGAGCAAAGAAGAGAAAGACATTAGCATAAAGAGAGGGAAGGGGGATATGAAGATGATAAGCAGCTAAGTATCCATGGTAAGGTAGAAGCTTTTCACTTTAAAAAGGTGCCAACATATGATCCACAATAATACACAAAAAGAAAATGCATGTATACTAAGGTTGAATACATAATTACTCCACCCAGGTGAGCTAACTGAACAAACTGGTCAAATTAGATTTTCTCTATCGATAGTTAAAAAGAAAATTAAACTCTACGACACATAAATTATAAGTTAAAGAACGTAAGGACTGGCGTGCACTCGAAGAAGGCCTAATAAATTTTGAATAATACCACAATTTCTGCATCATCCACAGCCGCTATGGATAAGCCTATGGTGTTGTTGGGAGCTGTTGGTTAGCATTATTGCGTTTGTGATAGGGGATGGTAGAAGGATTCATTTTCAGTACATGTGATATGGGGAGTTGCCTTAGAAGACTTGATTGCCAATTTGGTTTTCAAAGCTAAGGAAAAGGATGTCTATGTAACTTCTTATCCAGACTCAGAAGACGGGAGGGTTCAGCCACAAAACCCTAGGTATGTTTACACGTTCCAAGATTGGGAATTAGAATTCATTGAATCTCTCATTAAATTGTTAGAGCACTCACATCAGCTATCCTAAACTCTCTTGGCTTCCCTAAATTTAGATAAAACCTCCCAAAACATTCCTCCAGCAGCTTCCCTAGACATTCTCTCTAGCTTCAGTGTTTTCCTAAATTTCGATTCGACATTGTAGCTTACCCTTTCCATTGATAGAGCCATCTGGCCTCCTCTCCTCTTCCTTCTCTCGGCTTCTGAGGTTAGTTTCACATGTGTTTCGTTTAGTTGCTGATTTTTGTCGGTATTTGGTGATTTAGTTTCACTCGGTGATTTTCATCTTTCCTAAACGTTGTTCTCTAAATTCTTTTAGCTATATTCAGCTTAGCCTTTCATAAGCTTCGATAACATGGTGTTTTTCTGTGTAAGCTGCGGGATTTTGAGATATTTTTGATTTCTCTCTCTCTCTCTCTCTCTCTCTAATTTTTGTTTGTATAGTTTGTTTGTCTCTGGTTCAGTGGGGTTAATGGGTCATTTTGGGTGGAATTGTTTAGTTTTATCATGTGGATTAGTCTTGGTTTTACATTCCAAGTTGTGATTTTGATGAAATTTGTAGTTTGATTGGGAGCATTTCACGTAATTTGTATGTTTTTGGTGAATGATTTTGCTGGGTTTATTGGTTTCTTTGATGTTAAGGGAAAGGTACTTTTTTTTTTTTTTTTTTTGTGGGGGGGGGGGGGGGGGGGAGGGGGGTGGTGTTGAAATTGCCCAGATATCTAAGGCGTTCTCAGAGGTTTTGTGTGGGAGTCTGTATTGGGTTGGTGCTAATTTACACTGCGAGACTTTGTTTTAGGATCACTGACCCTTTTGATGGTAAAGTATGGAGCTCACATTTTTCTGATTATATTTGTCTATAAGTGCTCTGTTCCTCAATTAATCAAAGCTCTTACTTGATTCACTTGTGGTTGTAATAAGCCTTTACTGGGATCATTTTTCTAGTTGAAGCGCTTTGTGGTTATTTAGTCTATTTGGATTAGTTGGTGGTCAGTAGCTGCTGTAATCCAGCAACAATTTGTGGGCACTTGAAGATTGGTGTTGGTACTTCCCTGATATTATACTTGTTTGTCTATAATGAGCAACTCTTGATCGCTGCATTAGAATAATGATTCATTTGCTGCATTGCTATTGACTTGCAATCAAATTCAATCTTTGCGCAGAAAGAGTTAATTAAGATCCATCGGCTGGGTTTGTGAGGACCTAGTGTTAGTAAAGCTAGTATCTTGCAGGAAATTGTGACAACAAAAGCTTCTAATGCGGTGAAATTAGGGGTAAGAACCAATCATAGACGACTACTAGTACTAAATTTTGATTAGCTCGGGTGGGAAAGTAAAACCATGAACTCAAGCTGTGTCATTTGTAAAGTAATTTTAATGGGATTTTTTTTTTTTTTTTTTTTTGCTTCTTCTGCTTCCTTAGCCAATTGAGTGAAACTACCTCAAAAGAATTCTTCTGATTTGAGACACGATTTTTCTACCGCAAAAGGATTGTTTTTCCCACATGCGACATGGAATGAAAATTTAATGTAACAAACTATGATGGTTGTTGGTTTGGTGTGTTTGTTTCAAATTGAAGAATTGCTAATAGTGTGCTTCTGTTTTGTTTTCTGTATAATGCTTTTGAACTTGATTTTGAGCTAAATCCAATGCGCAGAGCTTGAATTAGTTTCATGCTACTGTGTTGTATTGTATTGGTGCTGTTGTTGCTAAACCTGGTGCTTAGTGTCTGATTCGGTTTTGGCTCAAGTAGTGGTGGCCTGAGTGGTTTCTATTTGATTTGAAGAGTTAGTTTTTCTTTTTTCTTCTTTCAACGGTTGTTAGTTTAACAACTTGTGGCTAATGGACTCTTGGCTTGTATATAAAGTTCGTGTTTTTCAGTATTAAAATGGTAATTCTATATGCCTTTATACTGTGTTGAGATAGTCTGGAGACAAGCACTTTCTGTATTTCCAAGAAAAGTTGCTTTCTTTGTATGAACAACTATATTGGATAAGATTATTTTGATAATCTCGTCAATAGGAACATTACCCTAATGAATTGTTGTTGCATGTGCAAACTAGTGGTGAGTCAATGGATGATATGTTGCTTCACTGTTCAGTTGCAAGAGAGTTGTGGTCATTAGTTGAAGTTTTCTGTCTGTGTTAAATATGATGTTGTTTGTGCTGCTTTCCAGAACAGGGGTTCAAGTGACAAACGTGGGAGGAGTTTCCAAAAGAGATCTTCCTGGCATCGAGTGCTTAGCAATAGTGTAATCTCAGAAACCACTTCTTCTGGAAATAAGGAGGGCCCAGAATCTGCTATTCCTAACCATATACCACCAGCCAAGTCTACTGTTCCAGAGAGTGTTGTTATTGGCATCCAGGCTGCTACCAAAGGGTTTATGGTATTCTTTTTCTCTATATTGTAAGAGTCCAAAACTCACTGGTTGGTACCCATTTCACCTTTTATTAAAAACTATTTGCCAAGGTTGGATAACGCTTTTAAAGTTTAAGAATGTTGTTAAATTGCAAGCTGCTGTTTGTGTAACGACCTAGGGAAAAACGTTAGCGACATCTGTACTGTAACACTAAAAAGACTAGTCAATTTAGAGTTTCTCTATAATCTCTTATAAAGTCCAGTTTCACTTAGTAGCCAAGTAATGTAAAACTTAGTATGCATGACTATCTTTATAAATCATTCACTTTATGTGAACTACTCCTTATCTTCACCGTGTGGGATCAGGATGTTACAAGCCGTGAGCACCTCGAAGTCGTGTTGTGGGAATGTTACGTTGTGTTCAAACAACTATGAAAATGCAAGCTCTTGTTCGTGTCCATTGTGCCTGGCCGTCTCTAAAATGGTCATGTCGAGAAAAGAAGTTAGATGGGTAGCTTGAGGAGGTTAATGAGAATTCAAAAACCTGGGTAATGCTACTGAACTTTTACCTAGCATGTTATGGGACATTTGGGGTTGATGAGACAAATTTTGTTTTTCCTTGTCATGTCGGTTTGACAATAGCGTTTATGCCATCTGACAACCTCAAGCAGCCTCCCTTTGTTTTCTATGAAAGCTGTTAAAACCTTATTCTTCAAAATTTGTATTAAAGAATTACTGCTTTCACAAGCATTCTTGTTTTTTATTTATTATTATTCAGACCTTTTTAATTTATTAAAATCCACATTCTAATCTTTAGGAAAACATTTCTTGTACACCTTGTATGTTCCTAAGCTCGGACTTATCACATGTAACCGCCTCTTTCTTTTGTTTTTTCTGTTTTTTTTTTTTTTTTTGTTTTTTTATCAGGGTATCCCAATTTCACTTATGGGCCAGACAGTAGCTAGGATCCGCCACACTTTGCATGTCGGTTGCCATACACCAGCGTAGAGGCGCGGCTAGGATATACCAGACTAATCTCCTACACCACTCAGAGCATTGAACGTTGAATCGCAGGCCTTTGGCCTGGGTGGCTAGCCCCAAAGAGGAGGTAGCACCCAGAAAGATTTAAACTTGAGATCATGAGGGTGCACTCCCCAAGATCCCAAGCTCTTCATCAACTGAGCCCCTTGGGGTTCACCTCTCTCTCTCTCTCTATCTATTTATCTATTTCTCAGACAAACCATGTGAGAATTTAGACAAAGTAAAGGATTAGGAAATTATGATGTCACTGTATTAAAATTTTTCGGATGAGAATCCACTACAATTAGACTATTTATGGAGCTTGCATGCTCGAAGGAACTTAGGGTGTTGCGTCCGCCTTCCCGGGACAAGTAGGTCCTTTAACCCCTCTCTCTTAAGGTGCTCAGGGAAACGATGAAATTTGGTAATCTAATTATAGTGGATTTTAATCCAATACACATTACAAGTACTTGCTATTCTTTTGCTGCTTGAATCAGAGCTGATCAGTCTGCATATCCTTCATGAATAAATGAGCTTGTAATTTTAGGAATATTAAATTTACGATCAAAGGAGTAATTGGAGTCAGACCAAGGCTACTTAGAGACTCTAAAAAAAAAAGGAAAAAAAAAAAAAGCATCGACAAAGGGTATGAAAGAGACTCCAAATCAGCCTTTCGAAACAAAATCACCGCTCTTGGAATTCATAATAAAAAAATAAAAAAATAAATATAAATAAATAAAATAAAATAAAAAAAGGGGAAAAGTTAATATATACCCCTTAAACTAGTATCCAATTGATAATGTTATTTTAGAACTTTTAATTGAGACAATGTCTCTCTTAAACTATCAAAAAAAATGACAATGTTCTCCCTGACGTTAGTAAAAACACAAAAATGACCATAAATTATTTTCAATAAGATAAAAACACTCCAATAAATTTTTTTTAAAAATAAAAATAAAAATATAATTTCTTTTTCTTAAAAAATTTTTTCTTTTTTTTCTTACAAAAAAAAAAAAAAAAAAATTTCCACACCATGGTCTTTTAATTTTTATTTAAAATTGATATTTTATTAAGGGTATTTTTGTTATTGGAGGGACTTCTATTCTCTTGCACTCACACATATACACTAAAAAATCTCCCATTTATTTGAGTCCATCATTACATTGCTACACTTCCCCTCTCCGAGATCATTTGTGGGTTATGTGGGTTTGCCTGCACCATGCACCTTTATCCTTACTCGATTGACTCTCGTTGTGCCGGTGTCATGAACCTTTTTGCTTCTTCTCCAAGGACCCTCATTCATGCTCACAGCTTGTACCTTTGTTTCTACTCCAAGACTCATTGTCAAACCCATGCCATGAACCTTTGCCCTTTACTCTAAGGACACTCATCCATGCTTGCACACCTTGCACCTTTTTGTTTATACTCTAGGGACCTTTTTTTGTGCTTACGTCACTCCACCATACTGTACACAACTATCAGCTCTGATACCACTTGTTAGGGAGATTAATATGTTGGGAAGTCTTTTAGTGAGCTCATAATATAACATGTGGAGATACCACATAACCCAAAAACGTACGCCTATGGATTTGAGCTCAACAATGCTATATTAACTACTCAAACTTCTTGAATCTTTTCAATGTGTGAATTCTATTATTTTACATTCTCACATATATAAAACACTTTATTTTGTAGTTTCTCTTCACAATTTTGAAAACCAATTTTCAATTAATCATTATCCATTTCTTTAGACATGACCTTTTGAATTGCAGCACGATGAAAGAAGTATTTTATCTTCCCATATATGATTTGTATGGATTGAGGTCACCTACATATTCAAGGATCCAGGTTGTTCATCCAAAATAAACAACCTGAATTGAGTCACATAAACTTTAAAAAATAATTAAAAAAAAAAAAAAGCACAATAAGCAAAGGGGTGGTTGGACCACCTTTTTGAGATGGTTGGCCACTCCCTTGAGGAGTGGCTGATCACCATTTTACCCTTTGAGGACGTATTCGGACCATCCCAGCCACTCTCGTGGGGTGGCCAACCTCTCCCTTAAGGTTAAGAGGGTGGTCAAACACCCCCTAAACCATCTGAGGTAGTCGCAGCAACCCTAAGCCCTCGAGGAGTGTTCCTACCACCTTCGAGCCTTCAAGGATGGTTGTACTATCCTCTAAGGGCTCCCCCAAGGGCTTGGGACCACCTTTGAGCATTCCCAGGAGGCTAGAGGTGGTCGACTACTCCCTCACCCTCAAATGGGTGGTTGATGAACTCCATGGGAGTGATTGGGGTGGTCCTACCATTCCAACCACAACAAAGTGATGGCTGACCTTTCCCTCGAAGGGTACTGAAATGGTTGTTAGACACTTCTCAAGAAGGTTGCCACTCCATCCTTTGAGGGCTCCCTCAAGGGCCCGGGATAACACCCGAGTGTTCTTAGAGGGGGGAGGTGGCCAACTACTCTCTCACCCTTAAAGAGGTGGTCATTCAATTCCATGGAAGTGATTGGGGTGATCTTACCATCCCAACTACCAAAAAGTGGTGGTTAACCTCTCGCTCAAATGGTGAAATGGTTGTTGGCCACTTCTTAAGAGGGTAACCACCTCAAGTTAGTGGTTTGACCGGCTTATGTAACTAAATTCAAACCGTTTTTAATGAACAAATTGAATCCTTGAAATTACAAGTCCCTGCAATTCTAATGAATTGCTTAGGAAAAGATATATGGTGTTTGATAAGACAATTGACTTCTTAAAAATCTGTTATTTGAATGACAAGATTTGTGACCCCATAATGATTAGTTTTCAATTAATCATTATTTTTTAATTTTGACATGACCTTTATTTTTAGCAAAGTATTTTATCTTCTCATATACTAATGGAATAGTCTACATCTTATATAGTTTATATGTTTTATGTTTCTTGATAAAAAGACAATATATTTACCTTGCCTCATACACATGTACTATTATGTCCATTTATACACACGCTCAATTGAATATTCTCTTCATATTGTTTTTTTTTTTTTTTTTTTCATTTAATTATGATATATATTATGCTTATATTGTAATACCTCTTCACAATTTTGAAAACCAATTTTCCAGTTCATCATTATTCATTGATAATTTATCTTCTCATATACCAATGCGTTAGGCTACATATTATGTAGTTTATCTATTTAATTTAATTTATTTATTTTTTTATCGAGATTTTTTTATTTTTTAGCTTTCTTTGTCCCACATGATTATACTATTCAGGCCATTTATACATGCTCCATTGAATATTCTTTATATATTGGTTTGTTCATATAATACAATGTTCTCTTTATTTTGTACTACCTCTTCATAGTTTTTAAACCAATTTCCAATTGATCATTATTCATTGATAAAGGCATGACCTTTTGATTTTTGAATAGTCGCTTGGCTTGCAAAGGGGATTGGATTGAGGTTAGTTATTTGCAATTCCAAGGCCAATAATTTCAGGATCCAAGTTTTTCATTGAAAATAAATTGACATAATTAAAACATGTTAGACTATTCTCATCCTGCTCTCTATTTTGAAAAATTCCCCATTTTAAGGTGCCAGAATGTTAAAATGTTCATTTTTAACTCTCCAACAGGCTCGCTATTTTGGAGAAAAATTTGGGGTGTATGAACATGCTCTCTACTAATAGGGAGTACTGTTTACTTCTCAAATCATAATTAAAAGTTTGACATTTTATCTTATCATAATTCTCTCTCCTCACAAGTTTGACATTCTCTCGGCTCACAAGAAAAAAAAAAAAAAATCTTATAAAAAGAATATTTAAATAAAAGAGAGGGGAGCCGAATGTATGTGCTTTGAAAAAGTTGATAGCTAAAATAGTAAAATATGATTTTTTGTTTTTTTTGGTGGGGGGGGGAGGGGAGTAAATTTAGAGAACGGGATGAGAATGATCTTAACATGTTGTGTTAGGCAATTCTTTTTTATCCGCTAAGCTGTTGTGTTAAGATTTCTAACTAACAGACACAATGTTTAGTAAAACTCGGCATAATTAAGCTGCCTAACTTCTTCAAAAGTCACCATTCTTAAACAACTTATTTTATCATTATCAAAAAATTTCTTTAGGGTTAATGCTCTTTGTTAAAAATAAAACAATTTTTTTTTAAAAAATCTCTATCTTGAAAGTAACCCATAAGTGTTTGAATTTTAGATCTTATATATATATATATATATATATATATATATATATATATATATATATACACATCTTTGAAGAGAAGGTTAGAAGTCTCATACAATGAAACTTGTGTGGATGATTATGGCATTGAATATGGGCATACTACTTCTAGTGCAAGTCAATAATCTTCCTCCCAATCCAACTTCTCCATCCTCTCCTTCATCTCTCCCCCCTCTATATGTCGATTCTAAAATCCCTAAAATCCCTCTTCCTCCAATGGTCCTAAGTTTCATATACTGTGTTTCAATGTGCCACCAAAAATGCCAAGGAGCAAAGCCTTACAAAATATATCTGGGTTGTACGTCAATATGTGTGCTCTTGGATGTGCCACCAACTCTAGATATGGTATAAATTTTCTAAACCTCTCACAATTTTTCATATGAATTTCTACAATATTATAAATTTTTTTTTTTTTTTATTCCATCAAAATTTTGAAATTAATATTTCAAATGACATCTTTATATATATATATATATATATATATATATATATATGGATCTTTGACTTTTTCCATGTTCATTTGTGTGGGGTTAACATACTATAAAAATTGGACAAAATAAGATCTCCAAAAACTCAAAATATATGAAAGCACGTGAATTTACTGTTTTTATTTTAAAAGATAAAATAATGAGAAAAATGTTCTAGAGGTATACGAGATATGAAATTTTATTAAATCACTCCCTAAGGTTAGAACTTTGATCAAACAGATTCTTGAATTTTTTTTTTTTTTTTTAATTTTTTCTTTTTGTTTTTGTTTTTTATATTTATAGTTATAATTTTTATTTATTTATATTCAAATAGGACACATGCCTTCATTTGATTAGATATGTTGTGACAGTATCATTAAAAATTTAATATAAAATCAGAAATGATTCACGTCATCCTATAAATTCATATGTAATGGATGAAATGATATATAATTGATAATGGTAAATTAATAATTTGAATATAAAGGAGCAATTTCATAAAAGTCCTTATCTTAGGGACAAATGAAGCATTTTTCCCTTAAATAAATAAGAATAACTGTAGTCCCCAAGGGATAGCTCAATCGGCTGTGGACCACGCTGTGCACATGTCAAAAAAAATAAATAAATAAGAAAATAATTGTAGCCCTTAATGTTCAAGTTATGAGTCCCATATATGGCCCAATATATGGTACCAAAAAAAAAAAAGATATATTAAATTTTCTTATGTATATTTTACTATGCTTCAAAGAAATAATCAAAGCCATCCTATGTATCAATTCATTGACCAAATCACAAAAGGAATCCAATATCAATCAAATCATCAGATGTATCCGTAAATCACAAAAGATATCCAATCTTAATTGAAACACCAAATGTATCCGTAGAACAAATCACAAGGGATATCCAATTTTTATGAGTTAAAAACCAAGCAATCAATTATGTGAAATTATCCTAAATCATCAAGTGTATCCTTGAATCACAACTAGATATTCAAGAATCATGCCACATATTGAAAATAAGTAAAACAATTGAAATATAAAACCAATAAAATCATAATAATAAAACTTAAAATAAAGCGATGTTGTACTTCATCGGTGAGGCTTCATCCCCAACCTTAGTTGAGAATTTAGCTCTACATGACTATGAAACTAAAACCTAAACGTAAAGAAAAACTAAACTAAAAGAAAAGCTATGGATTACATTCTATCTCCAAAATTGTATCCCAAAACTAGTATCTGGAATTGTATGTCTTTTCTTGAATGCAAAGAAGTCTATTTATAGGCTTAGGGAAGTCCTAGAAGCCCTATTAAACCTAGATAATTCGAAGATCTGTCTCCTAGTCAAACTAGAAGACTTAAATCGGAATAGGATTCGTCCAGATTTGTGTTCTTTTATTGCGAAGCAATTTTGACATAGTAATTGTCCGAATTAGAAAAATTCTATTTCATAACGAACTGTAGTATTTTGAGTTAGCTTTCCAATTCCGCTTGAATCACCTCAATCTGATATTTGAGCAGAAAGCTATAGTCAAAATACTGAGACTGGTAAGAACCGTAGTTCTTATCAATTAAAATCAGAGAAAAACCAAAAAAAAAAAAAAACACAAAGAAAGATATGACCTCTTCGAGGGGGTCTAGCCTCCACAATTTGCTTATAGCAATTGATTGAAATTGTTATTGGATGGTTGGCCTAAAGGCACTTACATTGCTTTTTATAGAGTAAAAAATAATCCTAATCTCAATAGGAATAGGATTAATAACCCTAATCCTAGTAGGAGAAGAAATCCTAAAGTAAGGAAAGGAATAATTATTTAACAATAGAAACTATAGGGTTCTTAACATTCCCCCACCCTTAAAGAAAACCTTGCCCTCAAGGTTGATGATTAATAAATTCGGGAAAACGGGCCTTCAGAGTCTCATATGGCTCCCAGGTAGCATCTTCTTTGGGTAAATGGGCCTATTGGACAAGAACTTCGACAACAGCCTTATTATGCCACTTGACCATCATTCGATCCAAAATCGCAGTAGGCTGAATACGAACATCCCCTGTAGAATTAATATCAGGTAATTGTTGTTGACAAAAGACTTGCTCTCCTAACTTCTTATTGAGGCAAGAAACAAGAAAAACAGGATGAATCTTGGATTCTTGAGGCAAATCAAGTCAGTAGGCAACATAACCGATTCGTTCCAACACCTTATGAGGCCCATAGAATTGAGGCGAAAGCTTCTTGGAGGGATCTACATTAATAGAGATTTGTCGGTAGGGTTGCAATCTAAGAAACACCCAATCCCCTACCTCAAATTCACGCTCATTTCGATGCTTGTCAACTTGTTGCTTCATTCGAGCTTGGGCAGCATGGAGATTGTCCTTGAGGATTCGCAAGACTTTAGTGCGATCTTGAAGGATGCGGTCCAATTCAATAATCGATGAAGATCTTGTATTATAAGTAGGGATGATCGGTGGGGCTCGTCCATATAGAGCTTCAAAATGGAGTCATCTTAATTGATGAATGATAAGTAGTATTATACCACCATTCGGCCCATGAAAGCCAACGAGTCCACTCCTTAGGTTTATCTCCCACAAAACATCGCAAGTAATTCTCTAAGCATCGATTCACTACTTCAGTTTGTCCATCTGTCTGTGGATGATAGGCCGTACTCATCCTTTGTTGAGTTCCTTGCAATCGAAATAGCTCCTTCCAAAAATTTGAAGTAAACACCTTGTCACGATCACTTACAATAGATTG
The DNA here is from genome assembly GCF_965113065.1 of Corylus avellana. Taxonomy (NCBI): domain Eukaryota; kingdom Viridiplantae; phylum Streptophyta; class Magnoliopsida; order Fagales; family Betulaceae; genus Corylus; species Corylus avellana. Next base: position 10,497,445 of record NC_142497.1, read on the forward strand.
GGGCATCCTGTGCAACTTTACAATATTATTCACAAATACTTGGGCAACAATGATCGCTGTATAAGGGTGTGCTAATGGGCAGAAATGAGCATATTTTGTGAGCCGGTTGACAACCACAAGAATGGTAGTTTTACCTTGTGATGGTGGTAATCCATTTATGAAATCCATGGATATGTCTATCCATACCTCCTCCGGTATTGCAAGTGGCTGTAATAGTCCAAGACTTGATACTGTTTCTCCCTTTTGACGCTGACATGTCTCATATTCAGCGACAAATTGCTTGATGTTTGCTTTCATACCCTTCCAATAAAAAACACAAGTAATTCGTCTATAAGTACGAAGGAATCCAGAATGCCCAGCACTGGGTGAGTCATGACATTCTTGTAAAACAATTGATTTGTAGGAAGAATGAGAAGCCAAAACTATTCGTCTCTTATTCCGCAAGTGATCTGTATTCCATGAAAAATGGGGAACAGTGGAAGGATCTTGCTCTAGCTTCTGAATAACTTTCTTTAATTCAGGGTCTTCTTGTTGTTCTTTTTTAATCTAACCAAGAGTAGCACATGCTGGAATAGAAATAGCAAAAACCTCTGAATGCTCCGGAATTCGTGACAAGGCATCTGCTACTAAGTTCTCCGCTCCCTTTTGTAAACAATCTCATAATCATACCCCAATAATTTGGTAACCCATTTATGTTGTTCCATGGATGAAATTCGTTGCTCAAGAATGTACTTCAAGCTTCGATGATCAGTACGTATTTGGAAATGCCGCCCGATCAAATAAAGCCTCCATTTTGTTATTGCATGGATGATAGCCAACATCTCTTTGTCGTACACAGTCAAGCTTAAGTGCTGAGGAGACAATGCCTTACTGGTAAAAGCAATGGGTCAACCTTCTTGCATTAACACTGCCCCAATACCTAATCCCGACGCATCACATTCAAGAACGAACATTTTGTTGAAATCTGGTAATGCAAGAACAGGAGTGGTTGTCATGGCTTGTTTAAGTCTTGCAAAAGCCTCACCTACAACATCATGCCATCAAAATGCATCCTTCTTCAATAAGGCCGTTAAAGGTGCACTAATCTTACCATAGTCCTTTACAAACTTACGATAGTACCCAGTCAACCCTAAGAACCCTCGTAAGGCTTTGATTGTTTTTGGTACAGGCCAATTGACCATTGCCTGAATTTTGGATGGATCTGCTGCCACACCATTACGTGATACTGTATGACCTAAATACTCTCACTTTTGCAAAGCTACAGTTGGACTTCTTAACAAATAATGAGTGCTCTCGTAAAATAGTAAAAACAAGTCGCAAGTGGTCCAAATGATCTTCCATAGTTGAGCTGTAAATGAGGATGTCATCAAAAAAGATTAATACAAACTTACGGAGATATGGTTGAAAAATATCATTCATCAGACTCTGGAAAGTAGACAGCGCATTGGTTAATCCAAAAGGCATCACGAAAAACTCATAATGACCGTCATAAGTTCTAAAAGCTGTCTTGGGAATGTCATCCTCATGAACTCTGATCTGATGGTATCCATAATGCAAATCCAACTTAGAAAAATGTTGGGCACCTCCTAACTCATCAAGCAGCTCATCAATGACATAAATTGGATATTTATCTTTGACAGTGATGTGATTCAATGCTCTATAGTCAACACACATTCTCTACGACCCATCCTTTTTTCTTGACTAACAAAACAAGAGAAGAGTAAGGACTAACATTGTGTTGGATAATATCTGAATCTCGCATTTCCTTCACAATCTTCTCAATCTCAGATTTTTGAACATATGGATAACAATATGGCCGAACATTGGCTGGTGCACTTCCAGGTAAGAGAGGAATATGGTGATCATGGGCTCGCTTTGGAGGCAACGTCTTGGGCTCTGAAAATATATCTCCGAACTCCTTCAAAAGTGATTCTATCTCTGGCTTCTCTTGTTCACTAACCTTTGCCTCCTCGTGCTTTAATTGAAATAAATACCCTTGACGTTCCTTTTTGAGAATTCGCTCCATTCGGTGGCTACCAACAATAGTAACATTTCCTCCTCGCTTGCCGCGGAAAGTCACATTCTGCCCATTTAACATGAACTTCATAATTAACTTTGAGAAATTCTAGAGTACATCTCCCAGAGTTCGAAGCCACTCAATTCCCAACATTACTTCATAATCACCCAGTGGTAACAGATAAAAATCGGCTCGCAACTCTTGATTTTGCACTAAAAGTTTTACTCTAGAGCATTTTCCCTCACAAGTCAAGGTTCTTCCATCTGCCAACTTTACCTCAAACTTATCACAGGTCTCCACCAGAAGTGAAAGTCTTTTGGCAACATCCTCATCTAAAAAATTGTTGGTACTTCCTGTGTCAATTAAAATTGTGACAGGTTGGCGTTTGATATATCCGCTAACCCTCATTGTTTAAGGGTTGGAGTAGCCCGCTAATGCATGAACGGTAACTGCCAGCAAATCATCATTAGTTTTAGATTCTTCATTGTCGGACTCAGACTCCCCATTATTAATGTCTGAGTGTGTCGGTACTTCCACTAGTTCAATCATTAACAATTTTCCTTGCTTGCATTGGTGTCCTCTGTGCCACTTCTCATCACAATGCCAACAAAGCCCCTTAGCTGACCGTTGCTTCAGCTCTTCTTGTGTCAACCGAGTAACGGAAGGTTTTCGAGATAAATTTGGAGCACCAGTACTTCCACCAGCCATCCTGCTCACTACTCTGGTTGTTTTGTGATTTTCCTTGCTCAGCTTTTCCTCTTGTACTCTTGCAATTGAAAATGCAGCTGTGATTGTCCTTGGTCGTTAGGCCTTGACTTCTCGTCATATCTTTGACCGAAGTCCTTCAATGAAAGTCCCTACCAACTGCTTTTCGGACCATCCTCGAGTTCGGTTGTAGAGGCGCTCAAAGCAACTTTGATATTCACCCACAGTAGACGTCTGTTGAATCTTCACCAGCTCTCCATCTACATTATCATATGCTGAAGGACCGAATCGAAGAAGAAGCCCATCCACAAATTCATCCCATGTTGGTTCTCCACGACAGGCCACTAGCCAATAAAACCACTGTACAGCATCCCCGTCCAGGCTGATTGATGCTATCTCTACCTTTGAATCAGCAGGTGTGTGGTGATATTTGAAGAATCGCTCTGCACTAGATACCCATCCTGATGGATCTTCATCATCCCAACTCGGAAACTCCAATTTCATATGTGGAGCTCCATACTCTTGCTTCCTTCGTAATCGAGGTTCTAGTGACTCTCGATTTTTGTTTGATCTTGAGTCTTCCTCTTGTGACGATCGAACTTCTGATGACTCTCGATTTTTACCAAACTTAGAGTTCACACATCGGCTGTCTATGACTTCTTCCATTATTCCCCACATTTGTTCCACAATCTTTGGAATAATTCTTGCTTCAAAAGAAACCTCGTCAAACGAAACATTGCTAGTGCCAGCCATGGCGTATTGATTTAAGTCGGTAATACCAAGCTCTCTTTTTTGATTACGTGTAAAGGGCATAAACTTTTTTTTTTTTTTTTCACCCTTAGGCTAGATAAGATATCCTCAGAATACAATAAGCTGGAAAGTGCTAACTTAACTCTATTACCAAACAGTCAAAACTTCCAACACTAAACCAGAATAAGATAATCCTCACACTGAAATAAACTTACCCGTCCACTGGAATAGGGATTTCCACCAATTGCTGCAACCAAACAGCCACCTTTTTCCCCAAATAAACACGTAGGAAGCAAAATTTCAGAACAAATGTTGCAGAAAATTTTTCAACTCCCACAGCCGCTCACTGAAACACCCAAGAATCAACAACCACCGTACCACCGAACAGAGATGAACATCTACCACCCATGTTGACGATGATCCTCACATGCTCAGTACGATTGAGCAACAGCCCATTGCCACACAATCAATACCCACACGGCACAGCAAAATCCGCCAAAGAAAGCGTGGCTCTGATACCAAATGGTAAGAACCGTAGTTCTTATCAATTAAAATCAGAGAAAAACCAAAGAAACACAAAGAAAGATATGACCTATTCGAGAGGGTCTAGCCTCCACAATTTGCTTATAGCAATTGATTGAAATTGTTATTGGATGGTTGGCCTAAAGGCACTTACATTGCTTTTTATAGAGTAGAAAATAATCTTAATCTCAATAGGAATAGGATTAATAACCCTAATCCTAGTAGGAGAAGAAATCCTAACCTAGTAAGGAAATGAATAATTATTTAACAATAGAAACTATAGGGTTCTTAATAGAGACATATGCAGAATATGAATTTGAATCCAATCCGAAATCTTATCCAATCTGAAATTTAATCCAATCTGATCTTTAATTCGATTTAACTTTTTTCTTGGATTTGGTTAAACTTGACCACATCATCTAGGTCTTCTCAAAGTATGCTTTCTTCCAAACTTTGCAGTTTTCCCTTTAAAGCTGTAATTTTTCTTCAACAACCTACAAAATATTAAAAATATAAAACTAACACAAAACATTAAATAACGACACAACTAAAGGATTAACTAATATAAATAAAGGGGTCCAAATATAGAATATTTGGCACTTATCAAACACCTCCAAACTTACATTTTGCTAGTTCCTTACCAAAACAAAACGAAAAATAAAATGAAAGCAAGAAACATAAATCCTCTTTCGTGGGAGAGACAATTGCATTTAACATATGGAACAAGTCTTTTAAACCCCTAGGCATCCCGAGTGGACGAGTGAAGTCTCATGAGAGCTTAACAGGAATGATACCCACAAACATTGTGCACTATGTTGTTAACAAGAAAGAATTTTCACATAAACCATGGTTCTTATTCATGAACAAGCTTAAAAAGACAAACACCATCATCACAGTCAAAAGGAAATTCAAAATCAAATCACTCATAAATGGACAATTTAGACCTAATATGTTCTGAAATGTGTAAAGTGTAATTAGCACACAATCATAAAGCTTTCAGCTTAAACTCAAGACAAGTTCCATAAAATTTGTAAGAATCCCTAACAGATGAAACAACCAAGGCAAGATATGCATTTTTTTTTTTACAGACTCTGCAATGTCTAACTCCCTTAAGCTTTCTAATTGACCTCTGTAATAAGTGTTAGGCCAATGACTCCCAAGCCAGGTGGCTTTAGGGCACTAAATGTAAAACATCCCTAAGGGCTTATTAATTTAAGTAAAAAAGGTTACGAAGCCAGACTAGCCATATCATAAATCAACATTGAACTTCACACCTTTTGACGCGAACACTCAATGCTTAATGAGGCAAGAAGTCTGGTTACTCAGTGAAAAACTCAACATGATCTTTTTTTTTTTTTTTCTTTTTCCTTCTTTTTTTTTGATTTATTTATTTATTTATTAATATATATATCTTGTAAGCCAATGGTTATTCATCAATAGATCATCCAACAAATCTCAAAGAGAACAAGCTTAAGCTCAAACATCATACCTCATAGAAAACATGCTAATGTGCTCATAAAAATTTATCTCAAAACAAGTGAAATCTCTTTTACCCAAAAATAAGTCAAAGGACTAAGATTCCTAATGACATAATGATGTAGTTCAACCCTTTAAGCAAGCTAATGAAATGCAAATCACAGTTACAGTTTAACTCAAATATGACAACAACATAGCATAATTTTTATTTTTTTTTTCAAAATATATTTTTTTTTTAACTCAAAATGACAAATAAAAATAAACAAATAAGAACAAAAATAAACAATAAGAAAAAATAAACAAATTAGAACAAAAATAAACAGACAAAGTGTTCTTCCATACCCCCAAACTTGAATTACACATTGTCCTCAATGTAGGCAGCAATACAATACCAAGAGGTACAAGGAACCAGAGTGAGCAAAGAGACGACCCCCAAACTTACTCGTGACAACACCCATCCTAAAAAACACAAAAATAAAACAAAAATGAACATAAACAAAACAACAACAAAAAATGACTAAAAATACCAAAGAAAAATGAATGCCTCCCATAAGCGCTAAGTTTACCGTCTTCAGCTAGACTTTTCACCACTGATGATTAAGTAGACGACGTAGGATCTTCCAAAGGCAAGTCCTAACTCTTTGAAATTTCCAGTTCCAAGAACGGCTTCAACCCCTAACCATTGACCTTGAGAGTACTTCCATTCTTAGGATCATCGATTTCGACGGCTCCATGAGTAGAAATTGCACGCACTATGAATGGTACAGTCCATCGGGATTTGAGCTTTCGTGGAAACAGATGTAGACGTGAGTTGTAAAGGAGGACTTTCTGACCAACTTCAAATGATCTTCTCAAAATATTTTGGTCATGGATCTTCTTCATCTGATCTTTGTATAGCTTGGCACAGTTGTAGGCATCATTCCTCAATTCTTCTAATTCATCAAGCTATACCTTCCTATGCTCACCAGCCTTCGTGAAGCTGAAATTCAGCTACTTTATAGCCCAATAAGCCCGGTGCTCCAATTCCACAGGGAGGTGACAAGCCTTGCCATACACGAGTCGATAGGGAGACATGCCAATTGGAGTCTTGAATGAGGTCTGGTATGCCCACAGAGCGTTATTGAGTCAAAGAGACCAGTCCTTCCTTGTCGGGTTCACCGTCTTTTCTAATATCCTCTTGATTTCTCTGTTGGATATCTCAACTTGCCCACTTGTCTGAGGATGGTAGGGAGTTGCAACTTTATGAGTAATGCCATACTTCTTCATGAGTTGCTCAAAATATCGATTGCAAAAATGCTTCCCCCCATCACGGATGATGGCACGTGGTATCCCAAAACGTGTGAACACATTTTCCTTCAAAAATTGCAACACAACTTTGTGATCATTAGTCTTGCATGCAATGGGCTCCACCCACTTGGAAACATAATCCACCGCCACAAGGATGAAAAGATACCCATAAGAATTAGGGAAAGGCCTCATGAAATTGATGCCCCAAACATAAAAAAACTCCACAATAAGGATCGGGTTCAACGTCATCATATTCCTTCCTCCAATGCTCCCTAACTTCTGGCATATATCACAAGCTGAACAGTAGGCACAGGCATCACAAAAGATGGAGGGCCAATAGAATCCACTTTGAAGAATCTTTGCGGCGGTCTTTTTAGAACTGAAGTGGCCGACATATGCATGATCATGGCAAAAAGATAGGACATCTTGCTGGTCATTTTCAGGAATGCATCTCCTTATAATCTGATCTGGGTAGTATTTGAACAGGTAAGGATCATCCCAAAAGAAGTACTTCACCCCAGCCAAGAATTTTGATCTGTCTTGCCTGGCCCAATGTGATGGCATTTGGGCAGTAACAAGGTTGTTCACAATATCTGCGAACCATGGTGCAGTAATTTGAGAGATGTGTATAAGTTGTTCATCAGGGAATGTCTCAGCAATCGGCACAGCATTTTCATTGAAGTCCACAACCAGCCTGGATAGGTGGTCAGCTACCACATTCTTGGAACCCTTCTTGTCCCGAATTTCAATATCAAACTCTTGCAGCAATAGAATCTACCGGATGAGACGAGATTTAGCATCTTTCTTTGACAAAAGATATTTCAGCGCAGTATGATCTGAGTAGACTAAGACTAAGACTTTAGACCCTAGCAAGTAAGATCTAAACTTATTCAGAGCAACCACTACAGCCAACAACTCCTTTTCAGTGGTGGAGTAGTTGAGTTGTGCATCATTCAGAGTCTTGCTGGTAAAGTATATGACATGTGGAATTTTCTCTACTCGCTGACCTAAAATGGCTCCCACAGCATAATCGGAGACATCACACATTATCTCAAACGGAACCCCCCAATTAGGTGGTTGAATGATTTGTGTAGAAGTTAAGTTCTTCTTAAGAATCTCAAAGGCTATCTGGCAATTGTCATTGAAATCAAAAGGAACACCTTTTGCCAGTAGATTACATAGAAGTCTTGCTATCTTGCTGAAGTCCTTGATGAATCTTCTGTAGAACCCAGCAGATCCCAGAAACGACCGAACCTCCTTAACTGTCCGTGGGGGTGGAAGGTTAGAGATCAAATCAACCTTAGCTTTGTCAACCATAATACCTTTGTGGGAAATTACAAACCCCAAAACAATTCCTTGTTTTTCCATGAAGTGGAATTTTTTCCAATTCAGAACTAGATTCTTCTCCTTACACCATACCAGCACCAATGTGAGATGATGTAGACACTCCCCAAATGATGAACCGAAGACTGAGAAGTCATCCATGAAGATCTCTAGGTGACGTTCAACCATATCTGAAAAGGTGCTGATCATGCTCCGCTGAAAAGTGGCGGGTGCATTACACAATCCAAACGGCATACGGTGATAGGCAAACATACCGAAAGGACAAGTGAAAGTAGTCTTCTCTTGATCTTCGGGGTCCAGTGGAATTTGGTTGTAGCCAGAGTAACCATCAAGGAAAGAGTAGCACTCATGGCTTGCCAATCTCTCCAACATCTGATCAATGAAAGGTAGAGGAAAATGGTCTTTTCTTGTCACAACGTCTAACTTCCTGTAGTCAATGCACACTCCCCATCCTGACTGCACACGAGTGGGGACCAACTCATTTTCCTTGTTCTTAATAACTGTGATCCCTGTCTTCTTCGGCACCACATGAATAGGACTCATCCATTTGCTGTCAGAGATTAGGTATATGATTCCCGCATCCAGAAGTTTAATTACCTCCGCTTGAACTACCTCTGGCATGGCCGGATTTAACCGTCTCTGTGGCTCGCAAGAAGTTTTAGCATTTTCTTTCAGATGAATCTTATGCATTACTACTGCAGGGCAGATTCCTTTAATATCTTCTATTGACCACCCGATTGCTTATTTATGCACTCACAAAACTTCTAGCAGCTTCTATTCCTGATCACTATCCAGGTCGGCAACAATGATCACTAGTAGAGATTCTGTAGGATCCAGAAACTTGTACTTCAGCGTGTCTGGTAGAGGTTTCAACTCCCGCTTGACAGGCTCAGCTACTAATGAAGATGGATTAGGAGACGATGTCAAAGTAATTTCTACAGTCTCTGTCTCTATCTCAGGAGTTGAGTCTAACAAGGCGTTAGCTTGTTCCAATAATGTGTCCAGTTCCATGTCACTTCCTAATGCAATTAGGCATTCTCCCAAGGGGTCTTCAATATTTGGTTCATCGACAGTTTTCTCTACTATTTCCTCAATTAAGCATGTGCTTCTGACCTCCTCATATTCAAATAGTTGCCTGCAGATATCAAAGATGTTCAGCTCCACTATCATGTTTCCAAATGATATCTTCTTGACTCCAGTTCTATAGTTGATTAGGGCATTAGCCGTAGCTAAAAAGGGACGCCCTAATATGATTGGAACTTGAATTTTTACATTTTCCATCTCTGTATCTAAGATGATGACGTCCACAGGGTAGTAGACCTTATCAACTTTGATAAGCACGTCTTCAATAATTCCCCTTGGAACCTTCACAGATATGTCGGCCAACTGAAGTGTAATTGAAGTGGATTTCAACTCTCCCAATCCCAGTTGAACATATACTGAACATAGTAGTAGATTTACACTAGCCCCCAAATCCAACAGAGCATTTTCAACTCGGTTGTCACCAATCTTGCAAGCTGTAGTGCCCCAGAATTTTCAAAGCTATTTAAATAGATTATTTTGATAATGATGTTATTTTAATATCCATTGTAGCTAAGGATTTTAATTCTTGGGAAATTTATGAGAGTGGTAATTAGAGAATGGTAATTGGTGAAATAATACGATAGTAAATGGTAGGTATAAGGATGGTAGAATAAGAAGGTAGAATAGTATAGGTAGAATAGTATAGGGTTGGTAGAATAGTATAGGGTTGGTGAAATAGTATAGGGTTGGTAAAATAGTAAAATGAGGGTATGATTGTAAATTGAAGGTAGAATAGTATAGGGTTGGTGAAATAGTATAGGGTTGGTGAAATAGTAAAATGAGGGTATAATTGTAAATTGAAGGTAGAATAGTGTTTGATTTTCTCCTATAAATAGAGCTCTTCTCCTTCAGTATTTTCACCACTCATCTCCTCTCCCATCTCTTGCATATATTCTTCCTTCTTCCGCTTTTTACTCGGTCTTTCTTCTTTCTAAGAGTGTTTACTCAGAACAGAGAGAGAAAGGGCGAGACCAAGCGCTACAAGAAAGAAAGAACACAAGAGATAGCGGACTTTAGAAAGTAGTTTCAAAAGATATACTAGTGGTGTTAGTCATATTGGAGCAACTAGATTCCTTCATACCACTTCTAGCTTCAGTCTAGAGGTAAGTAAATTCACTACCCCTTCTAAAATTACTTCATGTCATGCTATTTATTCATTCTTTAGTAAATTGTAAATGATTATTTTATTTATGTATTATGAAGTTATGTTGCATGCATGAAGGATTTCTAAAAGAATTATCTAGAAAGTTTCTATTTATTTAAACGCTTTCTAAGTACAACAAGTTTATATTTGAAAATGTTTCAATTTTGAGAAAAGAAAGTTGAGAAATGATGATGATTATAAGAAAGAAAAAAGATGATAAACCCTCCTACATGTTGCCCTAAGATGCATCAAAAGAAGTACAAAGAAAAGTACAAGAGATGAGATAAATGTTTATGAAATGAGGGCACATGTATGGAGGAGAGTATTTTTGGCCCCAAGATAAGTAAGAATGAGAAAGAGTTCGGTACCGATACTCGGATGGAGGCGAAACCACTGAAGGAGGCTATGCCAGAAGGTGGTATTCCATCAACAGACCGTTGAGTGCACCAAGAAAAAGAGTTAATTGACGGTCGGGCATGGCTGAGGCCACAGTTCAGTGCCATGGTCACAAGGACCCGCAACCCTCGTGCACAGGGGTAATAGTGTACATGGGCCCTATTATGAGAAAATGATACTATGTTTTCAACGAAGATATGCTAAGATGATTTACAAAGATTATTTATAATGATGCATTATGATGATGATTTATAAAGATAATTTACAACGATGATTTATTACTAGATGTAATAGTATGTATATGTTACGGGAGATGCAACCGTACGTACATATATTATTATGGCTGGATGTATATTTATTTGTGAAAACGATTTTCAAAACTGAGAACAAGGAGTAAAACTATTTATGGTTATGGATTTTACTTGCTGGGCCCCTTTGGGCTCATTCAGTTTTATTTCTTGTTTTCAGGTAGAAAGGATGCTGGAATAGGAGGCCGGAATGGGGTGGGAATAATTATTAATTTTCAAAGTCTTTTCATATAAGTTATTGTAATGATATGATATTCCGCAACTAAAATCTAATGTTTTTTAATTCCGCTTGTAATAAAATCTCTTGAAAAAAAAATGTTTTACGCATTTATTGTATCTTTTAAAATCAAGTACTCTGATAGACCTTATAGATCTTTACAAGAATTTTTGTTGTAAAAGAAGAAAAGTGGCAAACTCAGCCTTAACGGGCTGGGGATGTTACAATTTTGGTATCAGAGCAAAGGTTATAAGGTTCTGGCAGACTTTTTTTTTTTTAAAAAAAAAAAACAAAAAAAAAAAAAAAAATATTGGGGGGTTAATGAGAAGCCACATTCCGGCCAAGTAGAGTGTGCATTGTTATGTGGTCTCTAATAAATGATGCATGAGCATTTTTCTAATGGTTATTTTTTTTGTTAAAAAAAAAAAAAAATCATCTTAGTGTGATTAATTTGGAGGATTTTATTATTGTGATCATGTTAATGACGGAGATGAATTTTTATTTTATAGATAGGTTGTGATCTATAGTATCTGCCTATTTGGATTTGCGGCAGTTTTCTAGAGTATCGATTGATAAGGGTATATTTTAAGGTGTCTCGAGGATTTAGAAAAGATTATTGATCATGATTTAAAAATCGTATGATGATTTTATAGATTTAGGTTGCGAGCTAATTTGTGAAATTAATTTGGTGACAAAATGGTTTTATTGATTTAGGTTGTGAAACAAATTGTGTAAGTGACTTGGTAACGAATGATCTTATGGATGTCAGTTGTGAAAAGATTCTTGAACTGAATTAATGGTATAAGAGCTTATATGAGTTTTTGGTAATGGCTAAGGTTTGGTTGATGACAATAATGATACTATGATTGATGTTATAATATATGGATTGATGAATAAGGATTACGTAGTGGCATGAAGTGAATGCCTAAGTATTGCAGGGATAAATGCAAATAAGGTATACCCTAGAATCTATAAGATATTTTGAGATATAAAGTTGTGGTTTAAGGATTTTGATATTTTCGAATGATTGTGATGACTTTAAGGTACAATTCATGAAATCTTTGAGGTGATTCTTAGGATTTGAGGTGTTAGGTTTTCTGTAATTAAGGTAAATTATATTGAAGTGATGCTTAAAGTTTTGAGGATGAATTAGTGCTCCTAGGTTGTGGATAATATTTAAATTTTGAGGCATTAGTGGATATGAAATTATGAGAAATTTTAGTTACATGCCAAAGCTTTTGATATAATTTTCTTTTACTAAGTAAAGATAATGGATTATTATTCTTGAGGTAAATTGAAGCATAAAGGTAAGAGTTGAAAGACAATATAATACAGTGATATAATATAGTGACATGATCTAAATTTCTCTTATAAGATATATGTTCAATGATATTAAGGTATTTTAGAGGTTGATAACATGTGATGGTGCATACTTAGATGTTTTATTGATTGATTAACTTTTTAAACAGATTGTTTGTTTAAAGGAAGTTATTATAATGACAGAATGATTTCATAATGAATATTGAATGAGCACTGAATGATTACGAAAAGAAATGTTTGGAGAACAAGCTCCTTATAATATTACATACCAGTGTCCAAAAAAAAAAAAAAGGGAATTTGTTGCATAAAGAGACACGTGGTAATGATGAGCAGATGATTCCTCAGAGCTGCTCCAGGAAAATTATTTCTGCATAGAGAAAACCTAGTATGAGAGAATCGTATATATTTATATAATTGAATTATCAAAGAGAATATTTATTTCTAATGAGGTACCTGACTAGAGCGTGTGCGGAGAGACTTGCAATACCCCTGAACATCGACCCGGAGTTTTTCGTGCTGTCGCTGGAGACGTTCGGTATTCTTCTCCATTTCTAGCATCTTTGGTCTCAAGTATTCTGCGTAAGATAACACCATCTTTTTCAGCTGAGTATTCTCCTGCTTCAAATCCACGTGTTTTCGTTTGTAGTATTTGAGCATTCGCTGTAAGACCCCGATTTGGTTTCTTGAGACTTTCAGCTCAACATTTCTGGCACTCAAACGTTGTGCCATGTCAGAAACTGAAGCAATACCTTGGATACTGAATGCCAATGAATTATTAATAGCATCAGTATCCGACCTATCAGCTAAGAACGTTTGATCCCGTGGAATTACGAAACCTTTGGCCACTGCTACAGCAGTAGAATCATGGAGCATGACAGAATCGTGAATAGTGATAGGACGATTGTCAAAGACAAAAGTTGGCTGCCATACGTTAGGATATGCAGCAGGTTCATTAGGGTGTGTAACAGGTACGACGGGATGAATAGCAGACACTTCAGGGAGAACAACAGGCACATCCGGTTGCACGTCAGGCATAACAATGGGTTGTGCTGCAGGAGCAACATTCAAATCGAGGTTGTTAACGGATGATGATGATGCTCCCATATTTAGGAGAGTAAGGAAAAATAGTTGAGAATACGAAGAATTTGGGAGAGATGAAGTATTGAAAAGAGAGTAAGCGTTAGGAACTGATGAAATTTTTGTGAAGTTTCTGGAAGCAGCAGACGAGTAGCCTTAAAGAAATTTTTCACTTCAGGTGAAATAAACAGTAAACAACAAAGCGTTAGGCGACCTCGGGCCGCGATGGAAATTTTGTCAAAAGATCCCGTGGAAGTAGGATCTTGTCTCCTGTCATAAATTCGACTGAGCTCATTTTTCAAACCCACTGTTCAATCAACGACTTCGAATACCATGCGTGGGCAACTGAATGAATTGTCATGCCAACGCGCACCACGCGCTCGTTCATTACCAGAAATCTTTCCTATAAGTTCACACATCTTTCTCCATTGCAACGCATGCCTTCTGATCATACTCCTTCACCTGAAATCTTCTAATGACCTTCCATACAATGAAAGCTCGACTTTTCCTCCTAGTTGAGCGTATCCTCAAGAGAAAAATGCAGCCTCACGACTTGATTCACAAACCCAACTCCTTATACTCTAAAAAAAAAACCATTGAAGCAAGATTATCGTTGATCATGTCCTGAGGAAGCAAGATTATCCTTGATCATGCTTCTCAGGCTAAATATCTCTCTTTTCTTCTCAGTCTTCGTAAATGACAGAAGAGAGAGAGCATCCGATGTGGGTATTTTGAAAGTCTCACATACATGCCATGTCCTGAAATGCTTTTCAAATCTTCATTTCTAGAAAGCAACAGGACTATCTTTCTCTCTTTTCTCTTCTTGACCTTGCAAGACCCAAGGGAGAGAAATTATAGCATGTGTACTTTGGAACTTCCAGCCTGGAAACTTACCCATATCCTACTTTGCTTGCTTATCAATTTCATCTCTAGAACGCAGCAAGCACAATATGTATTAGTCAAGAATGGATGAGAATCTTACATTTGATGTAATCGTGTATTTCGTTTGAGTTGAAATCATAATTACGAGTTTCTATTGTTGAGTTATGATTTATCAAGTAAAGATGTAGTACTGAAAGATTTTCGCTAATATTGTAGCATCGACACAAAGTTGGGATGAGAAAATAGAAACGGTTGTGTATTTAGAATGAATCGAATTATGATGTCACTCCTGAGGTATATTCATGTAATGATGTTTGAATGTTGGTGCTATTTACTTTTACAGGTTTATGATGGTGAGAAGTTAATAATTAATAGAGCATCATATTAAAATTTCGTATGCATGATTGAGAATACTGAGATACTAAAGAGAATATAGGCAGGAATGATTTTACACCTTTTTGATAAATTGATTAAATTAGATCGAGAAAATTATTGCAGGCTTGAAATGAGGACTATGATGTTTGGAGGTATAAACTATTGATCACATGATTTATTAATTTGATGTTTAAACCTTGATTGTAGACTGTTGATGAATAACTCGATTGTTGTTATTGAGGTTGGAAAGAAACAATGGAAAAGATTTTGAGGTAAGATTTTAGTGTGAATTGATGAATGATTGCAGAAATCAAGATTTTAGACTGTGAATAAGATTTACTCATAGTAGAGGGAGATAAAATTTCAATATGATAAAAGAAAGTAGGCTCTGATGAAGGATTGAAAGGAATATTTTAAATCTGAATCCCTCAACTTGAAGATTGGACGATAATATTATAGGTTTTAATTTCGAGGACGAAATTCTAATAAGGAGGGAAGATTGTAGTGCCCCAGAATTTTCAAAGCTATTTAAATAGATTATTTTGATAATGATGTTATTTTAATATCCATTGTAGCTAAGGATTTTAATTCTTGGGAAATTTATGAGAGTGGTAATTAGAGAATGGTAATTGGTGAAATAATACGATAGTAAATGGTAGGTATAAGGATGGTAGAATAAGAAGGTAGAATAGTATAGGTAGAATAGTATAGGGTTGGTAGAATAGTATAGGGTTGGTGAAATAGTATAGGGTTGGTGAAATAGTATAGGGTTGGTAAAATAGTAAAATGAAGGTATGATTGTAAATTGAAGGTAGAATAGTATAGGGTTGGTGAAATAGTATAGGGTTGGTGAAATAGTATAGGGTTGGTGAAATAGTAAAATGAGGGTATAATTGTAAATTGAAGGTAGAATAGTGTTTGATTTTCTCCTATAAATAGAGCTCTTCTCCTTCAGTATTTTCACCACTCATCTCCTCTCCCATCTCTTGCATATATTCTTCCTTCTTCCGCTTTTTACTCGGTCTTTCTTCTTTCTAAGAGTGTTTACTCAGAACAGAGAGAGAAAGGGCGAGACCAAGCGCTACAAGAAAGAAAGAACACAAGAGATAGCGGACTTTAGAAAGTAGTTTCAAAAGATATACTAGTGGTGTTAGTCATATTGGAGCAACTAGATTCCTTCATACCACTTCTAGCTTCAGTCTAGAGGTAAGTAAATTCACTACCCCTTCTAAAATTACTTCATGTCATACTATTTATTCATTCTTTAGTAAATTGTAAATGATTATTTTATTTATGTATTATGAAGTTATGTTGCATGCATGAAGGATTTCTAAAAGAATTATCTAGAAAGTTTCTATTTATTTAAACGCTTTCTAAGTACAACAAGTTTATATTTGAAAATGTTTCAATTTTGAGAAAAGAAAGTTGAGAAATGATGATGATTATAAGAAAGAAAAAAGATGATAAACCCTCCTACATGTTGCCCTAAGATGCATCAAAAGAAGTACAAAGAAAAGTACAAGAGATGAGATAAATGTTTATGAAATGAGGGCACATGTATGGAGGAGAGTATTTTTGGCCCCAAGATAAGTAAGAATGAGAAAGAGTTCGGTACCGATACTCGGATGGAGGCGAAACCACTGAAGGAGGCTATGCCAGAAGGTGGTATTCCATCAACAGACCGTTGAGTGCACCAAGAAAAAGAGTTAATTGACGGTCGGGCATGGCTGAGGCCACAGTTCAGTGCCATGGTCACAAGGACCCGCAACCCTCGTGCACAGGGGTAATAGTGTACATGGGCCCTATTATGAGAAAATGATACTATGTTTTTAACGAAGATATGCTAAGATGATTTACAAAGATTATTTATAATGATGCATTATGATGATGATTTATAAAGATGATTTACAACGATGATTTATTACTAGATGTAATAGTATGTATATGTTACGGGAGATGCAACCGTACGTACATATATTATTATGGCTGGATGTATATTTATTTGTGAAAACGATTTTCAAAACTGAGAACAAGGAGTAAAACTATTTATGGTTATGGATTTTACTTGCTGGGCCCCTTTGGGCTCATTCAGTTTTATTTCTTGTTTTCAGGTAGAAAGGATGCTGGAATAGGAGGCCGGAATGGGGTGGAAATAATTATTAATTTTCAAAGTCTTTTCATATAAGTTATTGTAATGATATGATATTCCGCAACTAAAATCTAATGTTTTTTAATTCCGCTTGTAATAAAATCTCTTGAAAAAAAAATGTTTTACGCATTTATTGTATCTTTTAAAATCAAGTACTCTGATAGACCTTATAGATCTTTACAAGAATTTTTGTTGTAAAAGAAGAAAAGTGGCAAACTCAGCCTTAACGGGCTGGGGATGTTACACAAGCAATGGTAGGACATCTATGGTCCTTATACTTTACAGGCATCTTGTATTGCAAGATAATGCTGACCTGCTCAGTCAAGAAAGCTTTCTTGGGGACGTTCGTCTTCCTCTTGATGGTGACCAAATCTTTCAGAAATTTGGCATAAGAAGGCACTTGCTGGATGGCATCTAGGAATAGAATGTTTATCTGCACTTGCTTGAACATTTCCAAAATATCATCGAACTTCGAGCTTTTCTTAGGCGCTATCAATCTTTCTGGATACGAAGCTTTGGGTATATACTTTTTGGAAGGATCCTCAGTAATCGGAATTGTAATGTCTGGTCCTTTGTCTTCCGCAGGCTTGTCCAGGTTTTCCTTCTCTTCTACACCCTCAGTGGCCTCTTCAGGCATGACCACTTGATTATCCACTTGTTTGCCTGACCTCAAAGTAGTGATGGCTTGTATATGCTCCTGACCATGCGTAGAGGCAGAGGAACTTCCAATCACAAATTGCCCTTTTGGGTTAGGCACAGGTTGACTAGGGAACTTCCCTCTTTCTCTTTCCCCCACTTGATTTGCTATCTGACCAACTTGTCCTTCTACCTTGATCATGACCTGCTTAAGTTCTTGTATGTCTCTGTTGTTAGCCATATTGGAATTCCTTAACTCTTGTACGGTTTGATTGGTGAAACCTTTTATTTCTTGAAGACAACTTTCTACTCTATTTTCATACTGATTAACAGTTTGCGTGAGTGTTCTTATCATGTCTTCTAGTGATGATTGTGGTGCAGGCTGTGGCACTTGAGTGGTGGATTGATAGACAGGCGGTTGAGCTTGGTGAGATGGCCGGTACTGATTCTACGTTTGAGTGGAGGTACCTCCCTGGTTCAATGGCTGATTCTACTTCTAAGAGAAATTGGGGTGATTCTGTCACCCTGGATTATAAGTTTCAGAAAACGGTCCAGTTGTGGGTTTTCTGTACTCATTGAAGATATTGACTTGCTCAGTTGGGTACTCTGTTGACAGAGTTGGGCAGTTTTTGAGTGAAGTGCGTTTGACTATCATATAACCCGCATGCATCAACTTGGTAAATATCTACTACATTCACTGGTTTGTTTAAGACCATAGTGTCAAACTGACGCCTGAGAACCTTGAAATCCTCCCTTAATTCAGCATCGTTCCTCACCTCATAGATGTCTCCCGTCTTGGGAGCGAGTTGTTGTCTGTCCCAACTATTTTGAAAATCCCATTGTTGTGCTCGTTCAGCCATTTCATCCAAACTTTTATAGGCTTTATCCCCAATAAGACTTAAAAATTCTCTATCATTCATAGTCTTAAGCGAGTTTTACTCACTTGGTGCTAATCCCCTGTAGAAAATTTGAACAAGCACCTCATTCTCAAACCCGTGGGGTGGGATTTTATAGTAAGCTCTTTAAACTTCTCCTAGCTATCGGTGAATCTTTCCCCTTCTTTCTGTCTAAAATTGGTGATCTGTAGACGAAGGTAATTGATTTTGGAATTGGGAAGAACTTGTGGTA
Organism: Corylus avellana; assembly: GCF_965113065.1. NCBI lineage: Eukaryota > Viridiplantae > Streptophyta > Magnoliopsida > Fagales > Betulaceae > Corylus > Corylus avellana. The sequence goes on from NC_142497.1 coordinate 10,516,261, forward strand.
AAACTTGCTTTGCAGCATATCCCAAGAGGTGATAGATCCAGGTCTATTGTTGAGTAGCTAGGATTTCGCCCTATCATGTAGAGGCAGAGGGAATAACCGAAGACACACCGCTTCTGCTAGGGTATTTTGAGTATTAACAATGTCACAAATTTCTAAAAAAATCCTCACATGAACATATGGACCCTCATTCTCTAATCCTCTAAATGCAGGAAGGTGACCTATTGTACTCGGCTTCAGCTCGAAGCGAGTAGCTGGCAACACTATACACAATGGTGTGTTGGTAATATTGGCTACAAACAACTCCCTCAGGGATCTAGCTTGATTTCGTTCTCCCATCTTAACAGACTTTTCCGAATCAAACTCGGAACTTTGAGAATTGGTGGGTGAGTTTGGTGGTTGTCTTAGATTCTCTCTCACCGTTCTTTCAATTTCAGGATCAAAAGTGTTTAACACTAGATTTAAAGATCTACGACTGAACATGCAAATAGGAACTAACAAGCTAACAACCTAACAAACTAATAAACCAAAAACTTAAATGAATTGAACTAAATTAAATTATATTAAACTAACTAAACACAATTGCAAGCAGAAATTAATTAAAACAGAAACTAAAAACTCACGAAAAAGGACCAAAATATTTTGGCTAAAATCTACTGAACTGTTGCGGTTGCTACCTTTGCTGTGAGTGCGCTCGATCGTAGCAGGGCTGCGATCGATCGCACTAGCAGGGGCGTGCGGTAGAACTGTAAAACAAGCCAAAACAAAACAAAAAACAATAAGAAATTTTTTTATTTTTTATTTATTAGTAACACGATTACAAGAAAACAAATTGCAGAAAAATAAAATTCAAATTATAACTAGTAGAAGAATAAAACTAATTTAGAAATAAATTGGTTTCAAAAATTGAACAATTCCCCGGCAACGGCTCCAAAAGCTTGTTGTGCAAATTTATTTAACTCGCAAGTATACATATCGATTGTAGTTTAATGGATTGCAGGTGCGAGGTCGAACCCACAAAGAATTGTATTTTTGAAAAATCAACTTATATCCATATTAATTTTACCCTAACCTAGTTCTAAAAGGGTTTTGATTTTGGTTTTTAAAATTAAAAGACTAAATATAAACTAAATAAATTAAGTAAATCAATAGATAAAGGCACTAAGGATGCGGAATCTACACTCACCAAATCATAACAACATATTTTATATTTATCAATATTAATCCAAAGTTCTCACAATTTAAATCTTATATATGTTTTACTACGCTTCAAAGAATTAATCAAAACTATCCCATGTATCAATTTATTGACCAAATCACAAAAGGAATCCAATATCAATTAAATCATCAGATGTATCCGTAAATCACAAAAGATATCAAATCTTAATTGAAACATCAAATGTATCCGTAGAACAAATCACAAGGGATATCCAATTTTTATGAGTTAAAAACCAAGCAATCAATTATGTGAAATTATCCTAAATCATCAAGTGTATCCTTGAATCACAACTAGATATCCAAGAATCATGCCACATATCGAAAAGAAGTAAAATAATTGAAATATGAAACCAATAAAATCGGAATAATAAAACTTACAATAAAGTGATGTTGTACTTCATCGGTAAGGCTTCATCCCCAGCCTTATTTGAGAATTTAGCTTCACATGACTATGAAACTAAAACCTAAACCTAAAGAAAAACTAAACTAAAAGAAAGGCTGTGGATTACATTCTGTCTCCAAAATTATACCCCAAAACTAGTCTTTGAAATTGTGTCTTTTTTTTAATGCAAATAAGTCTATTTATAGGCTTAGGGAAGTCCTAGAAGCCCTATTAAACCTAGATAATTTGAAGGTCTGTTTCCCAGTCGAACTAGAAGTCGGAAATCGGAATAGGATTCGTCCAGATTTGTGTCTTTTTATTGCAGGGCAATTTTGGCATAGTAAGCTTCTAAATTAGGAAAATGCTATTTCACAATGAACTGTTGTACTTTGAGTTAGCTTTCCAATACCCTTTGAATCATCTCAATCCAATATTTGAGTGGAAAGTTATAGTCAAAATACTGAGACATATGCAAAATCTGAATTTAAATCCAATCCGAAATCTTATCCAATCTGAAATTTAATCTAATCTGATCTTTAATCTGATTTAACATTTTTCTTGGATTGGGTTAAACTTAACCACATCATCCAAGTCTTCTTAAAGTATGCTTTCTTTCAAACTTTGCATTTTTCCCTTTAAAGTTGTAGTTTTTCTTTAACAACCTACAATATACTAAAAACACAAAACATTAAATAACGATACAACTAAATGATTAACTAATGTAAATAAATGAGTCCAAATATGGAATATTTGGCACTTATCAATATCTCTTTTCCCTTGTATTGTGTAGAAGAAAAAAAAAAATTAATTCGTACTTTGGATAGTCCTTCAATCTTGTGATGTGCTCCATTATTATATATATATATATATCTTCTTACAATAATAAAGAACTAAATTCACCTCTCTCTCTTTTTTTTTTTTTTCTTTGTTTTTTTGAAGGCACTTACATTTGTGAATGTTTATTGGTGGGGCCAGGGCCACATTCATAGTATTGTCCTAATTCACTACATCGAATTAAAATATCACACTATTTTTATGATAAATTTTTAGAGTATTTTATTTAGTAGACTACTATATGATTGACACACAACTATTAAATAATGTGACAGTGAAAATCGACGTACTTTTGATTTTGATTTTGTTTTTTCTTTTTACAAATGCTGATTCATAAGTTCATTTTTATTACCGAATTATCAAGTTGTATGACAGTATAGCAAATACTAAATAGTATTATTCAATTTTTTATTAACTAATATTGTAAAGGATAAATCAGAAGGTCTCACTAGAACAAACTAGTCTAAGTTGATAAGCAAATCATTAACTTGGTACCAAAAAAGAAGAAAAATGTTTTATCCTCTAATGATAGGCTCCCTAGGTTAAATAACAGAAAAAGGTTAATGTAAATAGAAGATGTTAAACACATTCTAAATAAGAAAATTTTCAATATTTAACCATGAGGTTATAGTCATCTTTGTTAATATTGTGAAAATTGATATTTTCGTATATTTTTGCACAAATGTAAGTACAAATATGACATCATGCAAAACTTGTAATACCCCACCTAAAACGTGTGGAAATTTTCATAATAATGAAAATGGATTAGTCAAAATCCAAGAGTTTTAAATATTTTGAACAAACATACTTGAAAGATAACTCATTTGAGTAAAGAGTTTCTAGAAACTAAACGTGCAAAGTATTCAAAGAGATTCATACTGCCTTCTAACGTTTGAATCAAAACCTCCAAAGATTGACAATAGCTGTCTTTGAACTTTCGAGATCCAACCTCGAATGATGAAAGTTAGAACGTTCGAGATCCAACATCAAATGATCAAAGCCAACCATCCTCAAATGTTCAAGATCCAACTTCGAACGATTGATGATAGTGTATCTTTTTTTTTTTTTTTTTGAAAGTTTTTTTTTAAGTTGCATTGAGACTTATTTAAGGACCTATGAAAAACTCTAGGTCCCCTTTCCCAGCATTTTCACATACCTAACCCCAGAAAGCGAGAGAGGGTTTCCTTAGTAGATTTCTTCTTAAAGCTTGAAGAGGCTCCTCTACTGTTTACTTCATGACTTAACATGCATAACCATATTTATAGTTCCATCACATAAAAGATGGTACTTAGAGACAATAATACATCTATGTATGCAAGTTTCAAATCTAAAAATATGGTTTTCTTTACTATGAACTGTAACGCTCCATTCCAATGACACAATATTGTCTGCCTTTGGCTCCCCCGAACGAGACTTTCCAAGAGGTCACTCATTCTGATACTACTCTCGCATAAGCACGTTTAACTACAGAGTTCTAAATAGGTTCATTACCATCATGACTTTAAAACGCGTTGTTATATATCAAGAAATGTGCAAGTATACATATAAACACATCCTCATTCCCAAGCGATTTGGGATGCCACAATCACCCCCCTTTTAGGACCCAGCGTCCTTGTTGGCGACTCTCATGGGCTTGTGCACGCTCCCTCCATCTCAGGCTGGGCAATGACTCTCATACCATTTGTAATGCCTCACTCCAATGACACAATATTGTCTGCTTTGGCTCATCACCCGGGCTAGACTTCCAAAGAGGTTACCCATCCTAGTACTACTCTCACAGAAGCACACTTAATTGTGGAGTTTTGATAGGCTCATTGCCATCACGGCTTTAAAACGCATTGTTTGGAATCAGAGATACACAGCGTCATCGTAACAGAGCCTCTCCCACAACAATATTGTCCTCTTTGGCGCCTACTAGGAGTCGATCGAACCTACGATCTCCAGGCATCCCTCAATGCTTTGTCCCTCACTAACAACCAGGCTAGGAAAAAGAGTTGTTTGGAATCAGAGATACACAGCATCAGTGTAGCAGAGCCTCTCCCACAACAATATTGTCCTCTTTGGCCCCTGCTAGGAGATCGTGGGTCTGGTAAGGGGAGCGTGCTTACGCGATGTGCTTCTATGTATATTCGCGCTTTCTTGATAACAACGCATTATAAAGCCATGATAGTAATGAACCTATCAGAACTCTGCAGTTAAGTGTGCTTATGCAAGAGTCGTACCAGTATGTGTGACCTTCTAAGAAGTCTGGTTTGGGGGAGTCAAAAGCGAACAATATTGTGTGTTATTAGGGAGGGGCGTTACATGAACAATCATGTGTTTTACATGTTATGGCATGTTTCTAATTGTTTGTCAGACCTTCTAAAACTGTTAGGTTTGGTGATTGAGTTTGAAATATGGTTTAGGATGACTTTTTTGGTTGTTGTATCATGCATTCATCGAATGTTCCATTCCTACGGTCAAACGATGCAAAGTAGTATTAATTTCTAACTAATGGACACGATGTTAAGTAAAACTGACATAACATCTTAAACTACTTATTTATCGTATCAAAAATTTTCTTTGGTGTTAATTACATGATGTTTTAATTACCTAACTATTTTGTAAGTCATTTTTTTTTATCCCTTAAGCTATCGTGTAAAGCAATACTGATTTCTAACTAATGAACATATTGAATCCTTGAAATTGCAAGCCCTTGCAATTTCAAAGAATTCAAAGCATCTACCAAAGACCATCAAGTAGCGGAAATCATACTATATACATCATTGTTACAAGGGATTCATGCTATACCTAAATATACAAGCATGCATAAAAGCACTAAGTCTACAACATAACCCAAAGTACTAGTTACCATGAGCGCTCGCCTAAGCTTGCAATAAGTCCTCAAGCATCTCTCTGATCGAATCCTCTAAGATAACCGGATGCTTCGCAATATCCATCTTATGCTAAGCTATCTATAAAAGCATAATTGTACATATGGAGAAAAAAGGGAAATAATACAAGGGTAAGTCCGACGACTTAGTAAGTATATATATATATATATATATATATATATATATATATATATATATATATATATATATATCATGAGTAACAATAATAGTTCAACCGTATGGTCTACCCGATATATTACCCCTTCTCAATAAGGTTGACGCTGTTCTGAGGGACCTGTAGTATAACACCGGTGCCCTATATATTGCATGGCTACCGTGCATAACACTAGCGGTACGACCGACTCCGACCTCGGGTTGGCCCACACTGCTAATGATGTCCGTCCTATAGTGACCATTCATTGGGAATGGCTGCATCTTGGTCAGGAAGCCATTGGATCCAAAGCTCACAAACACACACATTTGACCATAAAGTTAACCTGTATAGTAAGCCCATGGCAGTTATCTCGCACGTACCAGTGTATCATGTCATATGATGCAATTAATCTTATCAGTCTTTTACATGCATAGTTTTACAAGCCTCATCATTATCTTATTAATCAACACATGTTTTCACATAAGAGAGTTCATAGTAGTTCCAAAATATATTTCATTAGAGTTGCGAAATATGCATGTTTAATATATATAAAATAGATGTGCAATGCAGGAAAAGTAACAACAAGCATCTATGTGAGTTTACACTCACCCAGGTCGTAAGGCTCCTCCGTAAAATTCCCTTGAGGCTCCAGAATCTCGAAGACTGAAAAAAGAGCTATCATTAGTTCTAAATCCAAATCAAACGAACCTAGAACATGAAAACATGAACTGTTGAATGACTGGCCAAAGTTGTGTTTCCCTGGAACGCTTCTGGCCGTACATCCAGGCTTGTGGCCGTACGTCCATTGAATTAGTTCAGACAGTACGTCCGCTTAGAGAGTTTCAAGTAGAACCTCATTTGGTTCAACTGTCCTCCTATCTTCTCGAACTAATTTCTAAGGTTACCAAAAGGCTATCTAGGGTCTCCTAACTCAAAATGAAACCTCCATGCATATGAAATCATGTTAAACCAAGTCAAATGCTAACATTATCAAGATTTAAGACGTAGCCTAGGTAGAACTAAAACTAGCAACTTAAGACAACATTTAAGCAGCATAACGACATAAAAACGAGCTAGGCTTAAGGGTATTACCTCCTTGAAGCGAAACTTCAAGAACCTCCTCTTTGATAGCACCAAACTCACAAACCTCACACAAAACACACTCACAAGGAGGGATTTTCGCAGAGCCTGGGGGTGAGTTAGGCAGTGAACAGGGTGTGTAAAACTAAAGGGGGGGTAGGGTGGGGTATTTATAGAAGAGGACACTACCAACTTCTTTGAAAAGTAGCGGACGTCCGGTACTATTGGGCCGTACGTTCGGTACTGTTTACACAGTAGTCCAAAGGCTGTAGCGTACGATCCGAGTATCATCCAAGGGACATTCCAAAAGTAGCGTACGTCCCGTACTATTGGGGCGTACGTCCGTGTAGTATTTGCAAAGTACGGCGTACTATGATTAACGTACGTCCGGTGGTCCCCCCTGCGTACATCCACACTAAAAACAGGAGCGTATGTCCGGCAACCCTAGCGTACGTTCGTTTCGAAAGTCTAAAATTTCCAAAAATGTCCTTCTAACTGTTCCTAGTGACCCAAAGTCCATCTTAACCCTCTAACTAAGCTACCTAAGCTTAGTTAATTATTTGGGTCACTACACTAGGGGTTTAAAAGGCTTTTTGCATATGCTAAATGCAATCGTCTCTCCCATGATAGTGGATTTATGTTTCTTGCTTTCAGTTTGTTTTTCATTTTGTTTTGCTCAGGGACTAGCAAAATGTAAGTTTGGGGGTATTTGATGAGTGTCAGATATTATATATTTAAGCCCCTTAATTTTCACTTGTTAATCTTTTTAGCTGTATTATGTTTTAATGTTTTGTGTTAGTTTTGGTATTTTAGTGTTTTGTAGGTTACTAAGGGACAACTGCGCATTTAAAGTGAAAAATACGGAGTTTGGAAGAAAGCTAGAAAAAGTGCTATCAAAGTAGGATCGAGTGCACCATCCTGCACTCGATCCCAGCTGGGTTGCGGTTGAGCGCACCCACGCCCACTAGCAAGCCGCAAGCGCCCAAGTGTTGCACCACAGTAGAAGAGTACATGCCCGCGTGTGATCGAGCGCACTCATCTGACAAACTAGTGTCAATGCCGTTTTTAGGGTTTTAAACCCTAAAAGTCCCTATAAAATGATGGCTAAGTCTCAAGAAAAGGCTGGGGAGACTAAGTCTGAATTTCTGCAGTTTTTCTTCCTTTTTAGTTTAGTTTTAGGTTTAGATTTTATTTTCAATAATCATGTGGAGGTAAATTCTCAACCAAGGTTGAAGATGAAGCCTCACCGATGAAGAACAACAACACTCTTTTGTAAGTCAATATTATTCTAATTTTATGGGTTTTTAAGGTTTTAATTGTTTTACTTTAATTCAATTATTAAGATTACTCTTAGATATCTATTGTGATTCTCGGATACATGTGATGATTTAAAAGAGTTTCATTCAATTGTTTTGTTTGGATCTTTATTTATCAACATAAAATTGGATGTCTTTTGTGATTTGTCTTATGGATACAATTGATGATTTGGTTTAATCCGGATATCTTTTGTGATTTATGTAATGGATGAATACATTAGATGATTTAATTAATTTGTGAAGCATAGTAAGACATACATAAGATTTCATTTGTGAGAACTTCAGATAATATTGATGAACATGGAATTGTTTGTTCTGATTTAGTGAGTGTGAATTCCACAACCTTAGCACATTTTTAGTTGATTATTTGTTTATTTTTTGTCGTTTATGTTTTCTTTTATTCAAAATCAAAAATATTTTGGAACTAGGTTAGAATTTAATTAATTTAGATATATTTAGTCTTAAAAAACACAATTTCCTGTGGATTTAACCTCGCACTTGTAAAAGCTATATTGTAAACGACTCGTACACTTGCGAGTAACATTTAAAACTCACAATAAGATGCACATGAGTTTTTAATAAAATTTATTCCAATTTTGTCACTGTTTTTAAAAAAAATATGTGTTTTTCATATGTTAAAGGGACACATGTTATTTTTATAGGGTAAATTGAAGGAAATTCCTCCAACCCAGTTTGGCAGAAAACTTTGTCCTTATCATATCTCATTTTCCACGGAACATCAACAGAAGCAGCAAGGTCGGCTCAAATCCTAGGCTGATTAGGCGCCTGCTTAGGGCCCCCAATTTAATAAGGCCCTCAATTAATAAAAAAAAATCATAAAAAAATTAAAGCTATTATTACTATCAATATTCTTTATTAAAGGCCACGTAATCATGGTAAATACGTAATTTAAAAAAGGCCCACAATTAATGAATCATAATAAAACAATTTTTTTAAAAAAAATTAATGACCTAATTGCCGTCAATATATATTCTTTAATTAAGGCCTCCTACTTAATTTTTTTTTTTTGTTAAAAAAAAAAGAAAAAAAAAAACAAAGAAAGAAAGAAAAAAAGACATTAATATCATTTGATTCTTCAACATTTCGAAATAAATAAGACTTAAAAAATTGGTATCAATACATAAGGGAGTCAAATAATAATAAAGACATTATTAAATAAAATACAATCTAAACGTTATTCTTGAAGGTTGTGGGTAGATATTTTTTTGGCCTTGTGACGAGCATTGAATAGCCAAAATTATTGCAAAGAGAAAAAAAAAACCCTAGCCGTCTCTTTTCTCTCTAGCCGCCAGAGAGAAAAGCGAAACCCTTCAGCCACATAGGGGAGGAGGGTTGACCGTTTGGCAGCCTCCCTCCTCCCCTCGTCCTCTTCGCTCTGGTGCTAGCTATTTACCTGATGCCCTAGCCCCGTGCCTCCTCTCTTCCCTTTCCTTGCCGCTCCTTTCCCCCTCCGTTTTTCTCCCTTTTTGCCCCTTCCTTGCCGCTTTTCTTTCCCCGCCTTCATTTTCTGCAGCGGGTTCCTTGGCCTTGTTTTGGCTCTTTGAGGGTTCAGATTTTGTCTTTGGTCGCCGCCGACCTGTGTCGTTGCTTCGCTGCCCCCACTATTACGGTTTTCCTTCATGCGTCCCCACCGCGTCGAGAGCCCACGCCCCTTACGCGGCGGTTTCCGGCCTGCACGGGTTCGGCTCCCTTCCGGCTACCGTCTTCCCACTTTGTGCTCATTTTCCCTGTTTTGGTGGCTCCTTGTTTTTTCTTTCTTTTTTTCTTGTTTGTGGTTGTTTTCATGTCCTGCTTTGCCGGTATTCTCCGCGCCTGTTCGCCGCCCACCGTCCACTGTTGGGCCTTTCAACACGTCCCCACCGCGATGAGCTTCCAACGCCCATTCGGTTTTCGATTCCTGGCGTGTGCGTGATCGAAGTGTGCTGTTTTTTTCTTGTTTTATTTCCCTATTTTGTTGCTTCTTTAAGATGTATTTGTGTTTTGGCGTGTGTTTTTTCTCTGTATTGTTTAATTTCCATGTTTTGTTCGGTTTGTAATAAGGCTCTTTCCCCTCTCACTCGATCTATGTCGCCTTCAGATTAATTAGTTTTGGTCCAGGCCTTTGGGTTGTGGATGTGATTATTATCCTGGCCTTCGGGTCGATGAGGAAGAGTTTCGGCATGAGAGTCTTTCCGCTCTCAGGGTCGAGGAATAATTGCTATCCATGCATTTGGTTGAGTCTGTATGTCACAGATCTAGTATTAAATCTGATTTTAGTCATGGGTTAGCGGATTGGTCTCGAATTTTGTACTAAACCTGATAATCTTATAACTTTATGCTATGGTTGCTTCAGAGCTTTGTTCTGTGATGTAAAAGCTTTATGTTCGTAGTATTATTGAATGAAATGTTATGTTTTTCTCAAAAAAAAAAAAAAAAAAATAGCCAAAATTTAAGACATCAATAAATTTTGCATCTCAAAAAGTGAAAAGAATGATTTTTAAATAAAAATATAATATTAATATTTAATTAAATATTTAAATATTAAAAAAAGGCTCCAATTCTTAGAGCTTAAAATAATATCGAGCCAGTGAAGTATCAATGAAACAACAGAACAAGAGTTTAACTCCACCTTATTCATTGGATTCGTAAGAGCAAGTACCTTACCAATAAATCCTGGTAAATTTTATTACTCATAGAATGTTGAGAGTTTTCTCATCACGTTAAAAACAACATGAACAAGTTCCCTCATCCCAAAACAGCAAAACTAGAGGTTACCATTTCACATGTTTGGTGTAGCTGGTGTATTCAAAACTCCCTCTTTTCAATGGATTATAGTAGTTGATATCAAACCGAAAATTTTAATTTCCATCCTTAAATAGCTCAACGACTATAAAACACGAATGTTTTACCGGTAAAAGAAATAAAGCAATTTGGACATGTTCGGCATGCAAAAATTGTTCTAACAATATAGCCTGTAAAATGTGTCGATTAGAATAGTTGTAGTTGTACGAACACTAATGCATGAGCGAGCTAACCTCAAAGTGTGTTAGGTCCTCTTTCGGTGAGTAATTGTCTGAATAGAATACTTTTGTAGGTCGTGTTTATAAAACTATTTTCTCCTATTGATGAGCTTGGTATTACCCTTTTTTTTTTCTTATCCAATTTTCTTAGCATTGTGTAGAATAAAGAAAAAAGACGTGTCTCATATCGGTCAAGGAGCAAGAGATGAATGAGTTTATAAACAGGACGGATCCTCTTTGAGTTTGCAATTACTTTTATTTATTATTTTTTAGATAAGTCTGCAATTACTTGGTCCTTGGATGTATTATCTTTGTAAATCTCAGATATAAATCATTATAAATCATTTTTTTTTTTTTTAAGATAAATCATTTTTTCTTATTCATTAGGGGTGTCAAGGCGGTTACGGTTAGCAGTTATTGGCAATAACATCTAACCGTAACCGCCTTAGCGGTTAATAGATTTCACTAACCGCAACCGCTAACCGCCTAGTGGTTAACGGTTAGCGGTTAGCGAAATAGATAACCGCCCGCTAACCGCTTTTACAAAATTGGGCTTTTTTTGGGGCTTTTTGGGCGTTTTTGGGCTTTTTGGGCTTCTTCTTTTTTTGGGCTTTTTGGGCGTTTTTGGGATTTTTTTTTACACTCTTTTTTTTTTTTTTTTTTTTTTGTATTTTTAGTGTCTTCTTGAGCCCAATTGCTATAAAAAGAGCCCATATTAAAAAATCAAAAATATTTGACCCAAAATTTACACTTACTTGTACTTTAAAAAATTTTCCTTAAATACTAATCATAACTGGTTAACTTTTTTTAAAAAAAAAAAAAAAAAATCAACACAATATATAAAAAAATGTTCAGAATTCAGACAACTGTCACAACATATAATAATAATACATTAATATTTAAATTGGGTTTATAAGTAACACATTGGTCATTGTTTAATCCAATGTCAATTACTTAATTTGATATTATATAAATCATATCATCATTGTACATTAATAATATGATTCAATTGAAGTCTTGAATAAAATATTTGAATTGTTATTGAATCATATGATTAAGTATTAATATTATACATTTATATTATTCATATGCATATATAGACTTATAAGTTTATAACATACATTTGAAATAAGTCTCTAGATATTTAATTGTTGTATTACTATGAATTAGTATACTTATGGGTTATGTCATATTATATATGTATAATTTGTTATTATATAATCAAATGATTTAATGATCAATTGATTATGTGATATAATCATATAAATTATAGTAATAATATATTAATACTCAAATTGTGATTTAATGATCAAGTGATTATGTTATATATATAAATATTTTTACAATTATAATTATAAAAATATATTATATAAAAAGGCGCTTAGCGGTACGGTCAGTAAATCCAATAACTGCTAACCGTTAGGCGGTTATAGCGGTTAGGCAGTTAGTAGTTAGGCGGTTAACGGCTAATACGGTTAAGCGGTTAACGATTAGGGGTTAGAAACCACCGGCATTGATACCCCTAGGTAAAATGCTATTTTGCCCATTGTTTCTCCCCTTGCCTAATTCCCTTCGTGTGAAAAGGAAAAAAACTGGGTGTTGCCATATAACGAGACGGAGGCCGAGTTGACTCACCGTATCTCTGGGCTCAGAAACAGGCTAGGCAATTGCAATCCCTTCCTCTCTATCTCTCTCTGTCTCTCCATGTGAGCCCGAGCCAAAGTAAATAAGCGGTCACTTCAAAACCTTCGCTTCCCTTCCAATGGAGCCTTCCAACCCCAGCCCCAACCCCAACCCCTCCTCCATGCGGGTCCTAATTCGCCCGCCACCCACTTCCTCTTCGCCCTTCCAAGCCCCTCTCCCTCCTCCTCCAGACCCCCCACCACCTTCTTCATCACAACCTCGCTTTCCAGAGGGCGTCGTCGTGGTGGGCTTCGTTTCCCGAAGACCCGACCACTCTGCCCGCCTCATCAACCGCGTCCTCGACTCCAATGTCTTCGGCTCCGGCGCCCTGGACAAGACCCTCTGCCTGCTCGACAAAGAGGGGGTCAGGGACTCGGATTGGTTCAAGTCCAGGAGAATCAGCTACTACCACCACCAGGAGAAGGGAATTTTGTTTTTGCAATTTTCTTCCACCCGCTGCCCCGCCATGGACGGGCTCTCGGAGCCCGGGTCGATTTTTGATTCGGCCCTCGAGGAGCGTGACGTCGGGGATCTCCAGGGGATGCTCTTCATGTTCACTGTGAGTCCTTTTCCGTTTGCTTTTATTTTATTTTATTTTTTCAAAAAAAAAAAAAATGTTTTGTCAGTAAGAGAAGCTAAAGAGTGAAGCCATTCTGAAACACATGAACTGGTCTCATTTATTTATTTTCGAGTATGAATTGTGAAACCATGGGAGGAAATTTGGGCTTCGTTCAGATTGCGTGTAGAATATTATTGGACTCATTTGGTTCAATGGCAATTACCGTTGGCCTTTTATCTATCGGAAGATTATTCTTTTTTGAATGTTGTATGCCCAGTATGGTTTAATAGGGTTGAAGTTCTTTCCATGAGAAATAGGTGGGTTTTGGTAGTTCCATACAATCAGAAAATGCATGTCACGAACTTCACAAGTTTTCTCCCCTTTGATCAGTAAGCTGCACAAGCATCCGGTGGGTTTTGAGTCCCTAATCTCAACTTCCATCGATACTAACGGCGTGGGGAAGTGTCATTTGAGCTATAGCTCATTGGCAATCAAGAGCTTGTTGTTGGGGTGTTGATCCTTGATGATCTGGTCATCTAGAGTTGGACTAGAAGGATTTAATTGGAATCTGTATTTTGCCATTTCTTTCAAAATGGTTCCTGTTTTGTGTCTTTTGAAATTCTAGTGTAGAGTCTTCAATAAAGGAAAAGTACTCTGCCTATAGAGGGGGGGATATACAACAACATTGTAGTTGTTTGGAGCTTCCAAGATCAAGTGTTTTGGGTTCTTGATTTATGGGTCAGTGTGGTGTGTTTGTATTTTTTTATGAGAATGTAGTCTAGTAATTGGTCTATCTGATGATCAACTCGATTAGTGATGCTTGCAGGTTTGCCATGTAATAATATATATCCAGGAGGGGTCACGCTTTGATATTCAAACTTTGAAAAAATTTCGAGTTTTACAAGCTGCTAAGCATGCTTTGGCTCCATTTGTAAGATCTCGAACTACACCACCATTACCATCTAGGCCACATTCTTCTTCATCCACAGGAAATAGCACATCCACCACCTCCTCCAGCAATCCTTCTCCAGGAAGAACTGGTGGCACCTTGAGTCGCAATGCTTCAGCTGTTTCTCTCATGTCAGGTTTAGGTTCCTATACCTCTTTCTTTCCAGGACAGTGTACTCCAGTCATACTGTTTGTTTTCGTTGAGGATTTCTCAGATGTGCCAAATCCAAGTCCTAATGTCGAGGAGTCAACAGATACTTCCTCATTTAATCAGTCTTCTAGCTTGAGCAGTTTAGCTAGACCAAGCATGCCAGTTAAAGGTTCAGTTTCTGTTATGGTGCTTGCACGCCCTGTGAATAAATCTGAAGGTGGTTTTAGGAAGAAACTGCAGTCGTCTCTTGAAGCACAAATTCGCTTTTTAATTAAGAAATGCCGAATACTTTCAGGTTCTGAAACTAGTCATTCTGGTTCAAGAAGTGGGGTTGCTTCAAGTTCAGCACCATTGTTTTCACTCGATGCATCGAGGGCAGTTGTACTCTTAGATCAGTCTACAAGTCAGAGATGTGAATCTCTTGAGTTTGCCATTGGCCTTGTGGAAGATGTCTTCAATGGAAAAGAAACCTCAGATTCTCTTCTGCTTGAAACCCATAGTCAGAGTGCGAGCAAAGAGGATGTATTGTCTCTAAAGGAGTTCATTTACAAGCAGTGTGATATTTTAAGAGGGAGAGGAGGCCTGGTCAGTAATACCAACAGTGGCTCAGCTGCTGGTGTTGGTATGGTTGCTGTTGCTGCAGCTGCGGCTGCTGCCTCAGCTGCATCTGGAAAGACATTTACCGCTCCAGAACTTCCAAATCTAGAAATTTGGTTATCTTCCAGTCAACTAATTTTGCAAGGAGTGCTCTCTGGAAAAGGTGGGTGCATAGATGAAACTGAAATTGGTAAAAGAAAACCTCGTCTAGTGAACACTGCTGCTCCACCACGGGTTGAAGGACCTTCTTTGAAAAATATGGACCCTCTGGATGTTGCAGTATCTTGGTTGGAATGTGGTAGAGGACTGAACACAAAATTTTCCACTAGGTGGTGTGAAAGAGCCCTTCCAGCTGCCAAGGAGGTTTACTTAAACAACTTGCCTGCTTGTTATCCAACACCGCTGCATGAAGCTCATTTGGAGAAAGCTTTGCATGCCTTCCACTCAATGGTCAAGGGACCTGCGGTGCAATTTTTTGCGAAAAAGTTGGAAGATGAATGCACGCATATCTGGAAGTCTGGGAGGCAATTGTGTGATGCTGTTAGTTTGACCGGAAAACCATGTATGCACCAGAGGCATGATGTCCAAACTGATCAGTCAGATTTAGAACCTGGGGTCAAGCCACATTCCAGTGGATATGTATTCCTTCGTGCTTGCACATGTGGCCGTTCACGGCAACTGCAAGCTGATCCTTTTGATTTTGAATCAGCAAATATTTTTTCCAGTTGCTTTCCAGATTGTGACAGGCTCCTTCCTGCACTTCAACTTCCAGAAGTAAGCAATACAGGACCTATTCAGCTCTCCTCATGGAGTTTGATACGAGTTGGGGGTGCAAGGTACTATGAGCCTTCTAAAGGCTTGCTTCAGAGTGGGTTCTCTGCCACTCAGAAGTTTCTTTTGAAATGGACTATATTTCTAGATATGCGTAAAAGCCCAAATGGCTTACCTAAAAGTGCTGTGCAACATGGTTCTCTAACCAGGTCAAGTGCAAAACTCAAGGTTAATGCAGATATGGATATTAAGAAAACTGGTATTGCACAGATGTACTCGGGAGATTTGCAGACTGGAGGTGAACATCAAGGGAAACCTTCTGAAAACATCAAGTTTGGTGACAATAAAATCAGTTTTGGTAGAGGTCTTCCCAATTTTATATTGAGAAAACCATTTTCTGCGGTCGTTGCTGGATCAGCAGCCACAGATTCAGGATTCCCTCCTCTCCAGCAGAGTAGGCAATCTTTATCAGTTTCAGATAAGGATAAGCAAAATAGGGCAAGAGATCGGAGTGTTGAACAGGCTCATGCAACTGATGATGATCAAGGATCTCAAAAGTCTGAAGATATTTTATCTGGTCAGCAAGCCTTAAATGGTGTGGATACTAATGGCTACACAGATGGGGACCCCTTCTTAAGGATAGGCAGTAATGTAGTTCCTGTAAATGTGAATGGCGGTGAAGAGATGAAAATGAACCCTTCTTTGAAGCATGTAATAGCGTATGTTGGATTTGAGCATGAGTGCCCCCATGGCCATCGTTTCCTATTGAATCCAGAGCATTTCAATGAACTTGGATCCTCATATTCATTGTTTGAAGAATCTCATATCACTTCTTCAGTTGAAATTTCAGACCATAATGTGGCATACCCTTCAAACCTACGAAAAAATGGTGGTCATGGTAAAGTTCATCGAAACTCAAAAGTGATGACTGCTAGTGCTGTAAAAAAAGAGAAAAACATGGGTAAGCCAAAGGAGATAGTGGCTAATGGCAAGCTATTTTTAGGTGGGACAATTCAGTTCTCTGGGACAGGGAAGGAACAAAATCAGACATCCTCCAGTTTATCAAAACTGCCCAACTTTGTGAAAGAGCTTGAAGGGGGCCTTCAGTCTATTGGCCTTGATGATGGTGGATGTGCTTTCTCCATGTTGAATAGAAATATACCAGTTTTCATGAACTGCCCACACTGTAGACTCTCCACGAAAAAGAAGGATCTACCAAAGATTAAATTTGCTGGCACAATATCACAGCTTCAAAGGATTTTTCTGGTACCAAATGTTGCTTATATGCATTTTTTTTACATTTATATTAGTTCTCTCCAAAACAAAATCTGGGCTTTCTAGCAACAATCCCGTGCATGAAGAGTTTATCTACCTTAGTTATCATACATTGTCAATGATGATTGAGTACTAGATGCTAATTTAAAGCAAAAGTATGATGCGCAAAATATTTGACGAGATTTAGCATTTTTGTCATGTAACCATACTAGCTGAAACTATTTCCATGGGTCAACAAAATGATTTCAACACTATCATATTGTTTTGTGCGAAAGATGGTGGGACATAATATCTTCAAAAATGCTTAGAACTTTTTTCTTTGACAAGTAATTGATTAGTAATTGCGATATCATTAAAAGCGTAAAGCGCCCCCATAGACACATAAAGTATACAAGAAAAGCCACCTAACTAGTCGGGGCAAAAAGAACAAGAAAAACATGTTAACTAATCACCACAAGAGAAACATAAGCAACTGTCCAGAGATATAAAGTGATGAAAAATAAAGACTTAGTCTCCTTTATAGCCCTCTCGCGGTCCTCAAAATTTCTATCGTTCCTTTTTTTTCCACAGACATCTTAAAGGCACAAAGACACCATCCTCTACAAGTTTCTAATCCCCAACCCTCCCTCAAAGATCAGCGTATAAACCTTCGGCTTACTCACGTAGTGATGTTTGAACTTTTCGCCTAACTCACCCCATAAGAAATCACATTGGAGCTTTTCAATACGGTTTGCAACACTCGTAGGGAGATGAAATAGGGACATGAAGTACGAAGGTATGTTGGATAGAGTGCTCTTGATAAGGGTAATCCTACCACTCTTAGACAAATACAACAGTTTCTAACTAGCCAACCAACATTTTATCTTCACAATAACGTCCCATATATGCTTGGCCTTATAGGAAGCCCCCAACGGAAGAGCGAGATACTTCAAGGGTAGGGACACAACCCCACAACCTAGAATCCTAGCCAACCCAGGCGCATTATCAACATATCCCACAGTGGTTCGGTATGATTTTAGTTACTTTTTTTCATTAGAGTAATGCTACACATAGCCTCCTTGGCATGAGGATAAACTGCTTAGTTCGTCTGGGGTGAAAGCTCCTAGGTTACCTGTTAACTAGTTCTGGCGGGTGGGGTCAGATACCCGTAGGAGTTTGATTAACAGTGAGGATTGTTGTACAGTATGCGTTTGCGACGTGCAATTAATCTGAGTAAAGTTCTCCTACGTTATCAAAAAAAAAAAAAAAGTAATGCTACACATACTCCCATTCTCTCACTCCCACTCTCATACACCCTTTGGTGGCTCCCACTCTTACCATTGGATTTGTGACACATTATTATTGGATTTTGATCCAATGGTGGGAGTGCGAGCCACCGAAGGGTATGTGAGAGTAGAAGTGAAAGAATGAGAGTGTGTAGCATTGCTCTTTTCATTATGGTTTGGTATAAAAAATTATTGACGTTACTTAGACTGGGTGAGGGATGCTCTATGTGTCCCATATGTTTTGGTCTGATGGAATCATTAAATTTTGCACATCTATCTCATTTTAAATTTCATCAGATGGTAAAACTAATAGAAGTCCTCCATCTTTCTCTGATCATATAGACCTTTAGATTGTTCAATGAGGTGGGAGGTCTTTTTCCTCAGTGACAATTCATTTCCATTGTTGTACATGAATCTTGGAAGCAGTATCTATCTTGTTGACTTAACTAGGTTGAGAATTCTAAACATATATTAGGAGGAGGGGCATTTTGAGAACAGATGGCTGCCTTCTGTATATTCCATGAATGAAGCATACTTGAAACTTATACACAATGCTACAGTCTCTATCTGATGAATTAACTAATCATATATCACAGGGAGGGGCATTTGGAAAATAAATGCCTGCCTTCTGTATATTCCATGAATAAACTATACTTGAAACTTATAGACAATACGCGTGTCCAATCAGAAATAACGAGGTTAGATTACTTGGGTTTATGCGTGCTGTTAGATCTGAAAGATTGAAACTGAAGTAAGTACAACACACATGATTATTTTTATATATTTGGGTTTTTCTTCTTTTGTAGGGGGGGGGGGGGGGGGGGGGGGGTGATGAATTAAAACTTGCTGTAAATGTGCTTCTCTTTATTTGATGATATCTAATCATTGGAATTTTCTTGTAGGTCACACCTCCATTTCCAGTCATATTAGCAACATGCCCTATTATAAAATTTGAGGTATGTCTCGTTTGCTAACTGTAACATGCATCAGTTAGCTTCATATAAATTAAGTGTACCACTTGTAAAGATAGGAATTCCTGTCGTCCTTTGTTCCCCGATTAGTTTGTATGTGGAGTTAAGACTTAAGCGTCATATGTTTGGTGATAAGGCAGTATTTGACTAAAGCTTACCTAGGAGGTGGTGGATTAGTGTGTATACTTCTTATATCTGTCCTTAGTACATCATCTCTTCTTGACAGATTAGAATCATCAAAAGGATTGTTTAATAGCTCAGTTGACTAGTATCATGAAATTTAGTCTTTTTTGGGATTAAATGATCCTCATGTTGATTTAATTATCCTGAATTTGAACTGTCTGTTACATGCGCTTGTCCGGTGTTTCAGTTTGAAATTTTTGCGTTTCCTGTTGTTGGTACACACTTAATGTTTTTGTTCTTAAAATCATGCATTAGATCTTTGTTGGAAATTCTAAGTTTAGCTTTCCTCACTTTATAGCAATCACTTGCAGGAATCATGCCTACCTATGAAAATTTTAGATTGTGAGCAAAAATTGCAGTTCAGCCTTGGATGCGGAGTAATCTTACCACCCGAGAGTTTCCTCGCACTCAAACTCCCCTCTGTGTATGGTGTGCTACTGGAGGATGGACGTGTACATCCTCTTAACCCTTTCGAACACAAACCAGAATTAACTGCCTGGATTGCCAAGGGCACGACATTGCAGGTCATGTCCAAGGATACCAGTTTTGATGAGGGGTTTCAAAATGTCAAATTTGCTGAAAGTTAGAATATGGCTGCTACAAGAATCAACATCTGTGGTGACTTTGCAATTTGCAGTGGCAGATTTGTGTGGCCTGCTCATCTTAAGCTAAGTCGAGGTGCGACCTTTTATACGATGCCTTGGATTTATTTATTTTAATTTCAAATTTTATTGCAGTTTACGGTCAGTATGATTTTCCAACTTCTATTTACTGCTCTCTCTCTCTTTCTTCTCGAGTCCTTGTATATCTTTCTATTGCTTATCTCCTAGGCACTAGGGTTTTTGCTGAGTTTTCTCATTTCACAAATTTTCTTGTTAAAACACGATTTGCAAAATATAAAGCAATTAATAAAAATGGAAATGTAAGCTAAATAATTGATAACCATGATATATATATTTTTTGATAAGTAATCGAGATATCATTAAAAGCGTTAAGGCGCTCCCAAGTACATGAGAAAAACCTAGGTAGAAGAAAAAAAAAAACAGGAAAATCGTGATAACTAATCACTTAAGAGAAATAAAAGCAGCTGTCCAAAGGTATAAAGTATAGAAAAATAAAGCTTTAATCTCTTCTAAAGACCTCTTGCGGTCCTTAAAACTTCTGTCATTTCTTTCCCTCCATAAATACCACAACAGTCACACGACGACACCATTATCCACACAGCTGTACTCTGAGCACTACCAACAGTCCACCAAAAAAAACCATGATATATCATAAAGCAATGCTATTGTTTCATTTTCATGGAAAACGCTGTTTAGTTGTGATTAAAATGAATGGTTGAACGAATTACTATAGCCAGTGTCAAGTAGTTGGAATTATGCTTTTTCTGAATTCATTTGAGGCTCAGCATGATGGATTTTTTCTTCGTTGATTTTTTCTTTTTTCACTATTCATGCATTGATAATCCATGAAGCAATATATATAAATACAGATGAGGTTACCATATATTATAGGTATGCTAATATAACAAAACTTGAGAAAGTTTGATAACTATATGGCAGGATACATTATATACATACATACCTGTACATATGTGTGTATAGATTGATTTTTAATAAATTGTCAACGATTCTATCATGGTAATTTTAATAACTTTAATCACACAAGCATTCTTAATGTATAAACATATGTCCTAAACCTATCTTAGTGTCTTTAGTTGCAATTAGATAGTCTTTATATTAAATGTGGTTGTATCGATGTGTGTCTGACACCTTGTCCAATAAATATTTGATGTATTTTTAAAATAGTTTTGATTATCAAACTCAAAAGAGAGTGCTGGATATGTATTGGTGTGAGTATTGGAAGAGTAATGGCATTCCAATATGAATATAGCGCTTTTATAAATATCCAATGCTTCTTGAAGTGCTGAGGATGATGTTCTCTAGTTATAAATGGAAACTTATGATTGGACAAGTGTTTGCAGGATCAGGATCTCAAAATGTTGCCTTTGGTGATTGGTCAGCTGCAACCAGAAGGCTCTGAGAATCTGAAATTTTCAGCTGTTGCCAGGTTTGTGCCTAGCTATCTTCCTCTCGATAAGCATCATCATTTATTTCACTATTGATCATGCTGCCTGTTTATCAGGTATGGTTTGGACCTTGTTGCTGCCTTCAAGGGGAGCTTCCTTACCCTGTGGTATACACTATATCTTTAATTTTCCTCTTGTCTATGCTAGATTAGTCAGGATTTGGTAGATACTTACATTTGATCTAATGTTCTTCAGAAGGATTTGGCAGAGTTTGGCTTTTTTAATGTATTGGTTCACCATAACTCTGCTGGATCTGCGATACTAACCACATGCTTGATAGTCCGGTAATCAAAATGATCTTTAAGGAAAATTTAGTGTCGATGGTAGTAATAAAGAATAATGATTCTCGTGCATTTTTTTTTTTTTTTGTTACATATCCTTCAAATTTTTGTTGTCCATTTTTTAATGTCAAATTTGATCTTGTCTTTTCCAAAAGAAGTGAATTTGGTTTGTAGCCAGACAGACGTCTACTCAGGCAATGGAAAGTACTAACATTTCTTCTCCTTTTATACGGTTGCATATACTGAAACTATGATAATCACTTTGAACATATTTTGACTAGGTGTGTGCGTGCTAGATAACACACTGGAGATTTTGAAAACAGGATTATTTTTTATTTTATTTTGTTGCATCGCCAACTTTGAGACTGCCGCAATCATGGCTGGCCATTAGATCGCTGCTCTAGGCTGCCGTGCAACAATCCGGCAACTCACTCCGGCTACAGAATCCGGTGATCTATTTCACCAATCCAGAGAAGCTCTCTTTCTGTTGCTGAAGAAGGGCTTGAGCCTAGCAGTTTAACCACCCTGAATCGGAACTATGAAGATCTTATCTGATTTTGTTTGGTTGGAATTGGAAAGTGGCTAATGTTTTGATCTAGTTTGTTAGTGTAGATGGAAGCTTTTAGCCATGTGAATGGAAACCAAGTATTTGGTGCTACACTTAAAAATATTTGAATCTTGGAAGTTGGAGTTGAATTAGGGATAATGATTATTCACAGTGATTGTTTGTCTGAATTGCTAGCAATTGGGGTAGGTAATATGAGAGACCCCATGAGACTCACTTGCTCGGGTTGGTGGTCGAGCCGCTCAAAATTTATTTGGGTAGGTGGGTTACATATGGAGTCTCTCACATTATTTGTTGAAATTGCTAATAATTCGGGCAAGTAATTGTAATGAATCCCAATCCATGAATAAGCAAGTCCGTATCTTGAAAATCCAAGGTTAAAGAGCTGATAAAGGGATCGCTTTAATGCAATAACCTAGGGAATTTTCATTGCGGACTTGAGGCTTCTATGTCTCTATTGTTGGCTTCTACAATTGGCAAAAGCCTTGAAGTCAAAGCTGAACCCATTATGAACACTAGATGAATCAGGGTTAGTTTAGGGTTTGGAATTGAGGATGGATTCAGATTTGGGTCATCTTGTTATTTGTTTCTTGGAAATTCGGATGTAGTCTCAAATCTTCTGATGCACGTCTCCTTCAGCTGAAGATGAGTTTCAGGATTGGGAGAGGGGAGAATGAATATGGATTCGGTTTATCTTTCTCTTTTCTTTTTCTTCCTCTTAGACAAGTACATTAACAAATAACTCAAAAAACAGTTTTCATCTTTAAATAAATAAAAACAAAAAATTCTCGCCAAAACATATTTCTTAATGTGGTGACTTCAGATTTCAGAAGGACCCGAGTGTTGGGAAGAGCCATCTCTCTCTTCTTAGATCCTTCTCGTTTGGCAACTTAGTGGGGTAGGGTGTGTGGTGGAAGGTGAACACTATTTGTGGATGATAGAGTAGGGTGCCAAGAGTGGGTGGAGAGTGAAACACATTTTACAAAAAACACCCCAAAACACAATATTTGTTTTGAAACATTTTATCTATTTTGGGAAGGACAACTCTAACAATCAGCTAGGAGATTTGTAATATTTTCTTTTCTACTTTTTTTTTCCCCATAAATTACACCAACCTCCCACAAGTTTGAAAAAAATATTAAGAACTTATCTTTTAATGTAAAAAACAGTACTTTGTAATCCATATTAGGCTGGAGCACTAACCCTCGCAAGTCGGTATTCATCCCTTATAAACTGTTGTTGGGGTCGGTTTTAACAATTGACTAACTGATCAAGAGTCAAGATGGTCAGCTACCAAACTGAACCAACTAGGGATGGTAATTCGTGTTTGCATGTCAGGTTTAGATTGTGTCGAATCATTGGTATAAAACTATATAGATCAACCTTAATTCGACTTATTTAATTAAACAAGTCAAACTGTTCAACCCCAATTCTCTAATTTTGTATTGAGTTCATGTTAAGTTAATGAGTTATGAAAAAAAATTGACAGCCATTATATTGCGTGTTGGGTTCGAGTCGTGTCGAGACATGTGTATAAAATTTTATAGTTCAACTGTAACCCGACCCACTTAATTAAACGGGTCAGACTCATATCGAGTTTGCAGGTTGTATCAAAAATTGCCAACCTTAAAACCCACCTATTTAGATTGATAGGCAATTAGTCCACCAACCGGCGAACCCAAACACGTGAGCTTGGGCCTATCTGTCTCAAGTCAAAATTTGTTTCAATTATGGGCCTCATTGTTGGGCCTGTTTAGATTACACTAATTGGTTAAAGAGAAAAAACTTTGAAGTAACCTACAACTACTAGTTCCCTGTAGCCTTTTTTCCCTTATTCAATTAAAAAAAATAATAATAAAATAAAAAAATTAAAAAAAACCCTACAATTACTAGACTGGTATATAATCAGAGAAAAAAAATAGTACTCAATGGTTTTTTAGTCCTTTGAGGGCACTATTTTTTTTTTAGTAATTTTATTTAATAGATTATTATACGATTTTCATACAACTTGATGATGTGAAAGTGAAAATCAATACTTAGATTAGCACTAGTAAAAGAAAAAAAAAAGTGGCTAATTTTTACTAGCACGTCATTTCAATTATATAACAATCGTATACTAGTATGCTAAAGAACATTACTTTTTCTTTTTTTTTTAATAAATGGTAGGATGATCCTTTCTTTCACTAACACATGTTTTTTGTAATGATGTGAAATGATAGATAAAAATGTGAATATATTTCTGTGATTCAAAGAGTCTCCCATAGAGTCATGATTCAGGGCACGCCTTTACCCGTCTCCCATATCATCATCTTTCACAATTGTGGATATAAATTTGTCTCCTTGCTGAAATCATGAGGGCAGCATGTGACTCACGGTCGTCTACTAGCTTCGACAATTGGCCTGGACCCTGGACTTCACGGGTTCTCAAAATTAGAGCATCATTTGTCAATCTCTTCTCTCTCATTGCCTATCCTTTGCATTCTAAAATCATGGATATATATATATATATATATATATATATATATATATATATAGTTTAGGGCCAAACTATGAAGTTACCAATCGTTTAACAGCATTTTTATAAATTATATTTTAAAATCACACTTTTTGAAATCACAAAATTTTAATAGTTTAGTCGAAACGTTATAATCACTAGAGCTGTGCTTATAAACAAAAGTGATTGTGTGACCACCCTTAGTAGAAAATAGGCGTGTTGCCACCTTTCCTCCACTAAGGTTGGTCATACGTCATTCTAATCATTTTCTTTTAAATTTTTATAAATGATAAGTAATTAGCTTCTATATTTGCAAAAGTCAAGCACCTATTATGTCAAAATATTTTCTATATAAAGTAAAAGTACAATTTGTGAAGAATTCGTTTGTTAATCTATTTATTTTCCTTCCTCTAATGGACGATTTATGGGGCCAAATTGCCATAAAACAATGAAAATTCCATCAAAATTGCCAAAAGAAAAAAAAAAATTATAGTAATGTGAAAACTCCTTCTCAATTGGGTGGAGAGATCGTTTTCTAAGCCACAGCAGGAGGGCACGCATGAGAATCTGAGATAGAGAAATAAAGGCTAATTATTAACGGATGAGAGCAAAGAGTGACACAATCATGTGAAAGTGGAAAATCTCTATTCATAAATTTAAAAATTTGAATCCTACGGCTACCATTTGAAACCATTAAAAAAAATGGTCTCTTTTGGGGTTATGACATTAACAGGAGATGCTGGAAGCAAGAAAATATCTTTATTCCTTTCCTTTCCTAATTCTTTGTTAGCTTGGCCCAATTTTCACATGATCGAAGATTTTGTGCATCATTTTCTGATGTAATTGTCACGTGGCTGATGCATTACACACGTCATTACAGTAGCTTGGGATATTTCGGCCTTTCGGGCAAACTGTGAAAAAAAATACTAGGCTTACAAACAAATTTTTTTTTTTTTTTAAAAAAAAAAAAACACTTTTACAACATGATGTGGCACAATATGATTGGGTTTTTCAAAAGTTGAATTTTAAGTTGTGCCACATCATGTTGTAAAAGTTTTTATGTAAAATTTGTTTGTAAACCTAGCATTCTTCAACTGTGAATACTTATTTGTGGATAATTCTTGTGTGAATTTTATTAATATTAATAATTATCTGTGGAGTGAAGTAGCGATCATGAAAATATTCATTGTTAAAGATATAATATAAAATAGAGAAGAGAAAATTACTCAAAACCCAAAAATTCAATACACTCAAACCTCATTATTATATAAAAAAGATTATTTTTCAAAAGAGAACATAATGACAAACTTCTCTTTCGCCGGGAATAAATGGTGGATGATCTCTATTTTTCTCTCGTTCACTATCTAACTATTTTCCTTTTTCTCTTGTTTTGGCTCCTCCAAAAATCAAGAAGAGACAAACTTGAAGCGCTTCACTCCTAAATTTCTCATGTTGGTGCTTCAACCAAAGAAGAGAATATAGCTCGCTTTCTCTTATAGAGCATTATTAGTAGCTTCACCAAAACCATTTTTTGGTTATTTTGGTTAGCGAATTTGGTGAAAAAACCTCTACATCCCTCCTCAGTAACCACACTATTTTGCTAAAAAAACCATAGTGAGTAATGTTCACTCACCAAATACCTAATAAATGATTAAAAACTTTTTTTCTCTCTCCTTTTCTTTTCTTTTTCTACTCATGCTTCTTTCCTCAATTTTCTTTGTCTTTTCAAAAATATAAATATTAGAGAAAGAATAAAGAAATACTTGAATTTTTTTTTTGAATAAATAGTAAAATTTGATTGTTAAAATAATGAAGCTGTTGAAAGTGTTTTAAAAAAGTAAGTAATTAAAATACAAAAAAGTATATTTTAAATTATTTTAGTGAGTAAAATATGATAAGACTGCTAAGAATGCTCTTAGGCAACCCAAAGACGGAATATGTGAGTCCTTATATTATGACTTCAAGTCAGTTAAACATAGACTTTTACAAGTTCATATATAGAGTCCAAAACCCAGTTAAAAAAAGTTAAAATAATGGGGCTTACAAATTTTTTTTTGACATGTTCACATAAGAGGGGGAATGAGAGATTCGAACTAATAACCCCCGCATCATAAGACATGGTCCCCAACTAATTGAGTTACCTCTTGGAGACATTGGATCGAGCTCACAAACTAATTGATGGATAAAACTTTAAAGTCACAACATCATCACCGAATAACCCTTATTTTTACCCTTGATTTGGAAATAAAATCTATGCCTACATGTAACTTATATGTCTCTTTATTTTGGCTGTCTTTATTTGTATTAGTCTTATTTCCAGTCCTTATTTTATTCCCATGTAAGAGTATTTATGTAATAAGTCCGCTAGTAGTATTATTAGGTTTTATATTTTCATAAGAGTCAATTGACTAATGACTCAGCTCTATAAAACATTATAATAGTTTGCCTATTTAAAAAAAGTTATTATGTTATGAATAAAATAAGAGAAGAATTAATCTCAAACCTTGTGTTTGAACCCTAAAAAACATTATAATAGTTGTCTATTTAAAAGCTTATTATGCTATGAATAAAATAAGAGAAAAATTAATCTCAAACCTTGCGTTTGAAAAAAAAAAATTTATTTTCCCTTACAATCCATAAGTCTAAGTTATCTCCGAGCCTAATTTATGTAACATGTTATATTAACAAATTCAATCCAATTTACTATCCTAAAACACATCCAAAGACTTTATTTGTATTTTTTACTTATTCCAAAGAATTTCAATCACTTTTTATTTGTATTTTTTACTTTTTCCAAAGATTTTTTACTTATACCAATAATTTGGTCACAAGGGGTTCAAACTTCAAACCCTAGCTTCAAGTAAAATGGGAAAAAGCTCAAAAAACAGCTACCCTTTATGTCTCGGAGAATGCTTTTTTGCATTCTACCCACCATCTCCCCACCATCTCTTCTCTCTTTACTTACTTTTTTTTTTTTTTTTTTTTGAAAAAATAAAAAAGAGATGGTGGGTAGAATGAAGTGAAGCATTACTCATATTGTCTTATGTCTCTGTTCATTTTAATCCCGTGTGGGGGAAAGGGGATATCACGTGTCTTCATCGACTCTAAAGAATTGATTTTATTTATTTTTTTTCTATTCAATTGATGTTGTGCCCAAGTGCGAGGGCCCATTCTTAGGAAAGTGACCTATTTGTACTTCATTGCATCACCAAAGTGCTTCTTGATTTGTTTTGTCTCCTTATCAGACTTTTGCCATCCGTGATTTTTTAATGGGGGAAAGGTAGGTGTTTTTTTAGTATTTTTTTAATTGAAATGTGGTTTTTAAAATTATCAATAGATTTGTAAGTTCTTGTTGGCTTAATTCGGTAAGCAAAATGGTGACCAAAAGTGCCAAGATTCATCATCCATTCAATTACCGTTCGAACGAGAAGAAGTGCCGTTCGGATGCTCGAAGAATTCTATTTTTCTCGAGAGCCTCGTCTGCAATCTCGTTTGCAATCCCATCTGGACGAGCTCGATAAATAGGAATTCCCGAGAGCCTCGTCTGCAGTCTCGTCTGCACCCCGTCCGGACGAGTTCGATAAACAAGAATTCCCGAGAGCCTCGTCTGTAGTCTCGTCTGAATCCTGTCCGGACGACTTTTACTAAAAAGGTCATATCTTGAGTTTCAAGCCTCTGATTGGAGTAATCTTTGCGGCGTTGGAAAGCTAACTCAAGGATCTACAAAGTCATGTTTCACAAGGTTTAGCTAATTCCAATGTTTACTGGGTCAAAACGGGCGATAAAGAGAAGACTACGAAGCTGGGCGGAATGGCTCGTGTGCAATCTCGTCCGGACGAGATTGCAGACGGCCATGGGTTAAAAACACTTTCTGGCTGTGTTTTGTTGTCCCGTCCGGACGGCACATGTTCCCGTCCGGACGCCGCGTACCTGTAACAGTTTTAAATGAATATAAACTCTTTCCTAGGTCTAGGGATGATGGGGCTATTATAAATACACCTCTATAGAAAGAGAGAGGTACGAATTCTGCATCTAGAATTCGCTTTTGTGTGCTAAGAGGGTAGAGTCTGTTCTCTCTCTTAGAGTGATCGTTTGTGTTTACTTGTTGATTGTTGAAGCGAAGTCAATCGGAGTTCCGGTGAAGGGAGATCACGTAGAAGGATTGTGCCAGCTGTCTCTGGAAAGGGCTACTGCGGTAGAAGGCAAGTGGGTCGCTTGTCTTATACAAGATCGTGTCAATTGCAAAGGTTTTGTAAGTGTGAACATCTTGTAATCCTTTATTCTTTTACTGAGTTAGTTGATTTCCTGGGTTTGGCTGCCCCGGAGAGGTTTTACAATTAGAGAGTTCTCTAATTGGTTTCCTCTTCGTAACCAAAATATCTGTGTTGTTTATTGTTTATTGTTACATATATTTTTGGTTGTTTATTAATTGTTAGGTCAGATCTATTTCCGCATAAATTGTGTGAAACACCTATACATTCAAAATAGGTGTCGTTTGGTGTCGTATTAGGTTTTTTCAATTGGTATCAGAGCAGGTTCACTCTGTTTGGATTAATTTCCTGAGTGAGATCCTAGACTCCTCATAATATGTCTCACACAGTTGCACCTAACTCACTTCCCGTCTTTGACGGATCCAATTATACGTTTTGGAAAATTCGTATGAAAGCATATCTCAAATCTGTTAACGTTTGGCATATTGTTGAATCTGGATGGACAAATCCTGATAAGGCAATTGCCGAATTTTCAAAGGATGAAAAGAGTGCTTCGTCTGCGAATGACAAAGCGTTAAATGCCATCTTCACATCTATCTCCATCGAAGAATTCTCAAGAATTTCTCGATGTGTAATAGCTAAAGAAGCATGGGAAACATTGGAAATTACTCATGAAGGGACTAAAATTGTGAGAGCTTCAAAAATTCAGATGTTAGTTTCTCAATTTGAAGAGATTAGGATGGAAGAGGAAGAGACATTTGATGATTTTTATTCTAAGCTTAGCACTATTAGAAATTCCACTATTAATCTTGGAAAGAAAATGAGTGATGCTAAGATAATAAAGAAAATCTTAAGATCTCTACCTGCGAGGTTTATACCTCAGATTACTGCTATACAACAGAGCAAAGATCTAGAGTCAATGAGAGTAGAGGAACTTGTTGGTTCTCTTCAGACATTTGAACTCATGTTACCTAAGCCCAAAAACTCAAAAAATCTTGCTCTTAAGATCAAGGCTGCTAAAGGTAAATCTGTAGTTCATTCTGATGAGGATTCTGGAGACGATGAAGAAATAGCAATTATTGCTAGGAAGTTTAGAAAATTTTTCAAAAACAATGGAAATTTTAGAAGTAGGGAATCAAAAAATTTTGTGAATCCTAGTAATGAGGTTAGAGATAATTATGAAGGCAAAAATGATGAAAATCATAAAGATAAATTATCTCGTGGTCGTAAGTGTCATGAATGTGGTGGTATTGGTCATATTCGTGCTAATTGTGGAAATTTGATAAATTCAAAAGGCAAGGCCTTTAATGTGACTCAAAGTGATGAGTCAGACAATGAGGAAAAAGCTGAAAATTGTGCAAATTATGTAGCCTTTGGGATTTCTTATGATAGTGAACATGAGGCTAGTGAGTCTAACTCTCTAGATAGTGAACATGACATATGTGATAATGAATCAAAAGAGGAGGGTGATCTGCAAAATGCTTATAATAATCTGTATGTGGAATGCATTAAATTGAAGAAGTTAAATAAGCAACACTTGCAGAAACTCAAAGATGTTAATCTTGAAAATGATCGACTTTCTGTTGCTTTAACTGATTTACATGCTATTCATAATACTTTGATGTCTGAAAATCACATGTTAATTGCTAAAGTGAAATCCTTAGAGAATGAGCTTAATGAATCAAGAAATCATCTGAAAACATTCTCTAGTGAAAAGCTAAATCACATGTTGCATAATCAGAAACATTCATTTGATAGAACTGGATTGGGCTTTGATTAATCTGTTGTTTCTTCTACTAATGCTGCTTCTCCTTCAAAGTTAATTTTTGTGAAACCAGTTTGTAAAGAAGAAAGCTTGACTAAGAAGAAGGAAATGTATCCTCCAGTTTCAAGAGGTGAGAAAGGTAAGGGAATTCTAACTGATTCCTATGTGTCTCGTTCTACACCGAGACGTGCTCATATGCCAAGGAACCAACCTTCTCAAAGGTTCATTCCTACATGTCATCACTGTGGTAAGATTGGACATATTCGCCCTAATTGTTTTCAGTTGAATAATCATGAGTCAAAAAGAGACTATTTGCATTCTAGGGATAGTCATGGGGAATTATTCAACATGCTAAGGGGTGTTATCACCCAGTTAAATGATTTGGACAAGAGTCGCACTTCTGTTCCCAAAATGAAGAAAGTTTGGGTTAAGAAGGTTGATACCGTTCACCCGTTGAGGGGGAGTGGTATTGGACTCACCTAGTTTAGGTGGGTACATTGCATGCCTAGGATAGACGTTGCTTATATATATATATTTGTGTCCTAGTGTCATAGTTTGTTGGGTGTTTGTTTTGTTTTGTTTAAATTTTTGTTGTTGTTTGTTTTTGTTGTTTGTGTTTTGGTTCTTTTAACATGTTCTGTTTTGAGTTCATTTAAAAAAAAAAAAAAAATTCAAAAAGACAAAAAATATTTTAATTTGGTTGTTTTTCTTTTCCCTTTTTTGTCTTATGTACCCAGATAGTCCATGAATTTCTCATGTTGCCTTCATGGATTTAATTCCTTGCATCTTGGAATATTCTAAATATGCATGAGATAAACAATTGTTTCAATGGACTTGTTTTTGTGGTTACCTAAAGCTTGAGCGTATGTGGTACGTTTTACCTATGCTTAATTCTTACACACACTTAAGCTTAATTTGAGGAAATTTTTTAAAAAGTGAGGTATGATAGGTAACTACATGAGGTGTTTTTGACTAGTCATTTTTTTTCAAATTGACCATATGCTAGTTGAACCTAGGGCTTAAAAATTCCTGCATTCTTTCTTTTGTATAAAGCACCAATTGTTTAAAGACACTCTCTCAAAGAGAAAAAGAATCAAAATAGTGAAAAAAAAAAAAAAAAAAAAAAACATGTTCCTTATGGAATTTAATTTCACTGTGTCAAACTTGTGCTATTTTTTCAAAAGAGGATTGTATTGGATGAGAGTGGCTAGGCCCTAGTATGATAAGGTTTGACTTTTGATTGAATTTACTTGTCAAAACCTCGTGTTGGTGAAACTTTCTCCTCTTTTGTAAACTGGTATTTTTTCTCTCATTAAAGGGCTTACACACACAACACACAAGCATGGGTTGAATGGATCATTTTTTCTTGGCTTGGGTTAAACAATATGAGTTTCTTGCCATTTCTAGTCTCATGTATATTTTGCATATTTGGAGTATGTTTGGGATATTCATTGCTAAAATACATGAGTTGTTGATGTGTGTATCATGTGTGTTCATTTGACTTTTGAGGGGGAGAAATTTTTTTTTAAGTTTCTTGTTGATTATTAAATCTTATATTGAGGGGGAGTTTCTGTTATTCATGATCTTGTTGTCTTCTTCATGCGTTTTCCTATATGTGATCATAAGTGTTTGATTATTGTTTTTCCTGTTCCACATATGCCTTGATGTTTTTGTGTTGAGTGTTTCAGGAAACATGATACCTTTTGTCAATTTGTGACAAAAAGGGGGAGTATAAAAATTGGGGAGATGATGGTGACTCGTCCGATTGATTTTGTCACCGAATTGCCAAAGGGGGAGTTTGTAAGTTCTTGTTGGCTTAATTCGGTAAGCAAAATGGTGACCAAAAGTGCCAAGATTCATCATCCATTCAATTACCGTTCGAACGAGAAGAAGTGCCGTTCGGATGCTCGAAGAATTCTATTTTTCTCGAGAGCCTCGTCTGCAATCTCGTTTGCAATCCCATCCGGACGAGCTCGATAAATAGGAATTCCCGAGAGCCTCGTCTGCAGTCTCGTCTGCACCCCGTCCGGACGAGTTCGATAAACAAGAATTCCCGAGAGCCTCGTCTGCAGTCTCGTCTGAATCCTGTCCGGACGACTTTTACTAAAAAGGTAATATCTTGAGTTTCAAGCCTCTGATTGGAGTAATCTTTGCGGCGTTGGAAAGCTAACTCAAGGATCTACAAAGTTATGTTTCACAAGGTTTAGCTAATTCCAATGTTTACTGGGTCAAAACGGGCGATAAAGAGAAGACTACGAAGCTGGGCGGAATGGCTCGTGTGCAATCTCGTCCGAACGAGATTGCAGACGGCCATGAGTTAAAAACACTTTCTGGCTGTGTTTTGTTGTCCCGTCCGGACGGCACATGTTCCCGTCCGGACGCCGCGTACCTGTAACAGTTTTAAATGAATATAAACTCTTTCCTAGGTCTAGGGATGATGGGGCTATTATAAATACACCTCTATAGAAAGAGAGAGGTACGAATTCTGCATCTAGAATTCGCTTTTGTGTGCTAAGAGGGTAGAGTCTGTTCTCTCTCTTAGAGTGATCGTTTGTGTTTACTTGTTGATTGTTGAAGCGAAGTCAATCGGAGTTCCGGTGAAGGGAGATCACGTAGAAGGATTGTGCCAGCTGTCTCTGGAAAAGGCTACTGCGGTAGAAGGCAAGTGGGTCGCTTGTCTTATACAAGATCGTGTCAATTGCAAAGGTTTTGTAAGTGTAAACATCTTGTAATCCTTTATTCTTTTACTGAGTTAGTTGATTTCCTGGGTTTGGCTGCCCCGGAGAGGTTTTACAATTAGAGAGTTCTCTAATTGGTTTCCTCTTCGTAACCAAAATATCTGTGTTGTTTATTGTTTATTGTTACATATATTTTTGGTTGTTTATTAATTGTTAGGTCAGATCTATTTCCGCATAAATTGTGTGAAACACCTATACATTCAAAATAGGTGTCGTTTGGTGTCGTATTAGGTTTTTTCAGATTAAAAGTCAATAATAATAATCTCAAATTCAACGATAATTTTAAAAACTACATCACAGTTGGAAGGACACCAAGAAAACACTAAAAAAACACTTAACATTTTCCTTTTTATTATTAAAAATTATTAATTAAAACAAAACAATCTTAGAAAAAAAAAAAAAAACTACTAATTATAA
Source organism: Corylus avellana (assembly GCF_965113065.1). Taxonomy (NCBI): domain Eukaryota; kingdom Viridiplantae; phylum Streptophyta; class Magnoliopsida; order Fagales; family Betulaceae; genus Corylus; species Corylus avellana. The sequence continues at coordinate 10,550,098 of NC_142497.1, forward strand.
CAAATTTTGTGTTGAATTACCGAAAAAATTGAGATATACATCTGAGAATTCTTATAGATAGAAGGGAAAAGAAAATGGAAGCATAATAAAATTGAAGGATTTGGATTAGGTGCTGTGAAAAAAAAAAAAATTAAAAAAAAGTATGGTATTCTCCTAGTGGTGTTATCTTGATTTTAGGTGGATATTATTTTAAAAAAAAAAATTTAAAAAAAATAAAAAAATAAAAAATTGACCCTTATTTTTCTCATCTGATTTTTAAAAAATAATATCCTTATGACTAGGAGAACACATAACATTTCTCTTGTTTTAATAATTTTTACATCATCTAATTCAAATCCGAAATGAAATTATCGCAACACGAAAAAAAATCCAGCGATAATCACGGATGGCAAAAGTCTGATAAAGAGTAATGTTATAAAGATGACTTAATCAGTCTTCTTAAATGTAATGTATCTTTTAAAATCAGTCCACCTAGTAGTAATTTTAAAAACTACGTCACATTTAGAATGAATCAAACGGCACTCCTTATATATATCATTACTTCATTTTTAAAAGCATGATGAAAAAAATATTTGTTTGTTGGTTTAATTACTTCATCACATGTTTGAGATCTGGCAAATTAAAAGATGCATCAATTTTCTTGCCGGTCGGCCACATGACTCATATTTTATCCTAATCTACTACTCCAATGGGAATTAGAAAGTAATCAGATATTAAATGACTTTGACTAAAATAAAAAAAAATTAAAAAGAAAAAAAATTAATCACGGATCATGAGCAACCATGTGATGCCAATAGGGGGTGGCACTCACTTCCTAGAGGATAAATATCTATCCTTTGTTCTCACTTCATCATCAGTGTCATCAAACTCTAACACTATCTCAACAGCCAAGTCGAAGATCTATTTTGTTTTTTTTGTTTTTTGTTTTTTTTTTTTAATTTTATTATGGAGATTCTCTCAACTATTTTTCTACCGTTTTTTTTTTATAGTAAATGGGTAAATTTATCATTAAATTTTTGTAAAACCCACCTGAGTCCACAAATCAATGGTGAATTTATTAAATTTGCAAAAAAAAAAAAAAAAAGTTGAAAGATGGTTGAAAAAATGATGTGTAGCATAACTGTTCTTTGATATAATGCAGTTGCTGATATTGTGGAGAAGATTACTATTCAGATATTACTCTTATAGTTTAAATTCAAATGTATAGATAAGATAGATATTATTCAAATGTATAGATAGCTAGATATTGTTTGTTTGAATGTTTGAATTTAAACTATAGTTAGATAGGTTACATGATCTATTGTACTTTAATGATAATACAAATCATTCAATTTCGTTCCCAAGAGGTAGTTCAATCAGCTGGGACTACACTTAATGAAGTGGAAGTCACTAGTTCGAATCTCCCTCCCTCCTTCTGTGCGGACATGTCAAAAAAAAAAAAATATATATATATATATATATATATATATATATATATATATATATATATATATATATATATCATTCAATCTCAAAAGCTTTCAATTGGTCTTGGGATTCGCTACAATTATTAGTTTAGAAGAATGAGATATTTTAGAATAATGCTAGAAAAGATCCGGCTTGAACCAAACGGTGCAGTTTTGAGAAGGGAAAAAACAAGTTTTTTTTTTTTAAAAAAATATAACAAACAATTATTTAAGAATTAATATAAAAAACTGATAATTAAAAATATTAAAACAATTAAAAAAAAGTTTAAAAAACTAAAAACTAGAAAGAATTAAAAATAAAAACAGTAGCTGCTCATGACGTTCTTGCTCTTGGTGTTGATAACTATCCTCTAGCGGGTTTTCATGATTTTGCTGAAAGATACATGATGGATCAAAGAAATCGTTGTTTTCAACTAAATCCATGTACCCAAAAGTCTCCATCAGATCTATACAATCCATGCCTTCAAGGGAAATCAGTGAGAAGAGGGAATCAGAGAAAGGGCTAAAAAAAAAAAAATGGGGGTTTGGTTTTTGGGGTGGCCGGCCACCCCATTTTAGAACAGTGAGTGAATGTTTAAGAGGCTGAAATGGATTAAATGAAATTGGGAAACAAAACTTAGAGGAGCCACTTGTGAGTGATATACGAAAATTACGGATTGAAATGGGTGTTATGGGTGTAATGAAATACAAGGACCCCATGGTTTTTGGAGTTTTGGGTTTCTTTGAATTTTTTCTTTTCGCTTCCAATTTTTTGTCACTTTCTTGAGAAAGTTGGAGAAGGATAATGAAAATGCAAGTTATCAGGTGAGAAAGTTGGAGGAGGATAATTGATAATGGAAATCCACCCCCTTGGCCAAAATGGGGTGGTCCCGCCATCCCATTTTGGCCAAGGGGTGGCTAGAGCCACCCTTTCAATTTTTTTTTTTTTTTAATACTTTTAGTTTTTTAATATTTTTCTTTTTCTTTTTTTTTTTAAAAAATTATTTGTTTATTGCCTAAAACTTCACCGTTTTGTGCAGTAGTCCAAAACTATCGCACCAAAGCCAGAACCTGCTAGAATGACTAAAATTTTCTGTGTTCTCTTAAATGGGAATTGACTTTTCACACGTCCAAAGCCAATTTAAGCGTCCACAGAAACATTGGAGTTGTTTCCAAGGTCACACTCTCAATTCCAAAACCAATACCTGAAACAACATATCAAGATTCACTATAATTACGGGAGGTTTCAGAGTAATGCTATAAGGATTAGAGTTCTCGAGTAATTCTAGAAAGCCTACTTATGTTCTACTTGTGTTATACTAAAAATGATGTGCCTATTAAAATTACCATTGGACTTGTGATTGATTATTATTGAATTTTGATCAAATGATGATTTTAATAATCAAATTATTCTAGTAAGATACAAGTAGACCTTTTAGAATTACCCAAAGTTCTCATTGTGTCCTCCTAAATAGAACGTGACTTTTAAAAACACAAATAAACAATATTCAATAACAATCATCTCAAATTCAATAGTAATTTCAAAAGAGAGTCATATTTGAGAGACTATATAAAAGACTTTCATTATAAATGGTTCCAGTTATTTGTGTACGTGGACTTTTGGAACGGTAATTGCGATATCCTAAAATAACAGAAGATAGAGCAGTTAAAAATTATATCTAAGACTAAGAGATAAGAATTGATTATTGGGTTTAGAAGCATTACAAACAAACTCGGTGATTGGCTTATTTATAGCCCATTATTAGTCTTCATCATTTCATGGGGTTTGGCCGCTCAGTCTCCGAAGTTTCTTCCACTCCTCCCACGGACCAACTGCACTGAACATCTTTTTGTGTTTCTGTTTCTGTTTTCTGCAATCCGATTAATATCCTTCTCTTTCCAACCAAACCCACGTAGGAAATTCACACTCTTGCTTGATTAATTTCCCCTTAAAAGCCATGACTACCAGCGTCTCCGGCGGCGGAGGCGGCGGCGGAATCAAATGCAATGAATTCTTGCCTTTTTTAGTACAGGTTGGACGGGGAAGATGGTTTACCATTTTCGCCTCCTTCCTGATCATGACCGGCGCCGGCGCAACTTACCTTTTCGGAATCTACTCCAAGCAGATAAAAGCCTCTCTTGGGTACGACCAAACGACGCTGAATCTGATGGGGTTCTTCAAAGATCTTGGAGCCAACGTTGGGGTTTTCTCCGGCCTCATTGCCGAGGTAACCCCGACATGGTTTGTCCTGCTCTTCGGCTCCGCCATGAATTTCACCGGATACTTCATGATTTGGCTGGCCGTCACCGGAAAAATCGCCAAGCCGAAGGTGTGGCACATGTGCGCCTACATATGCATCGGAGCAAATTCACAGAACTTCGCGAACACGGGCGCTCTCGTCACCTGCGTCAAGAACTTCCCCGAAAGCAGAGGTGTCATGCTCGGGCTGCTCAAGGGCTTCGTGGGGCTAAGCGGCGCCGTCATGACGCAGCTCTACTTGGCCATCTACGGAAACGACGCCGTTTCCCTCATTCTTCTCATCGCTTGGTTTCCCGCCGCGCTCTCCGTGGTCTTCGTGTACACGATCCGCACCATGAAGGTTGTGCGGCAGCCGAACGAGCTCAGAGTCTTCTACCATTTCCTCTACGTCTCGATCGTGCTGGCGTTGTTCCTCATGGCTATGACTATCATTCAGAAGCAGATTGTTTTCTCCCACGAAGCCTACGCCGGCAGCTCCGTCGTCATTTCTTTCATGCTCTTTGTTCCTCTGTTTATTGCCATTCGAGAAGAGCTGGTTCTCTGGAACCTCAAGAAACAAGAGCCAGAGAAAATTCAGTCAAAACAGGTGGTAGCCCCGCCGCCGCCGGAGAAGGAGGAGGAGAAGAAGGCGGAGACATCTTGTTTCGCCAACATATTTGACAAACCCCCAAGAGGAGAAGATTATACCATTTTACAAGCCCTCCTCAGCATTGACATGCTCATTCTATTCCTCGCTACATTATGCGGACTCGGAGCAAGTTTGACGGCGGTAGACAACTTGGGTCAGATTGGCGAGTCGTTGGGTTACCCGGCCCGAACCGTAAGCACATTCGTCTCACTCGTCAGCATATGGAATTACTTCGGTCGGGTCTTCGCCGGATTTGTCTCCGAGACTCTCATGGTCCGATACAAGCTCCCCCGGCCGCTAATGATGACATTTGTGCTTATTTTCTCGTGCGTCGGCCACCTCCTCATCGCCTTCCCCGGCCCCGGAACTGTCTACGTGGCGTCCATCATCATCGGATTCACGTTCGGCGCGCAGTTGCCCCTGCTTTTCGCCATAATTTCCGAGCTCTTCGGGCTCAAGTACTACTCCACGCTGTTCAACTGCGGGCAATTGGCGAGCCCACTTGGGTCGTACATTCTCAACGTGAAGGTGGCCGGGTTGCTCTACGACAGAGAGGCATTGAAGGAGCTGGCGAAGAAGGGGTTGGATAGATCGTCAGTGAAGGAGCTGATTTGCATTGGCCCCCATTGTTATAGACTATCTTTCATAGTTATGGCTGCTGTCACCTTCTTTGGAGCTCTTGTTACGTTGATTTTGGTGGGGAGGACGCGGGAGTTTTACAGGGGCGACATTTATAAGAAGTTCAGAGAGGCAGCCATTAACATAACGACAGATGCTGAGACACCGAAAGAGAAAAACAGAGGGAAGGAGAACTTTTGATTGGGGTTTATTTATATATATGCAAATGTATTCTGGTTCTGAATCTATGTTTATTAATTTAGCTTGCAACAAGAATCAAAAGGGTTGTCGATTACTGCTAAATGGATCCCATTTTTCTGCATATTGATCAGACTAAGCACCAAAGTGCTTTCCAATTTGCCTGCCCAAGGCTTAAAAAAGAGAAAGGGTGCTTGAAAAGTGTTTTTTTTTTTTTTGGTTTATTAATTTTGGCTGTTGACAGGACACTCTCCTTATCTTTTGTTGTTTGTTCAGCGAACAAAGTAGCTTGAAGGAATATGAATATTTTAAAAATCTTGACAAAAAGTTAAAAATAAAAAAATAAAAAGTTTAAATTTTTCCTATATGTTAATTGTATAGGGCGTCAGGAATCAAGGCTTTTTGTCTATCGTCAAACCATCGCATGGGGTTGTCATTGTCATTTGCCACCCAACCCTTACCCAACCCAAACCAACCCCCTCGATTTTGTATCACCAAGCATGAGATGCTATGCTGGGGTGGGGAGTTTAATTGTGATTATCTTATTTTATCTTAACGTAATTATAATAACACTTATTCGTTGTGAGCTACACAAGAAGGTCTAGAGAATAAAAATTATCGGTGCTCCCTCAAGTTCGAAGGTGAAACTAGATGGAGGCTTGGGCCTCCATGTTTTTTCAAAATTTTTAAAAAATGCCCTTAAATATATATATTTTTTTTTTAAAAAAAAAAATTAGAATATGCCCTCCCAAATTTTTTTATTTTTTACTTTTGCTCTCCAAAATATAAATGCTAGTTCCGCCCATGCTCAAGTTTGAATAATTTGACTGAACTATAAACTGACTCAACCTTAATAAGACATCAATAGAATTAAATTCAAGACAGCTATTGAGCGTTTGTATGGATTTTTTATAGCAAAAATTCAAAGTCACGCCTTAATATAACTTTTACAAATTTTCTTAAACTATTCAACAATCACCCACCATGTGCATCCTTTGTTTGTCCCACTCCCCACCGAAAGCTCCTTCAAAAATGGTCCATGCCATCACGCTTGCTAAAGACAAGGTAACCATAAATAACATCTTACGTATGTGCATGTGGGGGCATGGAAAGATATTTCCGATGAATAAACATATTTATCGCAAAACATTGAATTAACTTTTTTTAAAAAAAAAAATGTTATATATGATTTTTTTTAATGAAAAGTTCACATACTCCTTCAAACTATCATCTAATTAACAAATGACAATGACCCTTACAAATTTTCAATTATGAAAATGTCCTTAATAACGAAAACACCCTTAATAAAATAAAATAAAACAATTTTTTTTTTTTTAAAAAAAAAAATCAGCGTATGAAAATTTAAAGAAAAAAATTATTATTTTTTTTCAATTTATTGAATTATTTTTGTCATATTAAAAAAAATTTATGGTCACTTTTGTCTTTTTTCTGGTCTTAGGAGAGACATTGTCAATTGTTTGATAGTTCAAGATGAACATTGTTACAATTGAAAGTTTGAGGCATTGTCAATTGGGTGGTAGTTTGAAATGAGCATGTCGATTTTTTTTTTTTTTAATTAATTAATTATAAGTGACACGTGTAACCGTGTTATAATATGATTGGTGCTCATGTAGCATATTAACCGATTTTGTCAATTTTTTGGTATGAACCGTTTTTTTAGGCATGTTACACAATTATTTTTTTTTTTACAAATTCAATAGATCAACCATTAAATGTGTGAACTCATGTAAATTTCACACAAATTTAATATTTGATTCATTAATTCAGTATAGAGATAGTTAAAAGACAGTAAAAGAAAAAAAAAGAATTATATCATTTTTCTTATTTTTCTTGTTTTGTTTTCTTACCTTAGGAAGTGATTAATCACCGAAAATCAAGGAGGACGGGGGGAGCAGACCAAGGAGACAGATGGAGGCTTTTCAACAAGCTCAATCAGATTGTGACTTGCCTGACTTGGGTTATAAGAGAGTTAAATATACATGGAACAATTACGAAGAAAAAGATGCATTTACTCGTGAAAGGCTTGATAGAGGGCTAGCATACAATGAATGGTGTGCACTGTTTCCAAGAGTGGAAGTCTCAATAGAATCCGTGGTCAATCTTTGGTCCACTCATCCTTCATACTAGCAAATTGCCCAATGGTCATAACTGTAAGAGGGGTTTTATTTATGATGCCACATGGGGAAAAGAGGAAGCATGCAAGGATATTGTTAAGTTGGTTTGGAGGAAGACAGGACGGCTGGTTGATATGTGGACGAATGTGAAAGTGAAAATAAATGGTTGCAAGCGAGCTCTTTCTAAGTGGAAGAAAGATCATGTTGGTACGGCAGACAAGAAGATTGCAGAGAAAACCAAGCAACTAGATCAAATCCAAAGGCAAGAAGGTGACCTGGACGTTGCCTATATGGAGAAACTTAAGATGGAGATATCTGGTCTTATGGATCTGGAGGCAAAGGGATAAGCAAGATTGGCTGAAATGTGGGGATAGGAACACACGTTATTTCCATTCAAGTGCATAACAAAGACGGAAAAATCAGTTGGGTAGAATCCAGGATGAAGAGGGGCGTTTTTGGGAGAGTCAGGAGGGGATAGGTACTGCATTCATTGACTATTATAGTAAATTGTTCACGGCTGAAGGCTCATGTAACATGCACAGATATTTAAGGGCAGTCACTACCCGAGTCTCAGGAGAAAAATCATTCTTGCTGGTCGAATTTACTAGTGACGAAGTGTGCATTGCAGGGCATCAAATGGCTCCTTTAAAAGCTCCGGGACTAGATAGATTTACGACAAGCTTCTTCCAAAAAAAAATTGGGCAATGGTGGCTAGGGAGGTTTGCAATGCTGTCCTATCTATTTTGAGATCTGGTGTTATGAATCCTCATTTAAATTTCACTTATATTGCACTCATCCCCAAAAATAAAAATCTCATTAGTGTGACTGAATTTCGCCCTATTAGCCTTTCGTAATGTTATGTATAAAATCGTTTCAAAGGTTTTGGCCAATCGTTTGAAAACTATTCTCTCTAAGCTTATAACGCTTACCCAAAGTGCTTTCATTTCAAGTCATTTAATTTCTAACAACATATTGGCTGCATATGAAACTCTACATATTATACGTTCACGAATGTGGGTAAAGGAGTGTTATATGGCGGTTAAGTTAGATATGAGTAAAGCATATGACCGGGTGGAGTGGGGTTTTTTGGAGAGAGTCATGACACAGATGGGTTTTGCAGAGAGATGGATTAATCTTATCATGATGTGTGTTCGGTCTGCAAATTATGCCATCCTTATTAATGGCAGTCCTATGGGTAGGATATACCCCACACGTGGCATTAGACAGGGGACCCCATATTTGTTCCTCTTTTGTGCTGAAGCTTTTAGTGCTCTTCTAACCCAAGCTGATCGGAAGGGATATCTATGGGGAGTTCTGACTTCCAAGAAGGGCTCTCGTATAAGTCACTTATTTTTTGCGGATGACAGTTTGCTTTTTTGTAGGGCTGATCTTAATCATTGGCAACAATTGTCAGAGATCCTACGCATTTACGAAAAATTATCTGGACAAAAGTTGAATCGTGCCAAGACGTCTATTTTCTTCAGTAGGAATACCCCTAGGGCGATGAGGGAGCAAATCTTGGAAGTGTCGGGCTCCCGAGTTCACAGCAATATGCCACTTATTTGGGTCTCCCAGCAATAGTAGGCAAATCACGAACAAAAGCTTTCAAAGGTATTAAAGATAGAGTATGGAAGAGGCTTCAGGATTGGAAGCTAAAATTTCTTTTTCAAGCAGGAAAGAAAATTCTACTCAAAGCGGTCATTCAAGCTATTCCCACATATAGCATGGGCGTTTTCTGGATGCCTAAAACTCATTGTGGAGATTAATACACTCATGCAAAAGTTTTGGTGGGGGCACAAGGAAAATGACAAACATATCCATTGGATGAGTTGGGAGAAGATGGGGTTATCTAAAGCTAAAGGAGGAATGGGGTTCCGGAATCTTGTTTCTTTTAACACCACCCTATTGGCCAAACAATTTTGGCGGCTATGGAAGACGACAGACAGTTTAACGGCATGGATTTTGAAAGCAAAGTATTATCCAAATTGCTCCATGTTGGAAGCTGGATTGGGATCCAAACCTTCCTTTGAGGGAGTTTTACAGGGGCGACATTTGTATGAAGTTCAAAGAGGCAGCCATTAACATAATGACAGATGCTGAGACACCTAAAGAGAAAAACAGAGGAAAGGAGAACTTTTGATTGGGGTTTATTTATATATATGCAGATGTATTCTGGTTCTGAATCTATGTTTATTAATTTAGCTTGCAACAAGAATCAAAACGGTTGTCGATTACTGCTAAATGGATCCCATTTTCTGTATATTGATCAGATGATTCAGATTAATCACCAAAGTGCATGCTTTCCAATTTGCCTGCCCAAGGCTTGAAAAAGAGAAAGGGTGCTTGAAAAGTGTTTGCTTTTTTTGGTTTATTAATTTTGGCTGTTGACAGGACACTCTCCTTGTCTTTTGTTGTTTGCTCAGCGAACAAAGTAGCTCGAAGGAACAACATATTAAAAACGATTGTATTAACATGCATGAAATTTCATTACTTTAAAGTTAAAAAAGTGAATGAAACTTTTAATTTCTTTGTAATGTGTTATGTTTAATCGTTAAATCTCTTAATAGAGGAATGTTAAAATTATCAAAATATACCTTTTTTAAAAAATAAAAATAAAAAAGGAAAAAAGAAATTGTAAAGATTCAATTAATAGGATTAAATAGAATTTATAAAAATACCTATAGTTTGTAAGTTTTTTTTTTTTTTTTTTTTTTTTTTTTTTTTTCAATAACCAGTATGAATATTTTAAAAAGGGAAAACTTCACTTACCCCTGAACTTACGCATCTTTTGTAAATACCCTCCAATCTTCAAAGTCTCCCACTTTGGTATATCGAATTTTCGTTTCATTTCAAATACCCCCTACCTTTAGATGTTGGAGTTAAATCAAATGGTAGAATGAGTAAAAGACCTTTATACCCCTAAATTTTTTACAAATTCCAAATTTACCCTTATTTATATATAAAAAAATTATTATTATTATATTTTGTTTTAAAAAAAAAGAGTGACCCATAGTGGGTCACTTGTGATACAGCGGGTCACCAGTGTGTGTAAGAGAGAGAGAGAGAGATAGGGCGCATTATAAGACGCCGGTGCACTAACCTACGCTCTCGCAGCTCGATTGGTCGCTCCGAGCCTCGACAATGCAGGTGCGATTCTCACGTCGTTTTTGCTCTGTGATCTTTTTCTCTGCTTCGGTTCTGGGCTTGCTCACTCTCTGATGGATGAGTGTTACAGTGTTGATATGATTCACATTGTAATTGAGCTAGAGTAAGAAATAAAAGATAGAAAGAATAGAAAGAAAGAGAAGAATGGATAGTATTCTTATTGAACAAGCATTTCGAGGATGCTGACCTCCAAGTTCGTCAATGAATAAAATGACTACAAAGCTAAGGCTGATCACAACTGATCTTTAGCCTTTATACATCTGTTTCCCATCCACACTTAACAACTAACCAACTAACAGAATCTTAACTACTATAACAGAAATTGTAACTATCTAGTAGTTGAAGCTCTTAAACTCTTCCACATGTCTTCCTAAACCATTGACAACTGTCCATGCAATGCTTAGCTTGTTACACTACTCCCTCCTTTAAAACACCTTCCCTACAAGGTGAGGGTAAGATTGTTTTAAGGAGTACTATTCCTCCCATGTAGCATCTGCAGCCTCTTGCCTTGCCCAACGTATGAGTAGTTTAGTAATAGGGCGGTTTGCTACAGGTATACACCGTCTGGATAATACCTCCACCGGCTTAGGTTGAAGAACACCATTCCCATCTACTGGAGGTAGCCTTGGAGTGACTATGGTGTCCCTTCCCAGCTTCGGTTTCAACTGTGATACATGAAACACAAGATGGATTTTAGCTGCAGCTGGTAGGTCTAGTTCATAAGCTACTTCTCCAATTCTTCTAACCACAGTAAATGGTCCATAGAATCTAGGAGACAACTTCAACGCCCTTCTAATGACTAAAGAACCTTGTCTGTAAGGTTGCAACCTTAAGTAAACCCGTTGTCCCACTGCCAAGGTTCTCTCTGTTCTCCTTAAATCAGCATACTTCTTCATTATTTGTTGGGCATGCTGCAAATTCTATTGCAACAGGGGTAGAATGACTTCTCTATTCTTCAAAATTTCATCGACATCCTCCACTTTGGTAGTACCTGGTACATAGGAAAGCAACCTTAGAGGTGGCTTGCCATGCACTGCTTCAAATGAGGTCATTTTAATGGACCCTTGCTAGGTTGTATTATACCAATACTCAGCCCATGGTATCCAATTACTCCATTGCTTAGGTCTATCCTAAACAAAGCATCTCAAGTAATTTTCCAAACATTTATTCACAATCTCAGTTTGGCCATCAGTTTGAGGATGGTAACTTGTACTCATTTTCAAAGAAGTTCCTTGCAACCTAAACAATTTTCTCCAAAATTTACTTGTAAAGGTGGGGTCTCTATCAGCACAATACAAGTAGGCATGCCATGTAACTTGAAAATGTTAGCCACAAAAAAGTTGAGCTATCTTTGAGCCAGTGTAAGGATGAGCTAACGAAATAAAGTGGCTATATTTTGATAATCTGTCTACTGCCTCAAATATCACAGAATGTTCCTGAGATATAGGCAATCCTTCCACAAAATCCATAGAAATGTCAGACCAAACCTGCAGAGGAATAAGAAGAGGTTGTAGTAGCCCAGCAGAAGAAGTATTCTCATGCTTATTTTGTTGACAGATTGCACATTCCCTGATGAAGGTCTTAAGATCTTTTTTCATACCTTTCCAAAAAAAATCTCTCTTAGCTCCACTACAAGAAAATTGGTCTTTAGCGACCATATTTTTAGCCACGACTCAAAAGTCATCACTATTGATCAATATTAGCGACGACAATTTACTGTCATCGTTAATTTCATAAAAAAAGATTTGAAAACAGCGACGACTAGATGTCGTCGCTGATAGGTAGTCGCTAATGTTGGAATAATAGCTTTTACCTGGCGCGAAAAGCCGCGCCAAAAAAATTGTGACGGGGTCCAAATCAGTTGCGGCGACATTTTCGTTGCTAATAATAATATTCATTAGCGATGACATTGTCGTCGCTAACTAATGAAAGGAAAAAAAAAATTAAAATTAAAATTAAAATCATAATTAGCGACGACAATGTCGTCACTAATTGAAATTATTATTAGCGACAACAATTGTCGTCGCTAATCAGTTAAAGAAAAAAATTAGAATCCCTATTAGCGACGACAAAGGTCGTCGCTAATTAATTTTAATGAAATTTATAGCGGGAGTATTAATTTCAGAAGGGCGCGCAACTATTTTTACCCAAAATTTCTTCCTTCAACTTTTTACCCTAAATTTCATAGTTTTGTTGGAAACCATTTTGAACGGCCGTCTCAGATGGAAAATCCCCTTTCTCACAGTTGAAGGTTCTCATATGGAAAATCCCATTTCTTGGTAATTTCTCTCTCTCGTTGATGGTTGTGCTTTTGTTTTATTTATTTACTTTTTTTTTTTTTGTAGTGGTGCTTTTGTTCCATCTCTGTTCTTCTAGAAAGATTTTTTTTCTCTCCCTCTTTGATTTTCTTCCTTCTACCTTTACGGTAGACTCACTCAAAAATTGCGAAAGAAAGAGAAACTCTGAGGAAGAAATTCTGGTTGATTAGGTGTTGTATTGTTAATTCTAGTTACTTTTTCTTTTTCTGTAGTAATGTTATGATTTCCTTTGTACGTTGAGGAAGGTTCACAAAAAGCCCCAAAAGATCGAAAATAGCAGAGACAACAAGTCTTCAAACAGACAAAATTCCTAAAGACAGATTGGGCAACTCTCCGATCCGGCCACACATTTTCTCCGATACTTGAATCTAATCACAGGTGTCTCTCCCATCTCATGCTCGAACTCTATTATATTCAATGCTTGAACCCTATTATCTCATACTTGAATCCAATGCTTGATTTTGGCATTGGATTTTTGTCGGGATCATCAGAAATTTTAAGCTCCCCCACCGTCCCTCTTCTGAGTTGATGTTAATTCTGATTGATTTTGGTATTGGGCTAGTTGGTTGTTACAAGATTTTTTTCTTTTTTTTTTTTGGGTGGTTGTTACAAGATTTCACAATTACTGGTTGAACTTTGATTAAGAATTACCTAAAATCAAGAATATAAAGATTAAAGTCTTTGAGAAATAGGTGTAAATAGGTTTTTGCTTTGAGAAATGTTCGTTTTGTTAAACTAATAATGAAGAGAAAGATGCTGTGCCGATTTCAGATGCTCCCCTGATTGGTGCTCCTTTCGGTTAATATGTCAGTGGTTCTAGCTTGGTCAGCAAAAGCTCTAGTAATTTGTTTTCTATTTTTACATGAGCGTAAGATGTGATTTTGTTGTTTTATAGAAGGAAACTCATAGATTTGATGAGAAGTATTCAAAAGGTGTTGAACAATTTGTTAGTATGGCATGTGGTCACGTGGATGAGCTTAATAGGATTAGGTGTCCATGTCGCAAATGTGCGAATCGTTATTATAAACCTATAGACGAGATGGAGGATGATTTGTTCATTAACGGAATTGATATGAATTACACCTGGTGGGTATTTCATGGGGAAGAAGATCCGTTTCGTACAAATTTGCATGTCGATCATGATGATAAGAATGCAAGTGTGGAGCATATCGATGATGTTGACGAAATGGTAAATGATATCCGAATGGGTAGATTTCCGGATGGTAATACAGGTGAATCATCAACTACTCCAGGTCCAACAACCAATGGTTATGAATCGAAAAATTTTGACCAACAGTTGGAAGATGCTCAACGTGAACTTTATCCAGGCTGTAAGAAATTTTCAACACTTGCTTTCATTACGAATCTACTTCATATAAAGATATTTTGCAATATGAGTAACAAGGCGTTTGATATGGTGATTGACTTGATAAAGAGGGCTCTCCTTGATGTGGAGACATTACCAAGATCGTATTATGAAGCAAAACGATTGAGGCGAGGCTTGGGTTTAAGTTATGAGAAGATACATGCATCCAAGAATTCTTGTGTGCTTTTCCGAAAGGAACATGCAGATAAAGAAAAATGTCCAACCTAAAAGATTGTTAAGTTAGGGTTCAAATTCATATATGGTTGATGTTCCTTACTATTTTAAATCATGACGGTAAATGGTTGATTTTCCATACTATTTCAAATTCTTATATGGTTGTTGTTTTTGTTTTGAGGGCTATGGAGAGGGGCAGAGGACTAATGTGTTCAGTGGTGTTTGGTTTGGATGGAGTGAAGGGGCTGCTTGTGAGAATGGATGATAATTTTGGAGCTAAATCAGTTGCAACATTTCATCATAACAGCCTGGGAATATAATGGGGCGTTCTTGGCTAAAAAATGTTTCAATGACTCAGGATTTATCATCAACAATTTATAAAATCAAAATTGTTGAGTTCTTCTTTACTTTTTTTTTTTTTTGATAAATAAAATGAAAATTGAAAAGTGTCTTCCATGCTATTTGTGAAGTATTGTTTGGTTGGGAACCTGTTGCTTTGTCTTGCCATGATTTGCTGTATCAATTATGGTCTGAAATTCCTCTATGCTGGGATACATGACGGACAATGTTCTTTTTCTATTGCGTTTTTTCATGTTTAAGTAGCAACTGTTTGTCCAACTATGTGGTTATTATATTAGACACGCTTGTAGTTTTTAAGTGAGTTTTCTTGTCTAATATATGCTCTTCTTCTCCGTGCAGTTACATATGATATTGATGAGTTGTACAAGTTATCAGTTCTTACATCTGGGAAGCCTTCTTTGTAATCATTTTTTTGCTGCTTAGCTACATATGAAGTTTAATTTCTCAAGGAACATTGTTGTTGATGTATGTCTTCTTTGTGCACTTGCTTAAAAACTTGACAATTATGTAGTCTTCTTAGGCCATTTTTGAGACTTCTTCATTTGTAATTAACTCTGTTTCAGACTTTTTAACATTTTTAATTAGAAAATGAGTTCTTAAGTAAGTTATAACATATTGTTATGTTTAGATCATTCATACCAAACAATTTAAAACAATAATCGGCCAAAAAGAAAAGCATTTGATGTTGACGACGATGATCATCAGCAACACTGATGTGTGGGTCATCAGCGACGACAAAATGTCATCGCTAATGTGTGCGTCATCAGCGACAACAAATGTCGTCGCTGATATGTAAGTCATCAACGACGACAAATGTCGTCGCTGATGTGTGCTTCATCAGCGACGACAAATGTCGTCGCTGATATGTGAGTCATCAGCGACGACATTTGTCATTGCTGATGTGTGAGTCATCAGCGACGGCAATGTCGTCGCTGATATGTGCATCATCAGTGACGGCAATGTTGTCGCTGATGTGTGCATCATCAGCGACGACATCGACTTTAAAAAGGCATTTTCAGCGACAAATGTCGTTGCTAATCATTATTAACAGCGACAACATGGAAGGTCATCGCTGATTAGTCTTTAACGATGGATTACTTGCAATGACTGGGAGCGACGACCGTAGTCGTCGCTGATGACCATTAGCGACGACATGTAGGTCTTTAGCGACAACTTAAGGTCGTCGCTAAAGACCCATTTTTCTATAGTGCTCATTGCATTGTCCTTTCAAATCCAGAGTGGCCTGCCATAGGATCACTATGTACAAAAGCCAAAACTTGTTTCTTGATGGCTTGACAGCTTTCCAAACACAATCTATGCTTGTAGAATAACAGCCCATCCGATATACTTATCTGTATTCAGTTTGTTCCTCTGCCATCTTCCAATCAAACCCTTCAACTCCTCATCCACCTGGTATTGCTCTTTAAGCTTATCAATCCAATCAGAAGTAGGAATGAAATAACCACTTCATCTGCCCATCCCTCTCTTCTAGATAATGCATCTGCTACTCTATTCTCCACCCATCTCTTGAATTACACAGTAAAATCATAGCCTAACAACTTGGTGATCCATTTATGTTGAAAAGGTGTACCAATTTTCTGTTCAAGTAAGAACTTTAGGCTCTGTTGATCAGTCTTAAACACAAAACTTTAGCCTAGCAAATACGGTCTCCACTTCTAGATGGCAATCACCAATACAAACAACTATTTCTCATATATTGACATAGAAGAGCTCTTCCTTTCAAAGCCTTGCTCAAGTAAGCAAAAGTCCTACAATTCTGCATAAAAAATGGTCCTACACACATTCCACTTTCATCACATTCAATAACAAAGGCTTCGGAAAAGTTTGGCAAAGCTAGAACAGGAGCTTCAGTTACTGCAGTTTTCAAATTTTGAAAAGCCTCCTTGGCAGCTTCATCCCAAGTGAATGCATTCTTTTTCAACATAGAAGTTAAAGGAGCAGCAATTGATCCATATCCTTTTATGAACTTCCAGTAGTAGCATGTTAAACGCAAGTATCATCTTAAGGATTTAATGTTACTTGGAAATGGCCAATCCACCATTGCCTGTATCTTGCCTGGATCGGCTTTCACCCCATGTTCTGAAACAATGTGGCCTAGGTAGTCCATCTCTTTACACCCAAATTTACACTTTGACTTCTTGGCAAATAACTGGTGTCTCCTCGAGATGTCTAAGGTTATGTGTAAATGGTTTCTGTGGCTGTTTACATACTAAATACAAGAATGTCATCAAAGAATACTAAAATGAACTTCCTAAGGTGAGGCTAGAAAATATGATTCATTAAGCTTTGGAAGGTAGAAGGTGCATTAGTTAAACCAAATGGCATAACCAAAAATTCATAGTGGCCTTCACGTGTCCGAAAGGCAGTCTTAGGAATATCCTTCTCAACCACTCTAATCTAGTGATAACCAGATCTCAAATCCAATTTAGAAAAAATGGTAGACCCCCACAGCTCATCCAACAGTTCATCTACCACAAGAATTGAAAACCTATCTTTAATAGTCACCTTGTTAAGGGATCTGTAATCCATGCACATTCTCCATGTTGCATCAACTTTCCTCACTAGGATTACTAGAGAAGAAAAAGGGCTAGTGCTGTGTCTAATTACACTAGATTGCAACAATTCCTTGACTATCTATTCAATTTCTTCTTTTTGATAGAATGGATATCTGTAAGGCCTAACAGAAACAGGCTGCATACATTCTTGCAGGGTAATAGCATGATCATGTGATCTATTTAATGGTAGCTTAGTAGGTTCTTTCAAAATATCCTTAAACTTCTCAAGGATATCATCCAACACTCTTGGATTCTGACTTCTTGTTGTGACAAATACTACCTAAATTAATAGACAATATTCACTAGGTTTTACTCGCAAGTGCACAAGATCAAAACGATAGTATAGCAGGCAAATACGAGATCATTCCCATGAGGATTGGTAAACTATTCTTAGAATGTAATTTCTTATTTAATTAACGGTTTTAAAACAATTGTCACAAATTGAATAAAGAAATAAAATAAAAGATCAACTAATCTAAAAAGGATTAGGGTTTTGAAATCCACCACTAACCATACTCAAATAAGATTAACAATATGCCAATATTCCAATTGTCTTTAGATATATAATGTTTGCCAACCTAAGGGCATGGTATATACTTCTTAAGCTATTGATTTCCCTAAACAACGAACTAGGCATGGTATCTACTCTAGTTCTTTTCTTCCCCAAAGGATTTAACATGGTATCTACTAAGTTGTTCTTTAAGGAAGCATAAATTTATGGAAATCGACAGCCACACAAGGCCTAGTCATGGTATCTACTCCCGGTTCCCCATGTCGATTAGCTCAAGAACCTGTGATGGGTTTTTTGGTCACTTTATTAAGCTTAAGACTCGGTCATCCAAATTGACTTAAATAACATAGATCCAAACACATGCATATGATCAAACACATTCACATGAAGAATTCAAGTAAACAGGAAGTAATCAAATTAAACACCCAAAAGATAATTATAGCAAAAGCGCCAATATTGCAATCCTAAACAAACATGCTTCAAACTAGCACTAATTAAAAGACTAACTACATAACAAAATAAAAGAGGAAGAGAAGAAAAACTCAAACTCTTCTTGATCTAGCCTTCAGTTCTTTTCCAGAGCTTGTGTTTGTTTCTCCACACTTTTTCCTAGAGGCTTAGAGGTCTATTTATAGGCTTAGGAAAACATAGAAGCCCTAAAAAAACCTAATAAAATTGGAGGTTCATTTCCTAGTACAAGTAGGAATTTGAAAACCAAATTTGGGTTGAAAAATGAGTCTGGCTGCATATTCTGATGCTCCAGCGCATGAGTGCACTCGATCCCAGGTGCGGTGTGCTCAAACGCAAGCCTGCGCTTGATCCTTGCCCGTGTGCGCTCGAGCGCTCGAGCCTTCTTTTTGTGCGCGCGTGCTGCTACTGCACTCGCTTCTTGTTCTCTGGCACTCAAGCGCTTCTGTGCTCGAGCCTAGTCTGTATGTGCTTGATCTCAACCTCCAAATTTTCCCAAAAATGCCCTTTAAGTCCAAAATTTCCAAAAATGTCTCTTTTTCTTCAAAAACCTATAAAAAGACATAAAACACAAAAAGGAAACAAAGCATCAAATAATAAAAAATTAAGAGCCTAACATATATAAAGTAAGGGGCTAAAATATGACTATTTTAGCATTTATCACTTCTCTTCTGTTCACCATTACTGTTAAGCTTTTTAGATTGATCCTCAGTCTCAATCAATTGTAATAGCACACCCTTATTTCCCTTTTTCAACCACCTAAATGAGCTTTCATCTTCTAAACTCAATTTAGGACCCTGCTGCAACCCTGTCAAGCTACACCTTCTTATACCCAATTGAAACTCCATAGTAAGGTCATCAAAATTCCATAGAATTGGACCTAATATTCTCAACCATTGGATACCAAGAACTACATCACATCCAGCTAAGGGCAAAATATACAAATCTACCTAAAAAACATTCCCTTGGATCTTAAGAGAAAGGTCTAAACATTTCCCCGAGCTACTGATTTGCTGACCATTTGCTATTTTCACCTTAATAGAATCCTTGCTTGTACTTGTAATACTAAGCATCCCAGCTAAATGCAAATCCACAAAGTTATGAGTACTACCCGAATCAATGAGAATTATCACTTGTTGACCTCTTAGAATACCAACAATTCTTATAATTTTTGGATTGAGGGTTCATGTGATGGCATTGAATGAAATTTCTGGTTCCTGCGCCATAAAGAACTTCCCTGGATCCTCCTCTTCTTTATCAGTTGGGTTAACTTCTATGATTATCTACTCCACTACCTCCTCAATAAGGAACAATTTAGGTACAAACATGACACCTATTCCATTTGGCATCACATGAATAACACAAACCCTTTTTCCTCCTCTCATCCATTTGAGCAAGGGAAATTTTATGAATTGGCACAAATGCCTTAGGATTCTCAGTAGTAGATCCTTTTGGCTGGTTATTCCCTCCAAACTCTCCTTGGTATTGTCTAGTTTGATAAAACTACACTCTGTTCGCATAGGCATTCCCACTTCTAATAAAACTAGAATTGTTTTCACTCCCAAATCCCTGGTTTCAACTAAAACTCCACAGTAATTTTCCAAACTTGGTGTTAGTCACAATACATTCCTCATGAATTCTTGCTAAGGAATAAGCATCATTCAATGTTTTAGGATTAAACATTCTCACTGGCAGCCTAATATCATCCTTCAATCCTCCTAAAAAACAACTAAGTTTATGGGGATCTATCAACCTATGGACTCGATTTGCTAACATTTTCAATTGAGTTTTATATTCATCCAATGAACCATTTTGTTAAAGTTTAGATAGGGTCTCCATAGGATCATCATATGACCCTCTACCAAACCTCACGTGAATAGCCACCAAAAACTCATTCCAACTTGAAAGATTATTAGTACTACGCAAAGCTTGAAACCAAGATAAAGCCTTACCTTCCATGTGGAATGCACTGATTCTTAGTTTTTGTCCTTCGGGTATCTCATAAAAGTCAAAAAATTGGTCTGCTTATAGTGGCTCAAATAATCAATCAGGCATAAGACAACTTAATTAGAAGGTTAATTGGGCTTTGGGTCACTAAGGACACCTGGAGGGGCATTTTTGAATTTTTTTTAGATCTCGGAGCTACAAAAGACGAATGCTCGTGTGGGGGACCACACACGAGCGCTCGCTTGGCAACCGTACACGAACGCTCATATTGGGACCAAGTCGAGCGCTCATTGACCTTTTGTTGACCACTGGTTTTTATCCGTGCGTGGCACCTGCCACCTGACCCGTTTGAGCAACAGTACATGTGCCAAATACCCACCAAAATTAATAGGCAAATACTTGGTACGTTTTACATGCAAGTGCACAAGATCAAACGATAGAATAGCAGGCAAATACGAGATCATTCCCATGAGGATTGGTAAATTATGTTTAGAAGTAATTTCTTATTTAATTAACAGATAAAAATCAATTGTCACTATTTAATTAAAATAAAAGATAAACTAAAACTAAAAATGATTAGGGTTTTAATATCCACCACTAATCAGACTAATTAAGATAGCAATATGCCAATGTGCCAATCATACAGGTATAATTAATGTTTGCGAACCTAAGGGTATGGGTGTATACTCTAACTCTTTTCTTTCTTAAAGGATTTAGCATGGGTGTATACTAAGTTGTTCTTTAAGAAAGCATGAATCTATGGAAATCGATAAACACATAGAACCTAGGGCATGGGTGTATACTCCATGTTTTCTATGTTGATTAACCCAAGAACTCGGTGTGGATTTCTTTTGTTACTCTTATTAAACCCAGGACTTGGTCATCCAAATTGATTTAATTAACTAATCCATACCACATGCATATGTTGATCAGGCAAACACATATGAGGAATTCAATAAAACAGACATTAATCAAGTTAAATACACTAAAATATAATTGTAGCAGAGGCGCCAATATTGAAATCGTAAATAGGCACGACTAGGGCTTCAATCTAGCCCCAATTAAAAAATAAACTACATAACAAAATAAAAGGTGGAAGACAATAAAAATCCGAACTCCTCTTGATCTAGCCTTCAGTTCCTTTCCAGAGCTTGTGCCTCTTTCTCAACTCCCCATTTTTCCTAGAAGCTTAAGAGGTCTATTTATAGGCTTAAAGAAATCCTAAAACCCTTTGTAAACCTAGAAAATTCGTAGGGTTTAGTCCTATTACAAGTGGGACTTGGAATACCCTAATATGGAAGAAAATAAAATTTTGGCTGTAGCTGACTGTTCTCCAGCGCACGGGTGCGATCAATCACAACCCGTGTACGCTCGATCGCACGTCTGCGATTGCGTCTCCTTGTGTGCGCACGAGCGCAAGGCTACACTCTTCTAGTCCTTTTGCTTGTAGTGCGCTCGACCGCAAGTCCCCTACGATCGATACACTACCAGTGCCTCAAACGTTTTCCAAATCTGCTCTTTAAGCCCAATACTTCTAGATTTGCTTCATTTTCTTCCAAAAGCCTACAAAAACACAAAAAATACAAAAAAGAAATAAAATGGCATAAACTAACAACACTAAGGAATTAACACATATAAGTTTAAAGGCTAAAATATGAATATTTTGGCATTTAACACACTCCCAAACTTACATATTGCTCGTTCCATAGTAATACGAAACTAAAAACTAAATGATAAAACAGAAAACAAAAAGATAAATCCATCTTTCGTAGGATGTACGATTACATTTAGCATATGCAACAAGCCTTTTAAACCCGTAGGAATTCCCTAGAGGACGAGTGAAGTCTCGTGAGGGTTTTCCAAGAATGTTACCCACAAATATTATGCACAAGTTCATGTTATCCAAAACTTAAGTGTCACTAGAAACCATGATTTTCATTCATTAGCAAGCTTAAAAAGATAAACTCCCTCTTGACAATGAATTGGAATTTTAAAGTCTAATTACTTACAAAAGACAAGCTAAGGCATCACAAGTTCGAAACAGTGTAAAGTGGACTAACATACAAACTTCCAATTATTTTCAATGTGCAATGTCTCAATATCTCAAAGTTCATTGAAATCCCTATTAGAATGAACAACAATGGCATATATGTATATTGGTTCCCTTAAGCTTTCTAATTGACCCATGTAACGAGTGTTGAGTCAATGACTCTCAAACCAAATGATTTTAGGGCATTAGGTGTAAAACACCCATAAGACTTACTAACTCGAATCAAAAAGGTTACGAAACCAAACTAACCATGACATTAACCAAATCAAAATTCTTCACCTTTTGACGTGAACACTCAATGCTTTAAGGCAAGAGGTCCAGTTACTTAGTGAAAAGCTTATCAGTCATCATTTTTCTTTTCTTCTTGTTTTTTCTTTTTTTTACATATATATATATATGCCAAAGTATCCATCTAATAAATCATCCAGTTTCACCCAAGACATAGAAACACGCACATCAGACTTTCATGTCATACCCCACAAATTATGTGCTAATGTGCTTGTGTAAGATCAGATCAAACATGTGAATTCTCAACTGTCCTAAGCAAGTAATCAAATTGAAAAATTCTTTTATCAGATCATGTGTTCAAAATTTTAAGCTCACCAATGAAATCAAATCACAATTCTTTCAGATCAACCAAAATCTTAAGACAAACATGAATAGGCATATATATAATTTTTTTTTTTTTCAAATCACAAAATAAAACTGGGACAAAGTATGTGTAAAGTGTCTCCCATACCCCCAAACTTAAATTACACATTGTCCCCAATATGGCTATAACATGGAAAGAATTTACCCGGGATATGGACGAAACTGTCTAGAATAGCATACACCCCCAAACTTGAATTGAAGCACACTTGTCCCGTCTTTTAGCCAGACTGTTGATAGTAGCTTCAGTACTACTATTCTTGTGAGAATGCTAGTTGAGATAGGTATGGCTTATAACATACCCCCAAACTTCTAAGAACACTTGTCCCTAGAATAAATAAATGAAACTCCAACCAAATACCAGTCAAGTCCAACACATTGTTGTATAAAAATAAGCAAAGAATTTGAATTGGACAACAATAAAAACAATAAAACCTGGAAGGAGATCATGTACCCAAGCCTCATGGAGGACTCAAGTGCATAGACCAAGCGTCGTATGGAATGATGGCTAAATTCTGAGAATGACGACCCCTAT
Organism: Corylus avellana; assembly: GCF_965113065.1. Lineage (NCBI taxonomy): Eukaryota > Viridiplantae > Streptophyta > Magnoliopsida > Fagales > Betulaceae > Corylus > Corylus avellana. The sequence continues at coordinate 10,573,500 of NC_142497.1, forward strand.
ATCAAAGAAGAAATCAATCAGATTTGGAATTTACAGCAGTTTCAGTACTGTTGGATGGAGATGCGCTCGATCGCAGGGGACATGCAGTCGATCGCATTGATACGCTTGATTCCTCTGGTTGGGTGCTCTGTCGCACTGCTGCAGACTAGAAATACAGCAAGTTAGTACTACTATCTGGCAATGGTGCGGTCGATCGTTGAGGACTTGTGCTCGATAGCACTGCCACATGGTAGCTCAAAGTTGTAGACAGAAATAGAGAAAAATTAAAAACAAATAAAACTAAATAAAAATAAATAAAAACTAACATAATGTAAAAACAGAAATAGAAACAAAATGAAAAATAAAAATAAAACAAAACAAAAACAAAAACAAAAAATAACAAAAAATAAATAATAAAAGCAAAATTGAAATCAACAGCTTCAGCACTATTGTCTAGCTTGCACTCGATCTCCCTAGAATGGGTGCTCGAGCGTACTATCGCAAAACATAAGCATATAGGGCTTACAGGCAGCAATGCGCTCAATCGCAATGAGACTGCGCTCGATCGCACTACCGCAAATAAAATTAGATTTGCGGACGAAAAAAAAAAAAAAACTAAAAAAACTAAAATAACTAAACAAAAATAAACAGAAATATAAAACAAACAAAATTAAAAACTAAACAAAACAGAGAAAATAAATAAATAAATAAAAGAAACTAAATTAAACTAAAGGAAAAATTTTCTAGACATAATTTAACTCAATCCCCAGCAACGACTCCAAAAACTTGTTGTGCCAAATACCAATCTAAATTAATAGGCGAATACTTGGTACGTTTTACTCTCAAATGCACAAGATCAAACGATAGTATAGCAGGTAAATACGAGATCATTCATACGAGGATTGGTAAATTATGTTTAGAAGTAATTTCATATTTAATTAACAGATAAAACTCAATTGTCATGATTGAATTAAAATAAAAGATAAACTAAAACTAAAAATGATTAGGGTTTTGATATCCAACACTAATCAGACTAATTAAGATAACAATATGCCATTGCGCCAATCATACCGATATAATTAATGTTTGCCAACCTATGAGCATAGGTGTATACTCCTTAAGCTATAGATTTTCCTAAGCAACGAGTTAGGCATGAGTGTATACTCTAACTTTTTTCTTTCTTAAAGAATTTAGCATGGGTGTATACTCACAGTTTTCACCCTAGAACCCGATGTGGATTTCTTTTATTACTCTTATTAAACGCAGGACTCGGTCATCCAAATTGATTTAATTAGCTAATTCATACCACATGCATATGTTGATCAGGCAAACACATATGAGAAATTCAATAAAATAGGGATTAATCAAGTTAAATACACCAAAATATAATTGTAGCGGATGCGTCAATATTAAAATCCTAAATAGACATGATTAGGGCTTCAATATAGCCCCAATTAAAATATAAACTTCATAACAAAATAAAAAGTGGACGAGAAGAAAAACCTAAACTCCTCTTGATCTAGACTTCAGTTCCTTTTCAGAGCTTGTGTCTCTTTCTCCCCCCCCCCCCCCCCCCCCTTTTCTCTAGAAGCTAAAAGGCTTAAAGAAATCCTAGAACCTCTAGTAAACCTAGAAAATTCGTAGGGTTTAGTCCTATTACAATTGAGACTTGGACTACCCTAATATGGAAGGAAAGGGAATTTGGACTGCAGCTAACTATTCTCTAGCGCACGGGTGCGATCAATTGCAACCCATATACGCCCGATCGCACGTCTATGATTGAGTCTCCTTGTGTGCGCACGAGCGCAAGGCTGCACTCGTCTGGTCCTTTTGCTTGTAGTGCACTCGATCGCAGGTCCCCTGCGATCGATTGCACTACCAGAGCCTCCAGCTTTTTCCAAATTTGCTCTTTAAGCCCAATACTTCCAGATTTGTTTCATTTTCTTCCAAAAGCCTACAAAAACACATAAAATATAAAGAGGAAATAAAATGGCATAAACTAACAACACTAAGGAATTAACACATATAAGTTTAAGGGCTAAAATATGAATATTTTGGCACTTAACTGTACATGCGCGCTCGCTCCCTGTAGTACCACTCGCCCCTTTCCTGTTATTCACCATTTTGCCCTCACACTCATCCCCTATAAATACCCCTCCACCCCATTCGATTTTCTCCACTCCAGGAGCTTAAAGAAACTCTATCATTTTGGTTTTGTGAGAGTGGTAAGATTTTTGTGAGTGTTGGTGGAGTTTACTTGGAGGACTTGCTCAATTGAGGTAATCCTTACCATTTTCTTTAAGTTTTGTTCTAATAGCTTAGTTGTTGTATGCCTTATTGTTGGTTAGCGTTTCTTCTTGCCAAGATTTAATCTTACTGTTAGAAATGTTGTTATGCTTAGAATAGTATTAGAAAGCCTTTTGATAGCATAAGAGACAGTTAGAAAGCTCGAAAAATAAGTGGGTCAAACGAGGTTTTCCACCTGAACGTCACTGGACGAACACTCATCCCTAGATCAAGCGCTTGCCCAAGGACGTCCTGGAGATGGCCTCTTTGGCTAAGCACCCAACGTCAACTGTTTGCAAACTAGGGTTCGTTTTAGTGAACTTAGGACTAATGGGAGGATTTTTCACAGATTTGGAGAATCTGAACTTGTTGGGGGATTACTCGGGGGATTTAATCGACCCAGGTGAGTTTCAACTCACAAAATGCTCGCCATTTATTTTTTCACATTTGTATGTCTATTTTGTGTACCAAAACATGAATATTTGCAACTCTCACGAAAACATATTTTTCGCTACACATAAACTCTAGCATTTGTGATAAACGTTGTACTTAACATGTTAATGAAAGTGAGACTTGTAAAAGCATGCATGTAAAATACGGATAAGATAAATTGGATCTTATGGCATGGTACACCAGTATGTGCGAGTTAACGGCCATGGGCTTACTATACATGTTAACTTTATGGTCAAATGTGTATGTGATATATGGGCCTTGGATCCAATGGTTGCTTTGTGACCGGCGCAACCTTAGCGGGCAATCACGACAGGACAGACATCATTAGTGGTGTGGGCCACCCGAGATCAGACTCGGTCATGCCACTAATGTTATGGACGATAGCGTACAATATCCGAGGCATCGGTGTTGTATTACAGGTCCCTCGGGACAACATCAACCCTACTGAGAATGGGTAATATCTCGAGTAGACCATACTATTGAACTATCATGATTACTCATGATTAGAAGCATATATTATATATCTATATCGCACTTATGGAAAACGTCATGATTAAACTATTGCATACTTTATCAAATAGAGTTCATCACTAAACTAGCATGGATATTATGTGCATTAACATTCACTAAGTCTTTAGATTTACCCCCTGTTTTTATGATTTTCTCCTTCCCCTATGAATAATTGCGCAGTTTAGATAGCCTAGACGAGGATGCCTTCGGATCCGACATGGGTGATTGCACAAGTTCTGATCCGAGTCATTTTGTAGGATATGGATTCTAAGTGGTTGAAGTCCATGTAATATGATGAAGAAACCACCCGAGCAGACATGATCGAGATTATTATCTTCTTAGCCCTACTTAAGCTTAAGATTTGATTTGTGGATCTTTTGTGAGACAATTATGATTTGGGAATGTAATATATTGTTTTGATGATGGTTTGATGACCGATACATTTTGTGACTTATCTTTATATTATGAGGTATTATGTTTACTCTGGTGTATGAATGTGTGGTTGTTTTAGTTACTGCTCTCTTTTCCTATAGTCTAAAAGTCTTCCACTGAGGTCTCTCGTATAGGAGAGGTTGTGATCCCTGAGTCTTGTCCCGTGAGGGATAGTGCTGGAAGACAAACTGTGGGGTCAATTACCAGTTGATTGATTTTCGTATCGGGGTCATTACACTGCTCTACAACACCATGAATCTGGATCTTCTCCAAAATTCCCTCACCAAACTTTGATGACTCAACTCTCTACTGCCTTCCCCAATGAGCTGGATGAACAGAATCTTCATTGCTTTCAACTTCATTTTGTTGCATTGGACTAGAGCTGGCAATTTTGACACGGCCCGACAACCTAACACGAAATTAGCGAGTTTGGGTCATAAACGGGTTGACCCGTTTATGACCCATTTATGATGGTCTGGCGGGTCACCCACGGGCGTTTATCTTTTTTCTTTTTTTTCTTTTTTCTTTTTTTTTTTTTTTTTTTTTTATTTTTATTTTTATTTTATTTTTTAACTTTTAGCCTAATTGCCTAAAGGAAAAAGTGAAAAACGCAGTCCATTCTCCAGAGACCAAAGTCCAGATCTAGAGTCCACTGTCCAGACCTTCTCGGCTCCTAGCCTCCTAGTCCTCACTCCTCACGTAGCCACGCTCACGCCACGCCACCGCCGGTCCGCCGCCCTTCTTGCTTTCTCCAACCTTTTTCATTTTTCCTTTCTTTCTCCACTCATCCACTGCCACTCTCTCTCTCTCTCGCCGGCTTGCCGCCCCTCTTTCTTTCTCCCGCTCGCCACTCTCTCTCTCTCCGCTCTTCGCTCACTGCAGCTCTCCCCCTCTCTATGCTACGTCGCTGACGTCGCACTGCCGCAAAGGCAGATCTATCCAACTAGGCATCCCTATCTAAAACCCCAGGAATCTCAACCCCATCGGAAAAATTCTCCAACTAGGTATCACCACTTTCACCAAAACCCACCGAAGACTGCCCTGCTTCAGTGAGATGTAAGTCAAAATCAGCTTGTGTAAGGGTTTTAGAGGAAGAAAGTACATTGGGGTTTTGGGTTGAACAGAAGCTCCGTGCTGCTGCCTGACAGGAGAGAGCAGCTCTTGCCACCACTAACCTCCACATCCTCTCCTCGTTGTCTCGAGCTAATGGAAGAAGAAGGGGTAGAGAAACAGTAGAGAAGGGTTTTGGAGGAGAAGAACAGCTGGGCGGCAGGGTGGCAGCGATTGGGCGAGGCTTTGAGCAGGGGCGGCAGCAATTGGGCAAGGCATTGAGGTTGTGTTGGGCAGGGACATGTTTTAGGTCTAGGCGTTGAGGTTGAAAATGGGTCTATTAAGTGTTTTGAATAAACGGGTCGTGTCGACTCGGCATGACCTGTTATTTTAAACGGGTCTCACAGGTCGTGTCGGGTGACCCGTGAAAATACCCATATCGTGTCGTGTCAGGGGGTCCCACCCGTTTATTAAACGGGTCATGTTTGAGTATTGCTTAAATAGGTCGTGGGTACCCACGAGTCGTAAACGGGTCGACCCGTGGACTTGTTTTGCCAGCCCTACATTGGACCCTTCTGTTTCCCAAGACTTGTCATCATCTCCACCAAGTGCTTCAGCTGTGCTCTACCCCTGGCATTTTTTGAGCACATTCCTTCACTTCATTGATCTCCTTCTTCATTTCCAAAAGAGCAATTTGAAACTCTCGAGCTTGTTCAGTTTGAGCTTCCTTTGCCATTGTAGACCTTGTTCTCATAAAAAAAAAAAAAAAAAAAAACAAACAAACAAACTCAATAGATCAAGGGCTGTGATACCACTTTTTACAGTGCTGATATGATTCACACTGTAATTGAGATAAAGTAAGAAAGAAAAGAGAGAAAGAATAGAAAGAAAGAGAAGAATGGATAGTATTCATATTGAACAAGCATTTCGAGGATGCTGACCTCCAAGTTCATCAACAAACAAATGACTACAAAGCTAACACTGATCACAACTAATATTTAGCCTTTATACATCTGTTTCCCGCCTATTACACTTAACAACTAACCAACTAACAGAATCTTAACTACTATAATATATAGAAATAACAGAAATTGTAACTGTTTAGTAGTTGAAGCTCTTAAACTCTTCCACGTGCCTTCCTAAGCCATTGCCAACTGTCCATGCAATGCTTAGCTAGCTTGTTACAATGAGTTTGCCGAGTCGGACTCGGAGTTGGAGGGGAACAATGCCACCGGCGCCGAGTTGAACGCATCACGCAGATCCAACGAGGACAGCTTCGCGGACATGATCGATCGGGCTTTGGAGAGGGAGTTCCTAGAGAACAAGCAAAATGAAGCCACGGTGCAAGTTGAAATAGTTGCTCAATTTGGTGTGATCTTTCTTCTTTTTGCATTGGGCCTGGAGTTTTCCGTAGCAAAGCTTTGTGTTGTTCGAGCTATGGAAGTTATAGGAGGTCTACTCCAGATTTTCCTATTGATGTGCTTGTGTGGAATAACAGCCTCGTTATGTGGTGGCAAGCCTTCTGAGGGGGTATTTGTTGGTGTATTGCTGTCTATGTCTTTGACAGCAGCGGTCTTGAAATTTTTTATGAAAAAAAAGTGTGAGTGCTCTTCATGGTCAGGTCATAATCGGCACCCTTATGCTGCAGGATTGTGCTGTAGGTTTGCTATTTGCGTTGCTTCCAGTTCTCGGTGGTACTTCCGGTGTTCTTCAAGGAGTAATATCAAGGACTAAATCGTTGGTGGTTTTAATTACAGTTTTGGTCATTTTGTCAATATTATCTCGAAAATGTGTACCATGGTTCCTAAAACTCATGATAAGCCTTTCATCTCAGACTAATGAACTCTATCAATTGGCATTGGTGGCGTTCTGCTTACTTGTTGCTTGGTCTAGTGATAACCTGGGTTTAAGCCTTGAACTCAAGTGACCCTTGTGACCCACGATGGGTCACCATGGAGACCCACGGTCACTTTTTTTTTTTTTTTTTTTTTATATATATATATATATATATAATCCATGGGTCATAGTACGGGTGAGTTAAATCTACCAGTGAAACCACGAGTCAAAAGTTTTTTTTAAAAAAATTATTTTTTAATAAAAAAATAATGGCATTTTAAGAATTTCATACCCTTCTGTTAGGATTTAACAAAAAATCTTAATGAAAAAAATAACTGAAATAAAACGAAAATTCAATACACTAAAGTGAAAGACTTTAAAAATTTGAGGATGCTTGCGAAAGACACGCAATTCATGGGAAAAGTATAGTCTCTCCATTTTAAAAATCTTGACAAAATTTTTTTTAAAAAAAAAAAATAGGAAGTTTAAATTTTTCCTATATGTTAATTGTATAGGGCGTCAGTAATCAAGGCTTTTTGTCTAAGTATCAGACTATCAGTCACCCTTTTGTCTCTTAGTTTCTCCCGTCAAACAGTAAAAGTGTCGTCAAATCATCACGTGGGTCGTCATTGTCACCCAACCCTTACCCAACTCAAACCAACCCTCTCGGTTTTGTATCGAGACTAGTTGTAATTATTTTACTTTAACGTGATTAAAATAATATTTATTTGTCATGAGATGTATAAGAAGTGCCTAGAGAATGAAAATTATAGGCGCTTCCTCAAGTTCAAAGGTAGAACTAGATGGAGGCTTGGGTCTTCATGTTTTCCCAAACTTTTTAAAACATGCCCTTAAATTTAAAAGAAAATTAGAATATACCCTCCCAATTTTTTTTTAATTTTTACTTTTATCCCCCTAAAATATAAATGATTAAATGCTAGTTCTGCCCATGCTCAAATATGAGTCAAGGGTGGAACTACCCTGAGCCAAAGGGGTGGTCCCTCCCAAAAAAAAATTAAAAAAATTAAAAATTAGCTTTTGCTCCCTAATTTTTTTTTTCTTTTTTCTTTTTTTAATTTTGCCCCCCAAACTAAATATTATAGTTTTGCCCCAGAGTCTAACTGAACCATAAACTAACTCATCCCCACTATAGTATCAATAAAAATTCAAGGCAATTATTAAGCATTTGTACGGATTTTTTATTGCAAAATTCAACCTCACACCCTGAATCCTGATAATGTCCAAACCACTTTTACAAACCTGCTTCATATAAAAAGAACACCCAAAAACAAAAGCCCTCATTAGGAGGGAGAGAAGGTGGTGGATCCTTACTACTACAAATAGGAATAGAAAGAGGAGGGGAAACTGAGGGAATGTAGCCTAAGATAACTCTTGCTGCGGCCTTATATGCCACATGATAGGCGCAGAAATTTGCACTTCTGTGAACTTTCTAAGTCTCTCACAGAGAGGAGACAGGAAGAGTAGAAAAAGTGTTAGAAATTACATGCTCAATATGCCAATCTAAGACTATAGTAGGATGCTGTAAAGAAGAGACTACAATAAAAGAGTCTCCTTCTAAAATGAAATTCTCTAGCTTTAAAGAAACTGCCAAAGAAGTAGCCAGAAGGGCTGCTTGAGCTTCACCAAACGTGGGATCACATGGAGGCCTAACTTGTGAGAAAACCTTGACAATGTTGCCTTTGGAATTTCTGTAGACAGCTACTTGGACAAACAAAAGGTATCTGATGGTTGTGTCAAAATTTATCTGAAAACTGTCTGCTGAGGGAGGAGACCAAATTGTAATGTTGCAAAGAGGTCCTTTTGATATTTTCAGCAAGCTTGGAGGCATCAGGAATAACTCAATAACCCCATTATGTACAGCTTGATTTCTGACCTTGTGCATCCTTTGTTTGTCCTACTCCCCAACGAAAGCTCCTTCAAAAAATGGTCCATGCCATCACGCTTGCCAAAGACAAGGTAACCATAAATACAACATCTTACGTACGTGCATGTGGGGGCAGGGAAAGATATTTCCGAGGAATAAACATATCTACCTCAAAACATTGAATTAAGGTTACCCCTAAAACGGTGAGTTCAAATTTTTTTAAAAAAAACAGAGCATTGAATTAACTTTTTTTTAAAAAATATGTTTAAATTTTTAAACATTATATATATATATATATATATATATATATATATGATTTTTTTAATGAAAAGTTCACATACCCCTTCAAACTACCATCCAATTGACAATGTATCTCACAAATTTTTAATTACGAAAATGTCCCTCCTAATAACGAAAAGACCCTTAATAAAATAAAATAAGGGTATGAAAATTTAAAGAAAAAGAAATTAATTTTTTTTAATTTATTAAATTATTTTTGTCAAATTAAAAAAAAAAAATTATGGTCACTTGTCTTTTTACTGGTCTTAGGAGGGACATTGTCAATTGTTTGATAGTTTATAAGGGATATTGTTACAATTGAAAGTTTGAGGCATTGTCAATTGGGTGGTAGTTTGAGAAGGGCATGCAGACCTTTATTATTATTATTATTATTATAAGTGACACGTGTTATAGTATGATTGGTGCTGATGTAGCATATTAACAGATTTTGTCAATTTTTTAATGGTATGAACCTTTTTTTAGGCATGTTACACAAAACAAATTTAATAGATCAACCATTAGATTTGTGAGATCATGTAGACCCCACACAAATTTAATATTTTTTTTTTTTTTTTTTTTTTGGGGGGGGGAGGACAGAAGAAAACTGCACCGCAATATTTGATACTATAAAGATAGTTAAAAGATAGTCGAAAAATAATAAATTATATCATTAAAAATAATGAATTATATCATTTATCTTCTTTTTCTTGTTTTGTTTTCATACCTTAGGAAGTGATTAATCACTTTTTAAAATCTAAAAAGTTATTTGTCAAAACCGTAAAACGCATGGATAAAAAAAGAAAAAAAAAAAAAAGAAAAAAAAAAAAAAAAGCATTTATCCCTTTTTTTTTTTTTTTTTTTTTCAAACGTTGCCATATGTTATGCAAAGCCTGAAATATATTTTTTGATGACACAAAAATAATTAAAAGAAGAAACACACATGCTATGTGTGTTTCGTTTCATTCGTTCTGTCTAAAATCGTTTAAAATGATGATGTGACATTAATGTCATGTAATAATTTTTGCCATATCAATTTTTTTAAAAAAAATTATATATATATATAAAGCAAAAATCTGAAAAATAAATAAATAAAGGTAATAGAGGTGACAGCCTCTCCCTCTACTAGGGATGGCTTGTGCAAGTGCAACCACCCCCATTTGCCTAGGGTGGCCACATAGGCCAAGTCCAACCCTTAGAGGTGGGGGTGGCCGCACAAGCCGCTCCCGAATAGGGGCGTGGCCACTGAGCCACCCAACCTGTTTGAGGTGGCTTAGGCAACCATTCTCATTTGTTGAGGGTGGTCAGATGGCCGCCCTCCAATGATAAGGGTGATTGTATGGGCAACCCCCAACAAAGGTGTAGGGATGGCTCCGTTAGTCCTCATTTTTGTTCTTCTTTTGAAAATTTTAATTTTTTTAATAAAATAGAAAGTATTTTTTTAAACTGACATAATAAAAATGCAAACATAGCATTAACATGCCGTAGTTTTAAATAATTTATTTCAAAATCAATTCTTAAGGCTAGTTACAACTCCCAATAACCCAATTAAAAATGCAATGGTTCTTTTTCATTTCTAATAACCCAACTCTTTCCATTTTCTTCAAATAAAATCACCCAAAAATTCTATAAAAAAAAATGGCCCTTATTAGTATATCTCCAAATTCTCTTTAAATCCTATAATTCTCTCTCATTTTCTCCAAGGGCTAAACGACATATATAAGAAGTTCAAAGAGGCAGCCATTAACAAAACGACAGATGTTGAGACACCGAAAGATAAAAACATAGGAAATGAGAACTTTTGATTGGGGTTTATTTTATATATATGCAAATGTATTCTAGTTCTGAATCTATGTTTATTTTAGCTTGCAACAAGAATCAAAAAGGTTGTTGATTACTGATAAATGGATCCCATGTTTGCATATTGATCAGATTATGCACCAAGGGCAGAACTAGGATTTGCAGTGTGGGAGGACGATTTTTTTTTTTTTTTTTGGTTGAGGAAATGGACCGATTTATATAAATACAAAATCACATAGATACATATAATCTTTTTATATGTGTTTGTGCATGTTTATATAAACTAAGGCATATAAGTCTTACATTTTGTTGGGCCATGGATCGACCACATAAGGCCCAACATGCCTCTTGGCCCAGTCCAATGTACAACCCCGCTAAGACTAGGCCTAGGCCGAGACTTAGTCGGCATATCCCGATGCACAGTCAGCCCACTAAGGGCATAACAATCTTTTACCGAGGGTAAATCGATAAATCGATAAATCACTAGATGAACATGGGGATTCACCTAGCCCCCAAGCAAGCACCCATGTTCGACAGAACGTGGCCCAACTGTCAGCGCCAAGCCGACACATGTTTACCCGAGTGTTACTCGGGCACCCACTTTTGATGTAAGCGAGGACAAGCCACCCACAAACATACCCCACGATTTCATAATCATGGAGTATCCCACAACCCACGATCCACATTGCCAACATGGCACACGTGGATCCTCGGGAATGTGGGGCCGAGGATTACGGGGAGACAACTGCTACCTGATGCCTATAAAAGGGAGACCACAATTTTAAAAACTCAAACTCTCTCTCAAGCTCTCTTTGCTCAATTACTTTCTTCCTTCCAAATCATTTGAGAAAACCATGAATCCGAATGAGCCTTAAAATGCTACTATTACAGCCCCAAATCACAAACTGCCACATAAGCAAAAAAAAAAAAAAATCCACAAAAATATCATACACCCCACACACTATATTTGAGCTCATTTTAAGCTCAAAAAAGAAAGGTTGGTGGCTGGGTGGCGGGTCATGCCAGACCCGTGGGTCTGGCCATGAGTCACCTTCGCTGGCACTTCTCCGGTGCAAGAGTTACCTTTTTTCGGCCTTTAGGGTGATAAAACCCCTAAAGGGTTAACTTTCTACCTCTAGGTTTTAGTTTTTAATCCAAAAACAAGTTTTGAGGCATTAGAAATGGGTTTTGAGTCATTAAAATCAAGTTGTGAGGCATTAGAATCGGGTTGTGAGGTGGGTCACGATGGTTTCTAGCGGATCTTGAGGTGGGTCACGCCAGACCCACAGCGTCGTGGGCTCGGCAAGACCCACAGCGTGGGTCTAGCAAGACCCACGGACCCAAGGTTGGGTCTGGCAGTAGGGGTGCAAGGGTTTTTGGTTTTTGGTTTTTTTTTTTCCACTTTAATTTGCTGTTTTTGTTCTCACTTTAGTTTTTTGCAATTTTCTTGAAATGGTGATGTGTCAAATGGAGATTGGAGGCTACAAAACAGCCCTTTTACAAATAGTCCAGACCTAAGGGGCTCTCAAATCATTTACTGAATTAGGCATCGGAGCTATTCCCCATCGGCACACCCCGGCAGCTCATATCCTATTCTTTGTTGTTCTTTGTAGCCTAACAACTCCTCGGACATCGTGCCATGTCACTACTCTGGCGTCGTCTGTGGGAAACTTCAATTGTCATCAGTTCCTAATATTCAAAATCCAATATGGTGGCTACACGCTCGCAGCCCGAGCCACATGTTCAAGCTGGAGTTCCTGGAACGTTCAACGATCCCAATGCTCGGATCATATCATTGGAGGATTTCATGAGGCGCATGACCAAGTCCATGGATGCTATGAAGAAGGAAAAAGAAGACCTCGTTTCTCGACTCCCTCCTAGAGAGAACCGAGATGACCGAGAGCGTGAAGAGAGGTGTGAAATGAGATGTAGAGAGAAGCGACCTGTAGGTCTCGAGGATCACGAACGCTATGTTCATGGCAGCCATGACACGACGATTCAAGGAGGATCTCATCACAAGAGATCTCATCATGAAGAATCGCGTCATGAGAGATCTCGCCATGAAGAGTCTCGTTGTGAAAGATCTCACCACAGCCGATCTCACCACGATCGGCCTCATCACGAAGGACGTCATGAAACCAATGTTGATGCGGAAGTGGAAGATCTGAAGAAGTATGCTAAGATGGCTCAGAAAATAGCTAATGGAGAAGACGGATCGGTAGCCAAGAATCTGATGCATAACAAAAAGCTGCCTTACACTAATCAGTTAATGAGGTTTCCTCTTCCTGATAAATTTAAGGCACCCCATGTTGACAAATATGACGACTACGGAGATCCGACCGACCATATGCAGATTTTCGAGCTCACTTCATACCCTCGACGAGATTGCATGCCGAGCCTTCCCTTTGGCCTTGAAGGGAGTTGCCAAAGAATAGTTTGGAAGGCTGCCTCCCAAATCCATCGACAATATCGATACCCTCGGACGCCAGTTCTTGAGCCAATTCATGGCAATCCGAAAGAGGAAGAAGAATCCAGCCTACCTATTGTCCCTCGAGCAAGGAAAGAGTGAGTCTTTAAAGGACTACATGATCAAATTCAACCGAGAAAAGCTAAGTGTGGAGAGCGTGAAAGATGAGACGGTGCTCTCAATTTTGATGAATAGGATCGTAACCGAAGGGCCTCTGATGGCCGAGTTAGCTCGAAGACCAACACTAGTAACTCTTCAGTAATTTATGAACAAAGCCAAGGAGTTCGTCAACTAGGAAGAAACCATTGGGGCTCTGACGAAGTCCAAAGCCGACGATGGCCAAGTTGAGGCTAGTAGCAGTAAGATAGTACCGGAGAATTCCGGGAAGAAAAGGAAGGAGGAGAAAGGCCCTAAGAGTTCGGGGAAGAAGGTGGAACCACTGCGCTAGCAAAGACCAAAAGATGACTCCACTAAATACCAATGTCACCGAGATATTCATGGAGATCAGGAGGGATCCCAACTTCAAGTGGCCTACAAGGATGAGGACTCCTCCGCAAAGACACAACAACCAAAAGTTCTGCGAGTACCACAAGGATCACGGTCATTTGACCGAGGATTGCATATCTCTGGGCCATGAGATCGAGAACTTCATCAAAAACAGAAAGTTGGTGAGGTTTTTGGCTAGAGAAAAAGAAAGGGGTAGGAACCTTCAGGAGCACCAGCCTTTGTGGCTGGAGGCGAATCATGAAGGCCTCGATAGAGGACGGGATTAGAGAAGAAGAAATGACGAGCCGAGGAGAGATCGGGATGACCACCAGCATCCTTGGAATCAAGATGTGATCAGTGAAATTCATACGATTTCTAGAGGAATAGCAGGCAGAGGCAAGTCCAACTTTGTGAGGAAGGCTCACGCAAGTAAAGTGAACGTAGAAGAGGTTTTCCTCCTTAAAAGGCCATCTAAGGCCCAAAAGAAAGATTCGATGATTCTATCATTCTCGGAAGAAGATGCAAAGGGGGTATCCATGCCCCACAATGACGCATTGGTAGTAACAATGAAGGTGGCAAACCATGCCATCCACCGGATTTTGGTGGATACCGGAAACTCGACTGATATCCTGTATTGGCCAGTTTTCAAACATATGAGGATTGATTGGGAGAGGATCAAGCCATTTGGCTCACTGCTAGTTGGATTTGCAGGAGAGCAAGTCCAACCCTTGGGGCTCATCTCTCTTTCTGTTATAGCAGGAACAGTCTCCAAGCAATCAACAGTCATGGTGGATTTCCTCGTGGTCGACCGACCATCTGCCTACAACGCAATAATCAGTCGACTAACATTAAACAAGTTGATGGTTGCAACTTCAACTTACCACCTAAAGATGAAGTTCTTGACGGACGAAGGAGTGGGGAAAGGCAAAGGAGACCAGGTTGCAGCAAGGAAGTGTTACAACACTTCATTGAAAAAACCCTCGGGATCTGCGCCCCTAACAATAAGTAATGTGGGCAGCAGAAAAGAGGGTGAGCCAGCTGAGGCTCTAGTAGATGTCGTTGTAGAGGAAGACAAAGTTGTGAAGATCGGCTCATAACTAACCCCATAAGTCCAAGAAAGCCTTGTTAGTTTTCTTTTGGAGAATGTAAAAGTGTTCGCTTGGTTACATGAAGTCATGCTAGGGAACAGCCCTGAGGAGATTGTCCACCAATTGAATGTGGACCCAGTAATGAAACTGGTGAAGCCGAAGAGAAGTTTGCTCCTGAGCAAAACATGGCCATTGCCGAGGAGGTGGAGAAGTTGCTCAAAGTTCGTTTCATCTAGGAAGTCTACTATCCTGATTGGTTGGCCAATATTGTATTGATCAAGAAGTCCAATGGGAAGTGAAGGATGTGTGTAGATTTCACCGACCGCAACAAGGCATGCCTGAAGGACTTCTAGTACCGCGGATTGATGCATTGATGAATTCAACTGCTAGATATGGGCTACTCAGCTTCTTGGATGCATTTTCTGGTTACAACCACATTTACATGCATCCAGCTGACCGAGAGAAGACTGCCTTCATCACTGACCGAGGCTTGTATTGCTATAAAGTCATGCCATTCAGTCTGAAGAACGCAGGGGCCACCTACCAGAAGCTGGTGAACCAGATGTTCCAAGTAAAAAAAAAAAAATGGAAGTCTACGTCGATGACATGCTCGTCAAGAGTGTGTTACCACTAGACCACACCAATGATTTGTAAGAAATGTTCAAGACGTTGAGGCAATACAGGATGAAACTAAATCCTGCAAAGTGCACGTTTGGAGTATCTTCAGGGAAATTCCTCGGCTATATGGTGTCCAACCGAGGAATCAAAGCTAATCTAGAGAAGATCCATGCAGTCTTGAACATGCAATCCCCAAAGAACACGAAGCAGCTTCAGTAACTGACGGGAAGGATTACAGCGTTGAATAGGTTCATTTCTCGGTCAACCGACAAATGCCTCCCTTTCTTCAACATCTTGAGAAAGGCATTTGAGTGGTCCGAGGAGTATGAGCAAGACTTCAAGCAGTTGAAGAAGTACCTAGCTAGCCCACTTTTGTTGGGACGAACAATTCCTGGAGAAGCATTGTTTCTATACCTAGCCATATCCCCAACTGCGGTTAGTGCAGCTTTGATCCAAAAAGAAGAAGGCGTTCAGGAGCCAGTATACTTCATCAGCCGAGCATTGATAGGAGCCAAGGAAAGGTATGTGCAAATGGCAAAGCTCGCCTTCGCCTTGACCATTGCATCAAGGAAGCTTCGGCCATACTTCCAAGCTCATACAATCAAGGAATTAATAGAGTACCCACTAAAGAAAGTGTTGCGAAAGCTAGATCTGTCCAACAGATTAGCTAACTGGGCTATCGAACTCGGAGAGTTCGACATTGAGTTTGTCCTCCGGAACGCCATCAAGGTCCAAGCACTCACAGACTTTTTGGCAGAATTCACCAATCTACCAGAAACAGAGGAGTGGCCGAGGGACGACACATGGGTGATCTACGTGGATGGATCATCCACAAAAAAGAATGCTGGAGCCGGAATGGTGCTTATTACACCAGACGGAGAAGAGTTGCATAGTTCCTTGAGATTGGAGTTCAAGACTACCAACAAGGAGGCCGAGTATGAAGCAATCTTGGCGGGACTCAACTTAGCTCGGGAGATGGGAGCAAAATTCGTGAAAATTCGAAGCGACTCCCAAGTAATCGTCAGACAAATCTGAGGAGAGTTCGAGGCTAAAGGGGAAAAGATAAAGCTGTACTTGGCAAAAGTGCAAAACATGCAGAATTTTTTCAAAAAATTATGTATCATCAAAATCCCAAGGGAAGAGAATGAATGGGCAGATCATTTGGCTCGGATGGGTTCAGCAACTAAAGACAGTGTGGAAGAGACCGAGGAACCAATCCAAATTCTACTACAGCCTGCTATAGCCGATGATATCACGGTTTTAACTGTAGAGGTGATGCCTAAATGGTGAGAAGAAATAGTAGAATACCAGGAGAAGGGCACTCTTCCAACCGAAAAGAAGAAGGCAGTCCAACTGAGGACTAAGGCAGCTCGGTTTACCATGGTAAATAGGACCTTTTACAAGCGGGGTTTCATGTTACCTCTTTTCAAGTCTATTTCCAAGGAGGAAGGTGATTATATCCTCCGAGAGATTCACGAAGAAATCTGTGGCAGCCATTCAGGAGCAAGGGTACTAGCGCACAAAACTGTCAGAGCAGGGTTCTACTGGCCAAACATGAGTCGAGACTCGATGAAAATTGTCAGAACTTGTGACAATTGTCAGCGATTCGCCAATGTTCCCAAGCAACCCCCAGAGGAGTTGAGTTCAATTTTCTCACCATGGCCTTTCTCGCAATGGGGGGTGGATATACTAGGACCATTGCCTCGAGAAAAGAGGGGTGTTCAGTTCGCAGTGGTAGCTGTTGATTACTTCACCAAATGGGCAGAAGTGGAGGCCCTAGTGAACATCACAGTTAAATGCATGGAGCGGTTCTTCTGGAAGAATGTCATCTGTCGGTATAGCATTTCACATATATTCGTCACGGACAATGGAAGCTCCACATCAAAAATTACGTCTCATCCCCAGGACATAACTAAGCGAATGGGCAGGTAAAACCCACCAACAAGACCATCTTCAAAATTTTCAAAAAGAAGCTTGGTGAGTGCAAGGGTGACAGGGCCGAGGATCTCTCAGAAGTTCTGTGGGTGTACTGAACTACGAAGAGGACGCCAACCGAGGTGGCCCCTATGCTCTAGGCTTTGGGACCGAAGCAGTCATTCCAACTGAGGTTCGATCAGGAAGCTTCCCCGTGGAGACATTTCGGCTACAAACCAATGATGAAGGCCTCAAGCTACACTTTGACTTGCTACAGGAGAAACAGGACTAGGCCCAAGTAACCATGGTAGCATGCCAAGAGAAGGTAGCCCGGTACTTCAATCAAAAGGTCAAGCACCGAAGCTTCAAGATCGGAGACTTGGTTCTGCGAAAAGTCACTATCGCCACCAAGGACCCAGCCGAGGGAAAGCTCGCTCCAAATTGGGAAGGACCGTACAAGGTAATCAGATGCCGAAGAGCGGGAGCACATTACCTCGAGGATTCCGAGGGCAAACCACTCTTGAGGAGGCCATGGAATGCCGAACACCTTAAGAAGTATTTTGTTTAGTCATTGTAATTCCGTTCAGAAGATTCACCTTTATAATTTTTCATTGTAAAAGTACTTTGTCAATAAGAATCTTTTGAAATTACAATGTCAAACAATGCTTCGGTAAATACCGCTAACAAGGCACTTTACCTAAAAACAATTATCAAGAAATATAGCTGTAAAGGCATTTTCCCGAGCATAAACGTTTGAGAAATATAGCGGAGCAGGCGCTTTCCAAACTTAGCCCAACATAAGAATTTAAAACCTCTATGAAGGTTAATTCTAAGGCTAAAAACACCTCGGTGAAACATAGCCGTAAAGGTGCTTTCCCAAGGGCGACGTTTGTGAAATATAGCCGTAAAGGGGCTTTCCGAACTTAACCCATTAAGAACATAAAGCCTCTAAAGTAGGATTGTTCGAAGGTTAAACTACCTCGAGAAATATAGCCGAGAACATAAAGCCTCTGAAGAAGGATTGTTCAAAGGCGCTTCCCCGAGGCAAACGTTCAAGAAATATAGTCGTAAAGGCGCTTTCTGAACTTAGCCCATTTTAAGAATGAAAAGCCTTGGAAAGAGGCTCATTCGAAGGCTAAACTGTCCCGGCAAAATACAACCGTAAAGGTGCTTTCCCGAGGCCAAGCATTCAGCCAAGCAAGTCATAAAAATTAAACTCTTACAGTTTGTTTTTATAGATTGCCAAAAGAGAAGAGAAAACAAGCAAGACCAAATGTTAAGAAAAAACTCTCTTTTCATTAAAATCTTCAAAAGTTACATTCATAATTACAAATTACATATCCTTTGCCTCAAGGTATCAGCATCCTTAGCCTCGGGAGTACCAGCACTATCCAACAAATCCTGTGAATTCGAAGCGTCAACACTACTCGAGTGTATATCCTCCTTGAAGTCACTAAAAGGATTGAAGCCAAACTCCCTCATCCCCGGGGCATTCGGCATTTGCTCCTGGCCGAGGCTAACAATCTCTGCAATGTCTTCATTGGTAGGAGGATGATAGTCTTTGGGATCAACGAAGTCAAGGTCAATAGAGCAAGAAGGGTCAGAAGCCCAGCTTCAGAAGGTCTCAAACCCCACAATAAAGCCTCGGGCCCAGCCTAGGTCTTAGGTCTAGGATGCATACAATAGCTACTTGAGATACTTCCAAGACCTGTACTTAACCACGCACAGCTGATTCCTCTCGCAGTCGAGCTTGCCCTTAAAGAACTCCAACTTCGTCTCGGCCACCTTCAGCTTTACATCCGACTCCTTGGCTTTGGACCGTTGAGCCGAAGCCTTAAGTTGGGCCTCTTGAAGCTACCCGGATAGCTCTGTATACTGACAGTCATTCTCGGAGCACTTCTCCTCCAACTGTCTTAGATTTTCCTTGGCTATGGAGTGGTCTTCTTGAAGCCGTCCGTGATCTTCTTGGAGAGCCTGCAGCTTGGCCGTCAATCCCAAGATCCGTGCGCTAGCCTCAGTTTGCAGTAGGGACTGTTGCTGGCCTGTAAGGAGAAGGTCATTATCCTGTGGAGCCATGAGCTCTCTGAGTCTTGCGTTCTCAGCTTCAGACTCTGCCAGCTTTCTCTTCAACTCCTCCATCTCCGTGGCCGAGTTTTGTAGGAACTTCCTAAAGTCTCAGTAAAGGCAGATTGACTTCATAATGCTTTACAAGAAGTTGGAAAACAGGTCAGGATCATTAAAGCAACAAAAGTTCAAACCAAGGAAAGGAGATACTTGCAACGAGCTGATAGAAGATCATCCGCTCCAATCATGTCTTGGGGAGAATGGTCGCGGGTACGTGTCAAGCTCTCCGAGGGGACTAAATCCATTAGGACACTAAAAAGGTTCCCAAGCAACTTGCCGCCCAGATCGGATAGAGGCGTCCCGATCAACTAGTCAATTGTAGAAGGCTTCACCGAGGTGTTACTCGTAGAAGCGACATTGGTAGGATCTTCGGTCTGACGGGCACCTTCGGGAGTCGACGTCCAAGGAATGGCCTTGGTTGGAATAGGTGCTCCCTCAGTTTGGTGGACCTCATTCTCGAAGCCCAACAACTCTTCAGCCATTCTCTGGGCAGCCTCGACTTCCATTCCACCGAGCCCTCCAATCCCTTAGGCATTTGGGCTATTTCCTCCAGGATGTGCTGAATGTTGGAGCCTGAAGTCAAAAAATATGTTGATTCAACGGGAATGGTAGAGACTGACACGACAACAATCAGTTGGGACACACGCTGCCTTATCGCTAAGGGCTCTATTGATAACGACAGCTCCGAGGAGAGCCTCGAAGTTCCCCATAGAGCGGATGGTCGGCTTTGCAATGAAGGTCTTCCTAGAGGTGCCCATGAATTGGGTGAAAGCACTAACGAAGGGGGCAGGCCTCTGGGCCCCCAAGCCAGCCTCAGACTTCTTGGCCCCCGAGCCTCGGGCCTCTCTGCCCCTGAGCCAGACTCAGGCCTCTCCGACTTCCTCCTCTTCAAGGGAGGAACTTCAGGATCCTCAGGCTTGTTTGCTAGCCTCAAGAAATTTACAGCAAAGACTTGGTCCTTGACCGCCCAAGGCTCAGCTGCTTTCCTTTTGACCTTATCAGCAACTAACTTCTTAGAAGGCTCGATGGCCTTATCTTTGCCCTCGGCAACGGGCCTCTTCGCAGCTTCGAGAATTGGCTTTCCCCTCAACTAAGTAGTGCTCGGAGCCTCGGCAGTTGGCCTCCTCGAAGCCTCGGGAGCTGGCCTCTTTCTCGGTTGAGCAGCACCTCCCAATCCACTACCTAGGGGGTACCCCATGTACTTCTCTAGACTGGCCCCGGTGGCCAGGTCATCATAGTCCATTGACCTGACATTTTTCTTTGCCCAAGGAAAGGCCAGGATCCTATCCACTCGATCCTCTTCTTCTTCGGACAGTTTAGGTTCCTCTTATGAATCGTTTTTTGCTCACCTTTTTCGAAAGGAACACTTGTTTCCCAAGGAACCCTTGAGCCTTGTACCACCTCCGAGTTAGCGAACTCCCAACTTCCCATGGCGAAGAAGAACTTATTCTTCCACCTTTTGTTGCTGGAGAAAGTCCTTCCCAGCTATATGAGCTTCACCCTCTGTCAGACCTGGAAGGTGAAGAGCACGTCGTTGTTGGGGTTCTTAGTGAGCTTATACACCTTCAAGAACTCCCAAACAGTGAGGGGATGTGCATCCTCGAGAACCTTCAGCCACAGGACTATGCATGTGAAAAAAAACCCTCCAGGCGTTTGGCACGATTTGATGAGGAGCCAAGTTGAGGTGACCCAATAGCTCTCGAACTACCCTTGGGAAGGGTAGCCTGAAGCCTGCTCTAAACATATCTTCGTACAGGCACACCTCATTCTCCTCAGCGCGCACCACAGCACCGGACTGCTCACTATCAAAACGCAGGTTGACCGTTCAGGGAATAAAGCAAAACTATCTGATCCGAGGCTCGTAGAAGTTTGTCAACTCCGCCCTCCACAGAGCCGGATATGAGCTTCCCAGACCATCAGAATCCGACCCATTAGATACAGAAGCTCGGGAACAAGCAGATGAGGAGCTCACGGTTAACCTTCTTGAATCAGAAAGTGGGTCACACTCAACCGGAGACGATCTACCACCGGTTCAAGTAAAGGAAAAAGAAGATCAAGGTACTTGAGCACTGGCTGTTCGAATCGATGAAAAGCTCGGCAGATAGAGTAGACTCCACTGAAACCCTACAATGTACTACTATCAAGAAGTAGAATTGGGGAAATGACCGGGAATGGAAGCAAGCCAATGAGAAAAATGAAGGACTTGCTGCGCTCTTAGAAAACGAAAATGGAGTTTCGGCAAGAAGAAGCGAAATGAGGAAATAAAAGGGTGAAAACCCTTATATAGGTGTAAAAACGAAGCACTCAAGTGCTATGAAGCGACGGCAAGCGAGACCCTAGGGTTTCTCCTCGAAAATGTGCTCAAGCTTTCAATATCCTATAAAAGGCGTGCCTCACTGAGCCACACAGATTGCGACAGGTGGCGTACCCCCAAGAAACAAGGTGTGACGCGCAAGCTGTCAACCATTCGTTGGTTAGGGAAGCTTAAAAGACAAAAATTCCCTCCAAAATTTTCAAATTCAAAATTTCAAATTCGAGAAGATCCATCCAAGAAAATCCTCTCACCAAGGATAGGTTGAAATTCAGGAAGCCGACCAAGTTCAAAATTTCCATAGTCACTCAGACAAGGAAATTGGAGGTAACTGTTAGGTCATGGATCGGCCACGTAAGGCCTAACAGGCCTCTTGACCTAGTCCAATGTACAACCCTGCTAAGACCAGGCCCAGACCGAGACTTAATCGGCCCAGCTCGATGCACGATCAGCCCACCAAGGGCATAACAATCTTTTACTGAGGGTAAATCGATAAATCCATGTTTGAAGGAAACCTACGATCACTAGATGAACACGGGGATTCACCTAGCGCCCAAGCAAGCACCCACGTTCAACAGAACGTGGTCCAGCTGTCAGTGCCAAACTGACACATGTGTACCCAAGGATTACTCGGGCACCCACGTCCGATGTAAGCGAGGCCAAGCCTCCCACGAACACACCCCACGATTTCCTGATCATGGAGTATCCCACAACCCATGATCCACATCGCCAACATGGCACACATGGATCCTCGGGAACATGGGGCCGAGGATTACAGGGAGACAACTGCTACTTGATGCCTATAAAATGGAGACCTCAGTTCACTGTTTCAGTATTCACAATTTAAAAACTCAAACTCTCTCTCAAGCTCTCTTTGCTCAATTACTTTCTTCCTTCCAAATTACTTACTGACTTAAGCATCAAAGCTATTCCCTGCCAGCACACCCCGACAGCTCTTATCCTATTCTTTGTTGTTCTTTGCAGCCCAACGACTCGTCAGACATCGTGCCACGTCTCTACTCGGAAAACTGTCATCAACACATTTAATCTCACGTCATCGCAAATACACAATAGTATAAACAATGGAAAAATATAAAAATAAATAAAAAATAAAAAACTCCAAACTAACAGCTATTTGCGATAGAACCCCACAATGTTCAAAAAGTATTAAAGTAATCCATCAAACTACAAAAGTTTGTCAAAAAGGCCACATTTTTTTTATATTCCTATAATACCCTTATTCTTTTAAAAACTAAATAAAAAAATAAACTAAATTATTTTTAAAACAAAGAAAAGTAAAAAAAAAAAAAATGGAGGGAGAATAAATACAAAAAAAAAAAATGGAATAAATAAAATATTAGTCACTGTAGTTAGCTTAAATTACAAATTGCTCGTGCGATATAAAAAAATATTAATAAATGCAAAATCAAACCATGTGGTTGGCTCAACTGGCAACCACCCATTTCCTATATATATATATATATATATATATATATATATATATATATATATATATATATATATATATATATTATTTTAGTTTTTAAAAGAATAGGGGTATTATAGGAATATAAAAAAGTATGTGGCCTTTTTGACACACTTTGATAGTTTGATGGGCTACTTTAGTACCTTTTGAATATTGTGGAGCTCTATCGCAAAACGGCTGTTAGTTTGGGAGGCTTTTTTATATTTTTACTTATAAAAAACTAGCAAATTAATAGCTTAAAAAAAAAAAAAAAAAAAAAAAAAAACACACACACACACACACACAATCTATAGGGTCCATTGAATGTTAACTTTTTTTTCCTAACAATCACCCAGAGCCCTAAATAGCAACAATGCTAAGAGACAAGAGTTGAGCCAAACAATTTTACAATTATAAATTATTAAATCATTTAACTTGTAATGTCAAAACAAATATTATAAACCTAAATGACTCAAAATAACCCCTCAAAAAACTGATTGCTAGCAATTAGAAGCCACTCAAAGAACCAAAACTATTTAACTTTGTCTTTCACATATTCAATGAGAGTCCCAAACCAAATTAAGTTTTTGATTATAGGTGAACTAGAACATAGATGGAAACTAAATGAATTGGATATTTTAGGTGTTTTTATGTGGAATGATGGGGCAAAATTAAAAGGGGACACAAGTAATTTTTTTTTTTAGGGGGGGGGGGGGGGGCAAAACTAAAAGATAATAATTAAAAGGAACACAAATATTATTTTGGGGTGCAAAACTAAAAAAAGAATTAAAAATGGTCACGAATAATATTTTGTGAGGACAAATATATGATTTTTGGGGAGACAAATTTATAAAATTGGTATATTTGAAGGACATTGATGAAAATTTGTAAAATCGTGGGTCCGCCTCTATTAAGCACCAAAGTGCTTTCCTATTTGCTTGCACAAAGGGTTGTTTTGGGATTGCTGTTTCAATAAGAGCGATTTTAAAAATTGTGTTTTTAAAAAGTACGTTACTTTTTAAAATCGCAAAGGTGTTTGGTAAAACATGTTAAAAAGTTTTTTTTTTTTTTTTTTATCAAAATTTGTTATGCGAAATTGTGATTTAGGTTTAAATTCACGCTTTTTCAAATTGTAGATTTTTTTTTCATATTTTAAAATAAGTGCTTTTTAAATTACAATGCCAAATGCCTTATGTTTTACAATATATTTTAAAAACGTAGATTGCAAAATCACAATTCCAAACGCACCCAAAAAGTGCTCGAAAATTATTTGTTTTTTTAGTTTATTTTGGTTGTTGACAGGACACTCTCCTTATCTTTTGTTGTTTGCACTCAGCGAACAAAGTAGCTTGAAGGAACAATATTAGAAACACTTCAATTAATCCTCATGAATTTTTATTATTTTATAATTATTTTTTAAACTTTAAAAACTCTAAATTTACTACATCGGACTTTTATTTTTTTGTAATGTGAAACTTTTATTAGGTTTTTTCGCTAAATCCTAATAGAAGGGTATTAAAATTATTAAAATATCTCATTTAAAAAAAAATAAAGAAAAAAAAATTGCAAAGATTCGGGATTTAATAGAGTTTGCAAAAATATTTATGCCTGAATTTTTTCAATTTTGTTTCCTTTTTTATAATAAAAATAAAAAAAAAATTAATTTTTTTACAAAGTTTAACAAAATGTTTTTTTTTTAAAAAAAATAATAATAATAATGTTATTTAGTAGAGTCATACGTAGACTCGTATGACTGCCATACGACTATGTTGAAGTGAAAAAGAATATTAACCTTTAAATCAATAAAGTATTATAAAAATAAAAGTTAATAGCTGATATTTATTGTTACATTATTATAGTTATTTGACGGATGTACAAAAGTCTACTAAATATCATTTCTAAAGATACAAAAATAAATAAGAATACAAAAATCTAAAAGTTCAACGCACTTTAAAAAGTTGTTCAACTTTAAATTTTTCCTTTCTCAAAAAAATACTTAAAATTTTTCCTATATGTTGATCGTATAGGGCGTCAGGAATCAAGGGTTTTTGTCTAAGTATCAGACTATCATCACATGGGGTCCTCATTGCCACCCAACCCTTACCCAACCCAAGCCAACCCCCTCGATTTTGTATCACCACGCATGAGATACCGCAGTACAATTTTTATTTTCTTTTTTATAAAAGGTCAATTGTGATTATCTTACCTAAACGTGATCATAGTAAAATTTATTTGTTGGGAGTCGTACAAGAGGAGCATAGACGATGGAAACCACAGATAACGATGAAAACCACAAGTGATCTTTCAAGTTTGACTGAACTATAACTTGACTCAACTCTACTTGGACGTCAATGAAAATTTAAGGCAGATATTAAGCATATGTGTAAATTTTTTATTGCGAAGATTCAAAACCATACCGTAATACATGTCCAAACTGTAAAAATATTTTCAAAATTAATAGTTATTAAATATTATTGTGTCTTGAGAATCTTTTAAAATTAAATGTTTTAAAGAGCATTGAATGAAGAGTCTCACATCGAAAAGAGAGAAAGTGAAGTTGACATTTATAGGACCCAACATACTTTAAGTTATTAAAAAAGCTTGGGTGTATACACTATACACTAGGGAAATGCTAGGTGTCTCCAAAGGGTAGCTCAATCGGTTGTGGACCACGTCTCATGAAGTGGAGGTCACTAGTTCGAATCCTCCCTCCCCCTTCCCTTGTGTGGACTGTGGACATGTCAATAAAAAAAAGGAAATTCTAGGTACTCTCCTAGTGTTCTTCTAGTGTCCTCCTAGTCCTACGTAAATATTATTTTATAAATAAAGAAATAAGAGCAACAACTGTCTTTTTTATTTTTTATAAAATAATATACACCTAGGACTAGGAGAACACTAGTGCGAAGCACCGGACCCACACGCGCGTGGGCTGTGGGGCACTGGTGACGTAAGTTAATTGTAAAATCAAATTAACTTTGATCTAATGGTTATTATTAGATAATTATTTAATCTAACAGTCAGAATTAAGTGTTAGCTTGGGTAAGCAGTTCTCAGTTTAATTTCGAAATTATCTGAGCAGTTGAGTGAATAATTATCTCTAATTATTCAATTTATTTAAAATCTCTTCTCTATATTTTTTAATATATTATCAGAGTTTTTGTCTCTTGATAGAATAGAAAAATCGATATTTTTGGGTTTAATTTTCGTTTTGTGCATAACCCAATTAAATATAGAAGTTTTTTGGGCTCTATTGTATCGTAGAGAAATATTTGCTGCTACTCTCTTGCATGTCATATCTGGTGTGGGCAAATAATTTCTTAAGGAAAGTGACATTATAACACACCTTAGGAGCAATTTCATTTTCTGTATTTCCCCTATTTTTTTTACACAAACTACTTTCAAAATTTTCTTATACTATTGAACAATCACATATGGCACCGCAGTGCACCCTCTGTTTGTCCTACTCCCCACCGAAAGCTCCTTAAAAAATGGTACATGCCATCACGCTTGCTAAAGGCAAGGTATCCATAAATACAACATCTTACTTACAACATAACATAGAAAGTTCAATGAATGAATTTTATTTTGTTGGTGTGGCCACTCTCGCCATAGAGATGGCTTGTGCGACCAACCCCATTTGCTGAGGGTGGCCACATGGGCCAACCCCTAGAGGTAGGAGTGGTTGTGCATAGCAGTGGGTATCCATTCGGTTCGGTAGAGCTATTTTCGATCGGTTAAATCGGTTAATTCAACGATTACATTTCGAGAATGATTTATTTTGAAAGTTTTGATTAAACGGATATTTCGATTAAAATTGGTTCGGTTAATTGGTTAACTGTGAGCTTTTTTAATTGGCCCAAAAATTGATTGTTTTGGGGGCCCAAATTGTTTTTTGGGCTAAATAACTTATTGACCCAAACAAATTTTAAATTAGCTCATTAATTAACACAATAAGAATCCACCATACATATGTTCTACACTTCTACTAATAAATTGGTCATAGAATATTTATTATCAGTTAACCTACAAAAAAATTATTTATACCGATTAAATCACCGAACCGAACTTACGTCCGTATAAAAATTCTTAACCAATTACCGATAGACTTCTGGCGGTTAATGTCGGTTCAGTTGCAGTCGATTGGCAATAAATGGTTAATTTGCCCACTCCCTACATTGCACGAGCTGCTTGCCAATAGTAGTGGTGGCCACCGAGCCACCCAACCTACTTGAGGTGGCTTAGGCAACCATCCTCATTTGTTGAGGGTGATCACACGGGCCACCCTCTGATGGTAAGGGTGATTGTGCGGGCAACCCCAACAAGGGTGTAGGGATGGCTCCACAACCCTATTTCAATTTTCTTTTCAAAAATTTTAATTTTTTAAATAAAATAGAAATCATTTTTTAAACTGATGTAATAAAGATGCAAATATGGCATTAACGTGCCGCGGTTTTAAACAATTTATTTCAAAATCAATTCATAAGGCCTATTTACAACTCCAATAACCCTATAAAAAATACAATGGCCCATTTTCATTTCTAATAGCCCAACTCCTTCCATTTTCTTCAAATAAAATCCTCCAAAAATTCTATATATATATATAAAAAAATAAAAAAAATGGCCCTTATTAGCAAATCTCCAAATCCTCTAATTCTCTCTCGTTTTCTCCGAGGGTTAAACGTCCATCAACAGAAGTGAGAGCTGAAGCTCTCTTTCTTTCCATTTAAAATCCTTCAAAAATGTTAATTGAAAGGCCACCAATTAAAGCTTTCCATTTGTCTTCCTCTAAGTGGCCATATAATCATGTCTTTTTACAAGTTAATCCTCCAAGCTTGTTAACTTCATTTGCATGCCAAGTACTTTTCCTTTTAGAATTAAAATTTGGCCTTTGCCCAAAAAAAAACCATCTTCCTATTTTTTTACTTAAGTGGCCCGTCCTAAAAGGCACTTCCTTTTGGGCTTGGTCTTTACATTTTCAGCCCACTAGTATCCTCCCACTTTAGAACAACAAGATGAGCCGATTTTGCACTCAACCTAACAATCAAAATGGTTAAATACTAAAAACCCCCTTAGAATTTGAACTCTTTTATTTTTTACCCCTTAAGTTTTCATTTTTATTATAGAAAGTAATTGTGGTTTTCATAAAGACGAAAATTGTACCTCTATTAAAATTCCGTTACGTCAGTACCAATCAAATTGCGTCACGTGTCCTATAATTATTATTTTTTTTAAATAATTAAAAATATTAATTTTTATTAAAAAAATTAAAATTAAAAAAAAAATTAAAAACTGTGGCTGGCCACCCCCTTTGCCCATGGGGTGGCCCCGCCACCCCCATCTAGAAAGGACGGTTTGTTTGGCATTTTGGACAGCGAGTTTGAGAAGATCAGAGTTGATGGAGGCTAATCCGATGGGCTCCTTTAGCTTTCTTTCTAGAAATTTAGCCAATGCCGCTGCCTTGTTCGTTCTCAATGGTCCTCCTGGGTGTGCCAATCTATAACCAAAAATACAAAGCATAAAATTTGAAACCCTAAAAGAAGAGGAAGAGGAAGAGGAAGATGGGTGAAAGGGTAATTTTGAAGAATGAACTTGCCTGGGTTGGGAACAAGGAGGTAGGGGTGGCAGGGAAGGGAGGGGGTGGTTTCGGCCACCTCCTAGGCTCATCCGGCCAAACCGGCTAAATGGGAGTGGCCCGGCCATCCCCATGGCCAAAGGGGGTGGCTGTGGCCAAGAGCCACCCCCAAAATTTTTTATTTTTTTCGATTTTTTTTAATATTTTTAATTCTTTTTAAAAAAAATCAAAAAAATTAATTATAGGACACGTGTTGCAATTTGATTAATGCTGATGTAGCATTCTATTAAGTTTTGCACGGAATTTTAACAGAAGTACTATTTCTGTCTTTATAAAAACCACATGTATCTCCTGTTATAAAAACGAAAATTTTATTTGTTTTTGCTATTATTTTTATAGACTTAGTTAGAGGAAATTTTTCAAACTTAGTTTGGAAGAAAACTCAGTGGCCGGCCACCCCCCCCCCCCCGCGCCTTTTTTTTTTCTTCCTTTATATATATATATATATATATATATATATATATTTAAGTTTCTTAATTTTTAATGAGGTATAAGGAGATGTGTCAGTTTTAATTTAAGTGAAAGAAATATAAAATGGTTAAATCACGTTAGGCAAAACAGAAGGTATTTAACCCTAAACAATTTTGCCTTTTAAAGTTTGAAGGCGCCACACGGTTTGGAACTTTGGCGCTACTCTCACTATAAAATGTGGAAAAAGAGAGAATAGGGATTTTGTTGTGAGAGACAGAGAGAGGTGGCGAATATGGATGGTGCTCTAGATTTTGAGTACGAAGACGCGCTTCTCAGCTCCCCCGTTGTTACCAAGAAAAGGTTCTCACCCAAAAATCTTTCCCATACTTTATTTTACCCTTTCAGTTTGAGTAAATTTCATAAACTTGTTATCTGGGTAGTTACTGTTTATCTTCTTCTTCTTCTTCGTCATTTTTACTGCTGCATCTGGGGTTTTAGGGGCTTGCACTGTAACCATTTATTTCATAGTATTATAATAGTTACTGTCCCTTTTTTTTTCCCCCCGAAAATTTTATCATTTATATCAAATCTTCAGAGTTGATTCAGAATCCCAAACATGCCCTGTTTTCTGTTTTATATTAAACTAGAATTGATTACCGGTAATAAGAACTCATTCGTGGAGCACTGTCTTTGAATTTGAGTTCATGATGTTCTTTAGTAAATTGGTGAAACGCCATGTATTTCTGTGCTGGAATATCTCTTTTTCAATGTTAATCAGGAAGAAGGTTATTGGGTTGGATGATCTTTTGAGTGACTTCTACAAAGAGAAAAGCAAACTTGTCGAGAAGGAGTCTAAACAAGCGAAGGCCCAGAAAAACTACAACTCAGACGAGGATGTCAATACCAAAGAAGCTTCTCTTACTGAAGTGATTGATCAATGCCAAAATCAGGCACAGTAACTTGTCCTATAGTATTCTTCTTCTTTTTAAGATAATGTCACTGTATTACATATCCTCTTTTTGTAAATGAGTATGTGAACTCTTTTATGTAGATGAAAGAAATAAGCGGCGACGAAGATATGTCCATGTGGGGCATGCGGGTTTTTGGAAATCAGGTTAAATAATCAATGAATGAAATCTCTGTGCTGCGTAGCTAATTGCTTGCTTAATTTTCTGAAGTTTTTGAGATTAACCCTATTTGGGATTACTGATGGTTCTTTATGTTTGGCTCCCTCCTTCTCCATGAATTGCAGAAAGTTCCACCGCCTCTGGATTTTCCTGAGCTTGGAAGTTGTGCACTTTTGCAGTCTTTCATGCAGAATGAGCTCAATTCCCTGTTGGAACTCACTTCAGAAAGAGGTGGTTAATTGTTTCTGTATATTTACTTATAAATTGTCACCCCTCATTTCAAATAGATTACTTTTAAATTCCACACCGAAGAGTTTCACACCATAATAGTTAAGTAAAGATTATATTCACTTACCACTTTGATATGTTCTTGCAGGAGACACTTTCCTTGAAGGATTGTTAGCAAATGGCTGGCTTTTAAAACTGGCTTTTACATGTGGTCATGTAGAAAAATCAATAGCCATGTGGGCCTTTAATTTAAGTAAGTACATCCATTTCATATAGCTTGTCCAGTTAATAGTCATCTAATGTTTTCTTTTTATCAGTGTTATATTCATCAAAAGAAGAATTGAGGACATCTGCAGGTGACTTCTGGTGTACTATTCTGTCATCAGAAGATGAGGTGAGCATATACCTTATTTTGTTTCTTGGAAGCAAAGTTTGATTGTTATATTGGAAAAGCGGGAAATTCTTATTGATTGGTATTCTCTGAGTTATTATGGCTTATCTGCTGTCACTTTTGACCTGGTTCTTCTACAGCTTGTCCAAATTGATTGGTTGCCCAGCTATTCTGAATTAAAAGGAGCTCTTGAAATCTATGGATTTCAATTTAATTTTTCATCCAAAAGAGAACCTTTGCTTCCTGGTAAGCTTTCTTGATGCTTTACCAAGTTTTGTCATGCGCAATACATATTGCACAGATTATATTTCATGAACATGATAAATTTATCTATCTTTGTCTTTTTTAGAGTGGTCTCAAAATCTTTTCCACTATAATCTTTGAGAAGTTGGGAAGAGCTTATATATGGGTACACAAGGTTATTATTATTGGCAAGATAGTCTTCCTTTATAATGTGAAAGTACAGTAAAATGCAGAGAGCTGTGGGTCTTTCTACTATTTAGTAATCGATCCCGCTTTTTGTCATCATGAATATGTTTGATAGATATGGTGTCACTGCAACAATTAGTCATATTGGCTTTTTGATTCTCAGTTGCTTTGTTCTCCTTCTTTCCCTCTCCCCATTTTGACACACCCTCAAATTGTTTTGGTTCCGAAAATACTTCATCTTACTTTGACGTATATTGCCCAAGCTGAATTTTATGTTTTAATTTTTCTTTCCTTATAGGTGCAATGTCTTGTTCATTTTTTCAACTTTTATGGTTATGAACTGAACTTGAGTACTATAGCTGATATTAGAGAAAAAATAAAATTTGAAGAAGTTGACTTGCTTGGTGTCTATTTTACTAATTAGTAAAATTCATATTATACAAATGTCATGTATCTTTTTGGGGATCCTGTTGATAAGGATATTCACATGGGTTTTGGTGTTTGGCATGATGATGTGGCGTAGTTATTGTCATCTTCAACAATGACCAATATGCTTATGTGCAATGTGTGGCAGATTATGCTAAAATTGGAACTTTCTTCATGAAGCTGGTTTGGCCATTAACAATGCATTTGATTGTTTTATACCAAATAACTTTAGTTATTAATGAGCATCATAAATTAGAATTCTATAACAAATTGGCAGTTTCCATCATGTCAAAGATCATTCTGCTATGAATACCTTCTCTGTTATTCATGTTGTTTTGACTTGCAAGCGTGTGTTGCCAGTTATGGATAACTATCTTACATGTGATTCAAAATGATTGTGTATCTTGTTAGAGCATTCCTAGTAGCCTCACCAAATTTTACTCACTAAAATAACAAAAAGTACACTTTTAGTTATTTTAACAACTCACTTTTTTTAGAGCACCCGAGCGGTCTTACTATTTTAACAATCTACTTTCACTATTCCATTTAAATATTCTTTTTCAAAGATTTGTTTATTCTTTTTTTAATTATTACAGGAAGAGAGAGAAACGAAAAGCAAAAGAAAGAGAGAGAAATGAGTTGTTTAATCAATAAGTGAGTGAATAGTAATTTTTAAATTTGGTAAGTACTGTTCCACTACTTTTTTTGGTTAAAGTAGTGAGGCTGAAAAGTGGACATTTAGGCCATTTTGGTTAAATTGCCTCACCAAAATAACCAAAAAATGGTTTTGGTGAGGCTGCAAAGAGTGTTCTTAGCATGTTACCCAAATTTGGTTGTATATATATATATAGAGGAAAAAGAAAAAAAAAAGAAAAAAAAAAGTGTTCATTTTTGAAAAAAAAAAAAAAACTATATACGAACAGTTTTTAAGTCTCTAGCTTGATAAGATCCTGTAGATGTGCTTGTCACTGAAGTGAGTTACAGTCTTCATCCCTAGTTCTTTAGTCTGGTCACTAGTGGTCTTGGTGTTATTCTTCCTTTGATGTGGTTTTCCCCTCATATGAGCCTGACAATTGGTATCTGCTTTTAGTGCTGTTATGAGGTGCCTTCTTCTTCTATTGGTTAATGGATGTAGGGGTTACTGTTGCTAGATTCACTTGGATAAATATATCTATATATTTTTCACCTATTTCTTTTTCATAGTTTTGTGTTACATAAAATACCCATAGACTTGTCACAAATTTCATCTCTTTCATTGTTAGGGTCTTTAAACATCTGTTAATCTTGCCTTATAGGTTCTAATTGTGGAGGGCCACCCCAAAATATTAGAGCTTGGATCAGATTTATAGCTGCTTCTTGTCATGTAAGGTAAGTGACAAAGGAACTTCTTGTTTAGGAAACACTTACACATATGTTTGGTGGAACCATGGGCTTTGAGGTGGTTGATCTGTTTGTCAGAATCTGCAAGTGTGGTTACTAATATTTCCTATTGATGCTGCATAAGATGCTGTGGATGATAGAAGGTTTAGGATCTGGTTAATTTTTTTTTTTTTTTCTTTATTGGTATTATATTTTCATTGCAGGGACAAACAGTCTATCTTTTCAACCTCAGAAGCTGAAGAGTTGGTTGAAGTCATTGTTTGTCTGTTCTTAGATCACCAGCTTCATGGTCTGGTGTTGCTTTTGTACGAATGTCTGCAATCACTTATCAGTTACTTCACGGACAAAGAATGGAAGACCAGCTGTAATGAGATTGGAAAATCACTTGCTTGCAGGTTTTTAACTCATACTTGTTTGTTTTGGATATATATTTTATGTATTATGACCAGATATGGTGCCATTTGGATTGGTGATCATCATATTTGTTTTATTGTACAAAGGCATTGATCTCTTTCTCATGATCTTTTATAGCATTTTTTCCCATCGTATTGTATTAATTTGCTGGTCGCATGCATTTCCTTCACTCATTATATATTTATTTAATTTTGCTAGGTTTTCACATTGATAACTTGTTGACAATGGAGATTCAGTACCCTGCTTAGATTTTCGTACGGCCTTTGATTGGTGGGGTAATTGATTGATGATTAGTGGGGTTGGGAAAAAAAACACACCCGTCCAAACCAACCTGAATTTCCTAAGCGAAGCCAACCCATACTTTCAATCCCCAAGTGGTGTTGGTTCGAGATTGATAATAGATTGTGGTTACCGACCATGATTGGGTCCAAAGTCAGAAACCCTAGGACTCATCTCTTCTGTATTTCAACCTCTTCACCATTAGGCTTTCTCTTTGTCTCGACTTGTGTCTTGACTCTATTAAGGCTATAAATGAATAGAATGTTCATGAACATCTCGAACTTGACTCAAGTTTGATGCGTTTATTTAATGAACTGGACTTGAAAAGAATTTAGACTCATATATTAAACAAGCCAAACTCGTATAAACTCTTTTCTATCCGTAAAAAGCTCATATAAACTTGTATAACTTTTTCTTTTTTTTAATAGTATATTATTTTTAACTTTGTAGTAAGACCATCTTAAGGATTTGAAGAAAGGAAAGAGATTCATTTTTCTAATGTGATAAATGTAACTTAAATCCTTGTGATAATGGTTTTTGATATTTATGTGTATATTTATGTATGAATGTACATATATACTCTAAAATATACTTATATAAGCTCGAGATTGGATGTTTTAAGATTGTAGATAAGGTCATAGAATATAATATAAATAGTCTATTTCATAATAGAAAAGTATACAGGATTTGTTACCAATATAAAGTTGGTGAAACTAATTTCTATAAGTTCATAAATAAAATATTAATTTATCTAATTAACTCACTGATTTTAGAATTTTTCATCATCAAAAAATTTATTTACTTAACTCAAAGGCTATAAACTTAACAATGATTAATATAGATTTCCAAAAAGGTATAAATGGTGATGATAGTTAATTAAGCAATTGTAAATAAGCTTGAGTTTGTTCAAAACATAAATAAACTAAGCTTTAACATATAATTTAGCTTGGTGATAAGCTTGAGTTTCATATCCAACCCTTCACATTCCTCTCTCTCTCTAGGTATACATCTCTAGCCCTTAACATTGCATCTTTGAGATCTATGAAGCTTTTGGAAGTCAGATTTACCATTTCTTTCTTTGTTTATCTTAGATCCGTGAAGGTCTGAACTCGACCTTCCAACCTGAGCGTTTAGATTTGGCTCGACTTAGAAACCCTAGGGGTTCGGTACAGCTCAGTAATAGAATACCTTTATCAACCCCCATCTGATCAGAAGTCAGAAACCTTAAATTTCTAAACTGTTTGGGTCAGTACCTAGCCATAGTAATTAGTACCATTTTGTAAAACTCAGTTTATATTATTTACTTGCCTCCTGCTATTCACTTTTGCACTTTCGCTTTCTTATGATTCTGATTACTTGTTGTAAATACAGAGTTCCTAGGGACTTGAACTGCTTGCGGGCTGTGGAATGTATTTCAGGAATCACTACTCGTAGTAAGCAACTTAAAAGTGCAGTTGCCTATCAATTTCTTCTTGTTTGTTTTCATGATAAGGTATTCTCTTTATATTTTGCCTATGCTTTTGTATAGGGACACAACTGATCTCTCTTACGTTCATGCAAAGTTAACAAGACTAAACCCTAATTTTGTTTGTGATTTTATTTTGATGTTAGTTTAATTTACATATCACCAATACATCCATGTTATCATGAACTCTGCTAGCTGTTCTAATCTGTGATTGGTATACAATAATTTCTGCCTCGAGTTAATCAGAGCTTTTGTTCCCTTAGTATATTGTGTTGACAAACAAAAAAACTTCAACTAGTTTAGAGTGACTGTATATTGCAGTTTCATGCACAGTGTTAATGAGTATTAAATCTCTACAGACCATTTATCTTATCATATTTCATTGTTGTTCACAAGAGAGCTGCATCTCCCTGATCATGTCTTACAGAAAATCCCTAGCTATATCTGCAAAAAGCATGAATTTGTTCAACCACAGGACTCTGGCTTCCATGTATAAATATCAGCATAGGGAAGCTCTGTCGAATAAGTTACTCCAAATAATAGCCAACTATTGCTTGACCCTGCTAAACTTCTGTTTGAATTTAAAGTTTTACATCTTTCAATCCAAGTCAGATGGTCTTACAGGTCATATTTTGTAATTCTTCTCTCAGGCTACTGATGAAGAAGGGATCCTGCAACTGCTTATCTCAATTAATGTGAAAGATAAAAGTTGCGATCTTTTCAAGATGTACATTTACTTGGTTTTGGCAGAGAATTGGCTCTTGGTTAGTCAAATGCTTGAAAATAAGCCAGTAATTAATGAAATGTGGTGTCTTTATCTTCGAAACTGTTCTTGCCAAATTGCAAGCACAGACTTAAGGTCTTTTGCATCAAAGGTAAGGAATCAAACTATTTCATTATCTCTGTATATTATAGTGTTTTGATTTATAAAGTACCTTCCTGCCTTGCAGGTTCGTAATAAGGCTTCATATCTTCTACAAGGCACTGTCAACAAATAATGTCAAAGAGTATGTGTGCTATCTATACCAAAAGAGCAAAAGAATTCTTTTTACCCAGTACCTTCATCTAATCTAATCTGTAGAGATGTTTGATACTTATTGCTGTGCATTTTTTGTGAATGGATGGATTCTAAGTTCTAACATCAGGGCATTTGTTATTCTGGAGAGCAGCAGACTGTTAATTATAGTCAAAGTTACTAAATGCAGGAGCTAGCTTCATACTTGTTCTCTTTTATTCTCCATTAACCATCTTGACGCATTAAGAGTAACTTTCTATGGATCTTCAGAGTCAATGACTAGGAAAGTTGGGACCAATTAGTTGTGCCGTGTTCTTAATGATTTGCACGCACTAAGCAGCATGGGCTGCTTTTTATTTGGGAGTATACTGATTAGTGGTTATGTATCATGTTGAAGCCCAATTGCTCGTCCACAGTATTAAGTATATCTTCATGGCCAAAATAGCTTGATTTATTGCCTTATGGATGGTGAAAGCATGAGTATTTCCTTTATATTTGTTTGTTCTGTGTTCATTATAACTCTACTGTAATTACTGAAATTTTGCCTTCATTTATCATCTCTTTGTGTATTGCACTCCTGTGCAAAATTTGCTAGTATATTGGCTAACTTCCCTTCTGGAAACTGTGACATTTTATATTTGCAGGAAATTTAGATGGGTGAATATTTTGAATCCACAAAAATGAAAGCTTGTGATAGATCTCAATGGAATCTCTTTTGGGTAGCATGAGTTGCCCAGATTCTAGTGCAGATGGTTTTGAAGAATGTTGAAGTTTGCCTAATCATGTTGTTCCAACTTGGGAGGGGATTGTAGCTATCCGTATATAAAAATGGAACCTAGTTTCTGGATGTATATAACGTTTTCACACTCACCTATTTATTACACATGCTTTCTTCCTCTTGTTCTTTTTGTAATGCTCCTTGCCGTCAGGGCTAAGTTTGTTAGCTAAATAGTGTCAATGGAAGTTTGTTATTAGCCAAAACCGGGAACCGGAACTGGAGTACCCGGTTATTGATTTTGGGAAACCGGAATTGGGTAACCGGTTCCTGGTTAACCGGCTAGTTCCGGTTTGTACCCGGTTATTCAGACCAGGTAACCAATTTTTAAAAAAATTTGTATTTTGGGCTTATTTTACGTATTGCACCTAAAATAAGCCAATTTTTTGGCTCATAGTTTGCCCATTTTTAAAAAAAAAACTATTAGCATTTTTGTCCCAATAAATTGGGCATTGTTGTGCTTGTTTCAAATAATAAGAAGAAAAAAAAACCTAAAAAGCTCAAAAATCCTAAAAAATCAATATTTTTGCCAATATGGGCCTTAAAAATAAAAATCAAATTTTTTATAATGCCTTAAAAATT
Source organism: Corylus avellana (assembly GCF_965113065.1). Classification (NCBI taxonomy): domain Eukaryota; kingdom Viridiplantae; phylum Streptophyta; class Magnoliopsida; order Fagales; family Betulaceae; genus Corylus; species Corylus avellana. The sequence continues at coordinate 10,611,034 of NC_142497.1, forward strand.
ATTTTAAAAGCTTACCTAATACAACAACAAAAGCAGAGATCTCACAACAACTACAAACCTAAAGAAAACAATAAAAACAATGACTAAAAAGTAAAAATAAAAGCAAAATTATATATATATATATATATATATATATATATATATATATATATAATTTATATATATATATATATAGTTATAACCGGGTGCCAAGAACTGGAACCGAGGTACCCGATTACCAGTTTTTTCCAACTGGAATTGAAACCGGTTCCCCGATTTTCTGGTCCCGGTTTCCTGGCATTTGTTGACACTCCTACTAAATAGTCTCAGATGAGCAAAGTATTACAAGACGCCCAAAGCCAACATATTTAAAATAATTTAAAACCTCAGCTCTTATTAATGACGCAGAAATGTCAAGATTAGAAAAACTAAATAGTTCTCATAAAACTTTTTCTTCGTTCCTTAAGGGCACTTATTCAAAACAGGATGACATAAAATTTAGGAAAAAATACATTACCTCTCAATGTTTTATTTCTTTTTTAATCTTATCTCTAACGTTTAAAAATTAGCAATGTACTCCAACTAAATTTCTTTTTAATGTAATCACTCCGTAAATAATTTATGTTTTCTCTTACAAAAAAGAAAAAAGAAAAAAGAGGTGGTCAGAGCCACCCCATGGGCCTTTTGGGGGTGACATGTCTGGCCAGAATGAGGGTGGTGAGCCACCTCTACGGTCTATAGGGAAGGTTTGGCCACTCTCAAAGGGTCAAATGGGGGTGGCTGAAACCACCCCCAAACCATTTGGGGGGCCATCATCATTTGGTGAGCCACCCCTAAGGCCCATCAGGGTGGTTTGGTGTAACACCTTGGATATTTAATACAAAATAATAATAAAATTACATGTGCTTTCCACAGATTTATTTACTTTCGTAAATAAGTCTAAAGGGACCTAACTATAATTCACCAAAATAAATTAATAAAATAATAAACCTGAGAGTTATGATAGAGAATTCATGTCAACTATCAGGGAGTTAACTAGAAAAACTACGCTAAACAAATATTAGAGTAAAAGAACAAATAATGATGTGAGCTACATTACAAAACCTTAATACATATCCGAATACAATTACAACAAAATCTCATCAACAAAGCAACCATCATAACCTTCCACTCTCCTGTAGAGATCTTCATACATCCTTAAGCCTGAAGGGAGACTCTAATCTAGTAACCTCTCTTAATCCAACTAGATTTGGAGGACAACGAATGTCCAACAGGTGGAAGAATGAAGATAACAACAACAACCAGGTAAGTCCACAACTTAGTGAGTAAGATACCTCAGAATCAAGCTCATGTTGAGAGCCTAACATGAAATGCAATATAAACAAAAAGCATTTAAAACATCCATAAATGTCACATGTTTTGCAATACAATTTAGAAGATATGTTGTCTACATTATTACGCTACTAAAGAAATGAGTTAAATGTTCGGGAGAAATCCTCAAAGCATAATTATAGTGACAACAATTTTCATCACTTAAAATCATAAAACACGAGAATGTGCTAACATTATAAACATAAGATACTTAATCATCATAACTTTCTTCCATATGGTCTATTCGGGCCCTAAACCCTTTCCCGTTCGGGGTTGTGCGTTCTCGAAAGAACCTCTCATACAACACCAGTGCCCCGATGTGCACAACCTAGTGGTCAACATCATCAACCTGATTGGGTTCGACTTCAAGTGAGCCACACTACTAACAATGCCGTAGGTTGTAACCACCATGTGAACATGGCTACACGTGGTTACTCAGTTGGCCTCTTAGATCTAATGGCAAATCATAACATTAACTGGACCATAGGGTCAAGCCCTTATAATGGTAGCCCATCACACTTGGTCAGTTGGTCACGTCATACTAAATACAATATATTCAATTAACATAATAATATTTTGATAAGTATCAAATATTGCATATTTTGACCCCTTTATTTACATTAGTTAATCCTTTAACTGTGTCGTTATTTAATGTTTTGTGTTAGTTTAGTGTTTTTAATGTTTTGTAGGTTGTTGAAGAAAAATTACAGCTTTAAAGGAAAAAATGCAAAGTTTGGAAGAAATCACACTTTGAGAAGACCTAGATAATGTGGTTAAGTTTAACTCAATGAGATGATTAAATCGAAATTTCTCTAATCGGAGTCAAAATCGGAATAGGATTCGTCCAGATTTGTGTCTTTTTATTGCAGAGCGATTTTTACATAATAACCGTCCGAATTAGGAAAATCCTATTTCAAAATGAACTGTAGTATTTTCAGTTAGCTTTCCAATGCCGCTTGAATCACTTCAATCTGATATTTGATCGGAAAGTTATGGTCAAAATACTAAAATGTGTACAAAATCTGATTTTGAATCCAGTCAAATTTTGACTCTTTTCGATTTAATCCTCTCCTTGATTGGGTTAAACTTAACCACATCATCTAGGTCTTCTCAAAGTGTGATTTCTTCCTAAGGGGCTCCAAATATGCAATATTTGGCACTTATCATCTTTCTTTCTTAAATCACAGCAATGTAAACAATAAAGAACGTGAATCAATGTTTGAAAATCTATAGGCTAACGACATGATCATAAGAAATATGAACAAAATGATTTAACAGTTTATATCAATATAGAATGCTCAAAAGAGTTTTCATTTTCCAGTTCCGTAAGTATTCACTTACCTCGACCAATCAGATGATTCCTCAGACATCATAACCTCTTGCATTGTAAACCAACCTACAAGTTAGATATATGCAAAACATAGACTAAGACACATTCAAGATTGTAAATCACACATTAGAAACCCTAAAACAGGTTTCCAAGCAATTTGGATCAATCTGAAAAGTTTTAGGGTAAATCTGGATAGTCTGTAATCAAACCAAATAGTCTAGGATCAATCTTAAGGGGCAGAGATCGATCCTGGCTAGACTGGGATCGATCCTAGTTGGGAGGATCGATCCTGCCCTGGTTAGGATCGATCTTGCCTGACAGGGATTGATCCTGGTGCTTTCCAACACTAGGTTTGAGCCTTTCGAACCTCCCGAGCACATAATCAAACACCCCGAAACGTACTTATATTTTTGAAAACACTTGGAAACATTCACAAACAATTTTAGAGTTTCAAGGTTACACTCTTGATATGAGATTATCAAAAGTTAACCTTGATTACCATGAACCAATCATAAAATATTACGTGTGATTGTGTTGGTTTAAAACATTGTTTGAATAGTTAAATATAAATACGTAACATAAAATACCGACTTTCATAGAACAATGTAAACATAAAATATAAATTGTACTTTTACTTGAAATCATTGTTTAAATCAAGTAATTTATCCAAAATAATTCATCTTATTATAAAAGCGTATTACTAATCACTTAAACAGTGTAGCTACGTAAAAATATGATAAAACTCAAAAATCATAGTATCGCAAAAGGGAAAACCTTCTATCAGGACCAGCTACAAAACACTATTTTTGCAGCATTCAATAGAATACATACATGTCAGCTAGAATCACCTAATAAAATAGTAACAACAACACTGGATCTTTAAATCCAAAGACCAAAAAAAAAAAAAGAAAAAAGAAAAAAAACCCATTTTTTATCTTATTCACCGCCCCTACCCAACGCCCATTCACTGCCAACCACTACCCAACGCGCATTCACCGCCGCCCTTTCTCAAGGTTTGTTCCTTCAAGCAAGGTGGGTTTTCTCTTTTCTATTAGGAATGGGGGTGGTGGCCGATTAGGTGATGGGTTTTCCAATGGGGTAGGTTTGTTTGGTCGTGAATGACGTGGGTGCTTGCAATCGGGTTGTCGGTGGTAGCTTGCAACGGGTGTGAGTTTTCTGTTGGGTGGGTTTTCTCTTATCTGTTTGGAATGGGGGTGGTGGCCGCCTGGTTGATGGGTTTTCCAATTGGGTTCCAATGAGGGTGGGTTTTCTAGGTTGGTTCGGTTTGGGTTCCAGTGGGGGTGGGTTTTCTTGTGGCTCTCCTCTTCTGAACGCTACCGCCGCCGAAGTTCTCCACCGACCACTGCTTGCGATTTGTTGTCCGTTTGGGAACTTTGGATCAGTTTGCATTATTTCAGGTGAGATTATTAAGGGTTGGGGGTAGATCTTAAGCTCAAATCTCACTGTTATGGAAAAATGTCAAGACAAAATCTAAAAGAGAGGAAGAATTGGTTTTCCATTGTCCTGTCCTTGTTCCTGTTCAGTTCAGAAGTTATTCATCCCACAAACGCTAATTTCTAAAATCTACAGATAATTTCAGCGAAGGCTAGACATACGGTTGAGGTGGGTTTTGGTGGATTCCAGTGGCATTTAGTTGGGGTGGAAGTGGTTTAGGCGTTTGTTTGTTGGTTCAGGAGTTGGAATGAAGGAGAAAAGAGGTGGGGTGGGTTTTATTAACAAAATTTGGTGTTTTCATCCTATTTCATGTAGTGTTCTTTGGTGACGTGTCACAATTACATTGGAGGCTGTAAAACTGATGTTTTACAACATAATCGGATAGTGGGGGCTCTCATCGCAAAAAGGTATTAAGGATAAACATTGAGGGTTAAGGTTTTACCTTGAGAAAATTGAAGTGGAGTGTCATCAAATTTTTGGAAGATGTCAAAGAACATCAATTACGGGTCTGTTTTTGAGTTCTAGCAGTGTCCTAGAACTCTGAAGGCCGGGTTTTTAGTGCATGTGGGTTGTAAGAAGGTTAAGAGGGGTTTACATAGGCTTAGGGTTGAGCTTCTAGGGCTTTGGGTGGTCAAATTTAAATTTCTGACGCATTAGGATCGATCCTAAAAAGTGGAGGATTGATCCTAGTGAGATGGGATCAATCCTCCTGTGTGACAACCCGCTTGCTTAAACATGACTATTATTTAAAATTAAAAAAAAAAAATTTTAAAAAAAAACCCTTATCATGAACAAAGCGAATTGACGCAGTGGCATGGCGATACCGTAGTATGCCATGAACTCATACATTAACCTGATTGACATAATGTATAAGTCTCACAATGATATATGCATCATAACTATGATTCACCAGAGTCCATATTATTGCAGTGGAAACTAAATAACATTATACATAATATAACACATTAGAGCTAACACGTACATTTATGTCAATAAAGTTTACATACAAAATAATGGCTATACAAAAGTATCACATGCGACATGAGCCATATACAAAATATCATATGTCTAAGCATATACATGAATGGTCGACAAAAGAGGACTAACAACTAGTCCGACAAAAGACATTCGGCGCATCATGGCCTCAGACATTAAAGTAGCCCAAATACGTGGCTACATGATCCTTATCTATTGCCTTTGTACCTGCTTCAACAATGTCATTATCTGTGAAGTCGAAACCAAAGTCGCAACCACATAAACTAATAATTGCGTCTGTGTCTCTTTAATAGGTATTGAATTTATTAGTTTTCACAATGAGCCAACCCCTCACTACTACTTACATTTACAATAACTATATTAATATCTATAGCCGACAAAATAAACACTATAGTCTTGAGAGTCATTTGAAATCATACTAAATTAGTTGTGAGAGTATACGTAAAGCCGATCTTCCGCTCTTAGAGCATGCGTATACCAACCCATATAATCTATACGTATTTATATATTGTATAGATTAGCTACACCTATAGACGTGCATTCATTATTTTGGGTGAACACATGTTCATAAGCATATCTAGGCAATAAAACATATGGAAAGTCAATATGCATCGTCTGTCCATAAAAATATACATATGCCCCCCTCCCCCCCCCCCCCCCCCCCCCCCCACACACACACACACACATACACACACATATATGTAAGAGCCCCTACTATCATTTCCATCTTGACAATACCCCTTTTGTAGCCTTTAATTACTATGTGACACATCATCAATTTAAGAAAAATTCAAAAAATAAAAGTGAGAACAATCACACCAAATCAGAGAAAAAAAAAAACTCGTAGCCGACAAGACCCACGCGGGTCCGGAGAGACTCATGCCGGACCCACAGGTCTGGCCGGCGGTGAACACCTTAAACCCCGCCAGCCGTGACCTGCTTCAAAACCCGTTTCTAATGCCTCAAAACCTATTTCTAATGCCCCACAACCCGTTTCTAATGCCCCAAAACCCGATTCTAATGCCTTGAAACCCATTTCTAATACCTCAAAACTCATTTTTGGATTTAAAACTAAAACCTAGAGGTGGAAGCTAACCCTTTAGGGATTTTATCACCCTAAAATTTAGTGTATTTTTCTCCAACTTATTTTTGTGCACTTTTTATATTTTTGCTTATGTGTCTGTTATTGATTAGGGGCTGTAAAAGGGGTTTACTCTGCTTTTTACACTGCTAAACAAAACATCTGAACTTCTTAAAACAAGAAGTCAAATATAAGAAAATTGCTGAACAACTTTCTAATAAACTGTTACAATAAAAAATTAATGCTTTTAATACCGTACTTATTGATACTGTCTGTTTTGATCTTCCTACTGCTTTTTGGCATAGGAAAAGACACATTGTTTCTCTACCTTATATTAAAAAAAAATTTGAGAATAAAATTCCTACTAAAGCTAGGCCTATTCAAATGAATGCTGAAACTTTAGAATTTTGTCAAAAAGAAATTGTTGATTTACCTTGCTGAAGGTATCATTCGTAAAAGCAAGTCTCCTTGGTCTTGTGCTACTTTTTATGTTATGACAAATGTTGAACTAGAAAGAGGTACCCCTAGGTTAGTAATTAATTACAAGCCTATCAATCATGTGTTAGAATGAATTAGATATCCTATCCCTAATAGGAAGGACCTGGCTAGTCGTCTTAGCGAGGCACTAGTCTTCTCTAAATTTGATATGAAGTCTGGATTTTAGCAGATTCAGATTGATGATAAAGATAGGTATAAAACTGCTTTTACCACTCATTTTGGTCATTATGAGTGGAATGTTATGCCTTTTGGATTAATGAATGCTCCTAGTGAGTTCCAAAATATTATGAATGATATCCTGAACCCTTTCAGTCATTTTACTATCATTTACATTGATAATGTTTTGATCTACTCCAAATCCATTGATGAACACTGAAAATATTTGAATTCGTTTCTAGACACCATTAAACATAATGGACTTGTGATTTCTACTAAGAAGATTAAACTTTGCCAGACCAAGATTAGATTCCTTGGTTTTGATATCTCATTATGGACAAATCCGTCCCATTGATAGAGCTATTCAATTTGCTAACAAATTTCCTAATGTTATCATTGATAAATCTCAACTTCAGAGATTTCTTGGGTCATTAAATTATATTGCTGACTCTTACAAAGACCTCAGAAAATATTGTAAGCCATTATTTGATAGGTTGCAAAATAATCTTCCTCCCTGGACTGATATTCACACCTCATTAGTTGAAGAAATTAAAACTCATGTTAAAACTCAACCCTGCTTAGGTATTCCTTCAGATAATGCTTTTAAAATTGTTAAAACTGATGCCTCTGAAATTGGTTACGGGGGTATTCTAAAACAAGTTGTTTTACCAAGATCTCCTGAACAAATAGTTCGATTTCATTCTGGATCCTGGGATAATGCGCAAATTAATTATAGTACTATTAAGAAAGAAATTATTTCTGTTGTATTATGCATTACTAAATTCCAATCTAATTTATTAAATTAAAAATTCTTGTTGCGTATTGATTGTAAATCTACAAAATATATTTTGAAAAATGATGTTGAAAACATTGCATCAAAACAAATATTTGCTAGATGGCAAGCTATTTTAAGTGTTTTTGATTTTGACATTGAATATATTAAAGGTATTAACAATTCCATCCTAAACTTTCTCACTCATGAATTTCTGCAGTGCCAACATGACAAGCAAAAAGGACAAGGAGAAGAAGATCACTAATGCTCTGGTCTCAAAACCAGAGTCATTCCCTACTGCTTCACCTGTTACTATTGCTAACAGATTTTCGGCTTTTAGCCCTGAATCCCCTGTTACTTATTCCAGTGCTCTTGTTTTTACTCATGATCCCTTTATTGTTTCTCCTCAGAAACCCAAAGCCCCATTTGTTAAATATGAACAAGCATCTGCTTATGTTCGCCTTCCTTACTTCTAGCACCTGTTTCACATTGAAATAAATTGTGCTTCGATTAAAGAACCATCTAAATTAGCACTTTCTTTTTTCCCTCCTCGATTTCATTGGATTCCTAAACATCCTCTGAAAGATCTCCCTTTTATACTAATATTTTGTTATAGACTAGTTCTGTCCATTTTAAACCTATTTTTTATAAAACTGATTCCACAAAACTTCTTTACCATAGTGTTTATTTTGATAGAGTGATTTCTGAAAAAGATTTGGGTGACCACCCTTCTAAACCCAGAAAACTCTCTAATGTTGATATCCCTTTCTGCTATTATGACTATATTGAGGCTTGGTTTAAGTTCATGTTATTCCAAACTCCCAAATTTGATCACTCCTGGTTTGTTAATTTTGACAAACAATTTGAAGGAATATTGCCTCTTTGGTTCTCAAAATGGTGGGATAGATTTGGGCCTACTTCTGAAATCTTCCCTCTCAAACTTATTGAAGCCTTTGAATCCTTCAAAACTCATTACAAGTTAGATGCCCATGGTGCAAAGTTTTCTCCTGTGCAGCATTTTGTAGAAAAATACAAGATTCCTTGGATCTTGAAATGGTAGTATCTTAAAAATGGTGACACCATAGATCGTCATTGGTATGTTAAATGGTGGGATAAGTTTCCACCAACTATTCTTATTGCCGAAACTGTTGACAAAGAGTTTACTCAAAAGGCAACTAAGCTAACACTGCCTGCTTCGGTTTCTCCTGTTGCTGCTAAATTAGTAACTCTAGATGCTTTCTTACCTCCTCTTGAGCCTAAGAAATCTGATAAAACTGCTAATGCTACTACTTCCTCAAGTTCTTCTAAGAATAAGATGGAAATGTTGAAATTATTCATGAAGTCCTTGGACGAAAGTAATAGTGATGAGGAATCCCAAGCTTCCTCTAAAGCCTCTGTTAATCCTGATCTTGCTCTGTTTGGACATGACCCAATTGCTGACCTCGACGATGTTCCTAACTTGGATGACCTTTGATCATATGCATACAGTGTTTGCATTATTGCCCTGCTGCTACTACTTAAAGCACACATGTCTACAATCTATCTGAATGCTCCTGATGCATCACATGCATACTGTTTTATCATGCTACGATTTTGATAAGGTCACATGGCTACAATATTATTGCTGAAGACATTATTGCTCTTGCTGGATTCTGATAAAGGTCACATGGCTACAATATTATTACTAAAGACATTATTGCTCCTGTTGGATTATTGCTGAGACATTATTGCTCCTGTTGCATACTGTTCTGCCCTGCTATGAATCTGATGGATCACATGCTGCTCTACTGTTTAATTTTCTAGTGTATTTTATTTTCCTTGTATTATTTCCTACGGGAGTTCGGCCTATAAAAAGGATCAGACCCCTTGTTAAAAGGCAGAAGCCTTTAGACTAGTTCTTGTACTTCTCAGTAACCCCTACATTCTCTACTACCCTTATCTTCTCTACTTCCCACTCCATACTCTGGTTGAGTTATTTCCTATCCTGATAATACTTCTGTAAGTGTTCTTTGCTGCTGTAATAATAATTTTGCAATTATTAAATTTTGTGCTTATTACTCCGTTATTCGCTCGAATTTCGCACTTACTCTTAATTCTTTTATATTACATTCCTGCAAGGTGGATTACCGCCTGATTACTCTACCCCTTTCATTTTAAATTTATTAATTATGCATATTTTCCATTCATTAATATTAATTTTAATTTTTAATTTTTCATTAATATCTGTTTATTAATGCATTTTATTTGTTGTGCTTCCTCTTCCATCCATGGTATATATATTTGTGTCCATTTGATAGTTCAAATTCTCAGGGTTGGTTGCTAGAAGTGGAAGGAATCACATGAAACTCTTTGTGCATATACACAATGATACGTTACATTCTTTTGTGAAGAAAAAAAAGTAATAAAGTGGTTAAGCTCAATTGTTTGAAAAATATTATAGTTACAAATACAACATAGTAGACGCATACTAACATTACATAAAATAAAATAATTAAAAAGAAAAAAAGTGTTCGGTTAAGGCATGTATTAAATAGAATAAGTTAAACAAAAAAAAAAAAGGGAAAAACATCACCAAATATATATATGTGTGTGTGTGTGTGTGTGTGTGTGTGACCGACAAAATTCAAACACGAAATCAAAAGTTCTATAACAAAAACTAAAGACACGACAAAAAGAAGGAAAAAGCAAAAACTAAAAGTATGATGAAATAGACAAGTAATAAAGACAACTTTTTTTTTTTTTTTTTTTTTCATTTGGCCCTTCGGGGTGCCATGGAGATGGTTCGGCCACCCCCAAACATAGCCCTTGGGGATGGCTGAGCCACCCACAAAGACCAAACCCTCAATTTTAATTTTTTTTTTTTTTCATTTGGCCAAGGGCTATGGGGGTGGTTCGGCCACCCCCAAAGGCCAAATCCCAAATTTTATTTTATTTTTATTTTATTTTATTTGGCCCTTGTGGGTGGCCGGCCACCCCTTATGAGGTGGTTCGGCCATCCCAAATCTAATTTTTTGTTTTTTTGTTTTTTTTTTAATTTGACGTGGCACTCAAAAACACAAGTACCACGCCAAGTGTCGCATTGAAACCACATGTACTAGTCCATGTGTACGGGTGACGTAGAGCTCTGTCAAAAAAACTAACAGAATCTTGACGGAAGTGCCGAGTTTATTTGCTTACCATAAATACCATTAGTGACATTTGTGAAAACCGATGTGGCTATTTGATTTTGGCGTAAAGCATAGGTACTGGAAATGCATTTAATCCTTTCTTTTTAACTACGTGTGTCAAAAGCCTAACGTTTTATCAATTTTGCAAATTGCTCTTGATGAGATGTGTGTGTGGTACGAGTGTAATGTGATATGCATGAGGAAATGTATAAGAGGAATTTTAAATAAAAAGGAACTTCGGGAACTATGAATTTTATGGGGAACCCAAAAGGCTAACTATAAAATTAATATTGAATGGTGGACCGGATAAAATCAAATCTTTGACTCTCGGTCTCTCTCTCTCTCAACTACTTTCAATTTTATTTTTAATTATGTGTGTCAGAAGCCTAATGTTTGATCGATTATGCAAATTGCTCTTGATGAGATGTGTGTGTGTGGTACGAGTGTGATGTGATATGCTAAAAAATACATTTTTAAAGTAATATTATGCTTTTATCATACAATTTTTTGATAATGTTGACGTGGAATTCAAAATCAACTTTTGTATCTCTCTTATTTTAGTTAACAATGATTAATTTGAAATGCCACATCAACCTTGTTGCCTAAATTACAAATTGCTCAATGTTGTGTCAAAGTGAACTATAGGACCCTAAAATATGCAAAAAATAATAATATAATTTAGCCCATGTAGTCAAATTTCATTAAAATATTTGAATACAAATTATAATACTATTAGAAATTATATTTTTATCTTACAATGTTAACATGTCAATCTCAATCAACCCTTTGATCATTCATTCTAAAAAAAAAAAAAAAAAAGGGGGTCGATTATAACTACAACATCAATATTATGTAATTATTCTCAAATAAAATATCTCTTGAGGACCATACACACCCATGGAGCTTATTCCTATTAGTATCTCTTTTTTTATTTGGAAGAAAGAACATGGGTATTTCCGTGTCTTGGCGATCAAGTTCTTTTTTTATGAAAGAACATGTTTCGATGAAAGGTGGACCGAATTGTGTTTTCCTGTTAGAATTTTTGTGAAATTCAAGAAACCATTGCGAAATTTTGCTGTAAGTTTTGGGGGACTGAGTCTCTAATCTACGGTCAGAACGGTGCAACACTGCAACATTGAAGTTTTGTGGCGTGTATCAGTGTGTTTGAGTCGGGAGAGGCTGGTTTTAAAGAGCTGATTGAATTTCGGAAGAAACCATTGTGAAATTCAAGAAAACATTGTGAAATTTTGTTATTAGTTTTGGGGACTGTAAGCTTCTAAGCTACGGTCAGATCGGTGCAATATTGCAACATCAAGGTTTTGTGGCGTATGTCAGTGTGTTTGAGTGGGGAGAGGCTGGTTTTATAGAGCTGATTGAATTTCGTAAGAAACCATTGTGAAATTCAAGAAACCATTGCGAAATTTTGTTGTTAGTTTTGGGGGACTGTGAGTCTCTGAGCTACGGTCAAATCGATGCAACATTGCAATGTTGAGGTTTTATGGCTTGTGTCAGTGTGTTTGAGTGAGGAGATGTTGGTTTTATAGAGCTGATTGAATTTCGCAAGAAACTATTGTGAAATTTTACTATTAGTTTTGGGAACTATGAATCTCTAAGCTACAGTTATATCAGTGCAACACTGCAACGTTGAAGTTTTGAGGTGTGTGCTAGTGTGTTCGAGTGGGGAGAGGCTGGTTTTATAGAGCTGATTGAATTTTGTATGAAACCATTGCGAAAATTTGCTGTTAGTTTTGAGAGACTGTGAGTCTCTGAGCTATGGTCAAATTAGTGCAATACTGCAACGTCAAGGTTTTGTGGCGTGTGTCAGTGTGTTTGAGTGGGGAGAGGCTAGTTTTATAAAGCAAATTGAATTTCGCAAGAAACCATTGCAAAATTCAAAAAATCATTGCAAAATTTTACTGTTAGTTTGGGGGACTATAGTCTCTGAGTTATGGTCAGATTGGTGCAACACTGCAACGTCGAGGTTTTGTGGCATGTGTCAGTGTGTTTGAGTGGGGAGAGGCTGGTTTTATAGAGCTGATTGAATTTCGCAAGAAACCATTACAAAATTTTGCTGCTAGTTTTGGAGGACTGTGAGTCTCTGAGCTACAGTCAGATCGATGCAACACTACAACGTCGAGTTTTTGTTGTGTGTGTCAGTGTGTTTGAGTGGGAAGATGCTGGTTTTATAGAGCTAATTGAATTTCACAAGAAACCATTGTAAAATTCAACAAACCATTGTGAAATTTTGCTGTTAGTTTTGGGGGACTGTGAGCCTTTAAGTTACGGTCAAATCGGTGCAACACTACAACGTCGAGGTTTTGTGGCGTGTGTTAGTGTGTTTGAGTAGGAAGAGGCTGATTTTATAGAGTTGATTGGATTTCACAAGAAACCATTGCAAATTTTGCTGTTAATTTTGGGGGACAGTGAGTCTCTGAGCTACGGTCAGATCAGTGCAACATTGTAACGTCGAGGTTTTGTGGCGTGTTTTAGTGTGTTTGAGTGGGGAGAGGCTAGTTTTATAGAGCTGATTGAATTTTGCAAGAAACCATTTCAAAATTTTGCTATTAGTTTTGGGGGATTGTGAGTCTCTGAGCTACGGTCAGATCGGTGCAACACTACAACATCGAGGTTTTGTGGCATTTGTCAATGTGTTTGAGTGGGGAGATGATGAAACCCCCAGGGACTAACATGAAAATAAGCTAGAAACCTTTACTCTTTTTGGGTAGGAGAGACCATAAACTCTAATTAGGGTTGGAGGAAAACCACAATGTTATTAATCCTTCGATGAAAATAAACTACAGCTATGATCCCCTATTTATAAGATAAAGAATCCAAGTAAAAGAAGGACTAGAAAGACTAATTAATAAAGGACTCTAACATAAACTAGGACTCAGACTTGTACTTGGAATATAGACTCCTTATTGTACTAGTAGACCTTTTCAACCTTCAATGGCCATGTGAGACTCAACTAATCCTTCCTTATTGGTAATCTCCTCGATGATCATGTTTTTGATGTTTGGTAGAAGAGTCCTCTTGGACCTACGTGGCATCGGTGGCATCGGTTCTCCATCATTTGCCCACTTGAAGTGGAACCTTGTTCGTAAGGTTGATGAATGGGAATTGCTGCTGAAGTTGCTCTGTATCTTTCCATGTAGTGTCTTCAGGAGAAAGGAATTTCCATTGTACCAATGCTTCGGTGACAAATTTTGCTCCACGTTTGACCCAACAAAAATCTAAGATATGGAGGGGTTTAATGACTCGGCTGTTTGTTTCAGAAAATGGTGGAAGAGAAGCTAAACTTGCACCTGCATCTCCAATCTTCTTCTTCAAGAGTGATACATCAAATACCGGGTGCACCTTTGATTCTACAGGCAACGCAAGACGATACGCCACCGCACCCACCTGTTCCACAATCTGGAATGGCCCAAAATATATGCTTGCCAACTTCTGGAATGCTTGTTTGAGCACGCTACTTTGCCGGTAAGGTTGTAGCTTTAGATAAACCCACTCACTGATGTGGAATTGAACCTCCCTATGTTTGGCATCCGCATATTGCTTCATTCGGTTATTCGCCTAATGTAAGTGCTTCTTGAGGTTGTTTAACAGCTTATCCCGAGTAAGTAAGTTTTGATCTACCTCGCTAATTAGAGAAGATCCATTGAAATAATTGACCAAACAGGGTGGCAAATGCCCATATAGTGCTTTGAAAGGGGAGGTGCCGGTTGTCCGATGGTACGTGGTGTTATACCAATATTCCGCCCATGCTAAAAATGACTCCCATTGTTTATGATGTTGATTAGCGAAACATCAGAGGTATTGTTCGAGGTAGCGATTAATGACTTTTGTTTGGCCATCAATTTAGGGATGATATGCTGAACTAGTCTTCAACTCTGTCCCATGCAACTTGAAGAATTTGCACCAAAATGAACTGAAGAATATGGGATCCCGATCACTAACAATGGACTGAGGAATGCCGTGCAACTTCACAATGCCCATGATAAATACTTCTGCAATTTTTTTAGCTAAGTATGGATGGCTCAACGCAAAAAAATGGGCATACTTGGTTAATCGATCAACCACCACTAATATAGAATTTTTCTCTGCAGACACTGGTAACCCATCAATAAAATCAAGACTAATGTCTTCCCATACCTGTGTTGGGATGGGCAAGGGTTGTAGAAGACCCGCTGGGGATTTGGCGTCATGCTTGTTTCGTTGGCATATGTCACAAGCTGACACATAATTTTTTACATCACTCCTCATTGATTCCCAATAAAAGTTTTGGGCTAATCGCTTCATGGTGCGTAAAACACCCAAGTGCTCAGCCATTTTGGATGCATGGAATTCTTGAAAGAGGCGCTATTTGAGAGGTGATGTAAGGGGGATCATGAACCTCCCTTTAAGAAGTAGTAATCATTCATGGATAGTGAATTTAGCCATGCTGTTGGGCTGTTTTTGTACTCGTTCATGGCGCTCTAGCATGTATAGGTCTATCGCATTCTCCTTCTTTACATCATCCAATATACTGAATTGTGGAGTTGAAAACCCATTTACCGAGATTTCAGTTAATGAATGTAACACTGAACTATCCCTACGACGAGAAAGAGAGTCAGTTGTTGCATTGGTTTTTCTAGGGCGATAAATTATCTCATACTCGTAGCCCACTAATTTGGATACCTATTTTTGTTGTTCTAGTGTGACTTCATGTTGCTCTAGTAAATATTTCAAACTCCTCTGATCAGTTTCGATTTGAAACTTCTGTCCCAATAAGTATGGTCACCAAGTTTTGATTGCTTCCAAAATCACCAGCATCTCCTTGGCGTAGATGGACAAATTTTTTTTTGGTTGGTCCTAGAGATTTGCTTAGGAACTCAATTGGTCGCCCCTTTTGTCCCAATATTGCTCCAATCCCATAATCTGATGCATCCGTCTCAACAACAAAAGTTGCTGAAAAATCTGGTAATGCTAACACTGGTGTTGAAACCATATCTCGTTTTAGTTCTTCAAAAGCCTCCTCTACCTTTGGGTTCCACACAAAGTTTCATTTTTTAAGAAGATCCGTCATAGGTCCAACTATGGTTCCATAGTTCCGCACAAACTTGCGGTAATATCCCGTGAGGCCTAAAAAACCTCTAAGCTCCGTAACTGTTTTTGGTTTTGGCCAAGATTGCATTGCTTCTGTTTTTCAGTTATCTACCCTCACTCCTTCATGGGAGACAATGTGTCCCAAGTATTCCATCTCTCATGCCCTAAACACACACTTTGATGGTTTAACAAAAAACTTGTGTTTACTTAGAATCTCAAAGACTACTTTAAGATGATTTAGATGTTCCTCCCACGTCCTGCTATAGACCAATATATCGTCAAAAAAATACCAACAAAAACTTCTGTAGGTATGATCTCAAGATTTCATTCATAACTGCCTGAAACGTAGAAGGTGCGTTCCAAAGCCCAAATGGCATAACCAAATTATTCATGGTGCCCACTATGGGTTCGGAAGGCAGTTTTATGAATATCTTCAGGATGTAGTCGGATCTGATGATACCCTGCCCGTAGATCAAGTTTGGTAAAGTACCTAGCTCGGTGCAATTCATCTAATGTATCATCCACCATGGGAATTGGGAATCGGTCTTTAATAGAGACCATATTTAAGGCTCAATAGTCCGTGAAGAATCGCCATGATCTGTCTTTCTTTTTAACTAGCAATATTGGTGATGAGAACGGACTTGTGCTTGGTTGTATAAGTCCAGCAGTTAGCATCTCTGCCACTTGGCGTTCAATCTCATTTTTTGAAAGTGAGCATATCGGTAAGGTCTCACATTTATAGGGGTTGTGCCATATTGCAATGGAATGTGGTGATCAAACTTCCTTGAAGGTGGAAGGCCCTTTGGTTCCTCCATAACATGGATGGAATCTTGTAGCAAATTTTGAATTTCTTTGGGTACTGCTATTGGATCATTCTTCGCGGCCAGCTTTGGAATTAAAGCAACAAATTCTCCACTCCCTTGTACTTCTTTTTCAAGAGTTTGGATTACTACTTCTCTTGTAGGTACTAATGAGTGTGTCGTGATACAGTAATGTTGGCCTCCTAATTGAAAAGCCATGGCCATCTCCTTCCAATTACACTCAACTGGTCCCAATTGCTCGAGCCATTAAATGCCCAAGACCACATCTAGACCATTTAGGGGTAACGAAAATAGTGTGGTAGTAAAGCTGAAATCTTGTATAGATAGTTACGTTATCATACCTCTCCTTGCACATCAACCGTTCCCCATTAGCTACCTTGACTGGAAATTCATCAATGGGCATCACTGCTAAGTGAAGAGCTTAGGCTATTTTTTGATCCACAAATTATGGGTTGACCCGCTGTCAATAAGAATAATCAAGTCCCTTTTCCCACAGTTGCTTTTACTCGCATGGTTCTCGGCCCTGTGCACCCAGCCACTGGATGCAACAAAATCAAGGGCTCTGCTCTTCTTCTTCCTAATATTGCTGCCCACCCCCCCCCCCCCCCCCCCCCCCAATCTTCATCATCATCCATAAGGCTCTCTTGTGTCAATGCCTCTATGAAAAAAGCTTGGGGCACTTGGCATCTATGTCCCAAAATGAACTTCTCATTGCAATTGAAGCAAAGTCCCTTCTCTCTTCTCTTTTGCATCTCCTCCCAATATAACCTCTTCGTTGGGCCTGTTAGCATTGAACGTGCCTAAGTAGGAGTTGTCTTTAGCGCTTGGAAGGGTCTAGAATTCTGATTTTGCCATGATCCCTCACCATGTGGATTTTTTCGCTGTCTATTGTCATTATCATCCTTCATACGAACGAGCTTTATTGCCTCGTGAAGAGTATGCGGCTTGAACATCCGCACTCCCGCTCTAATCTTTTCCTTCACTCTGCCAAGAAAGGTTCCTACAAGTGCTTTTTTAGGCCATCCAGTTACGCGATTTGCAAGTCTTTCGAACTCACGTTGATATTCTCTCAACGTTCCGTGTTGTTGGATTCCGAAGAGTGCCTCATCATAATCTTCTATTTCGGTAGGCCCAAAATGAATTATTAGTTCCTTCTCGAATACTCTCCATGTGACTGCAATGATCTTCTCCAGATATACCTTCTTCATCCATTGCCACCATTGGTTGGCTTCCCATTATAAGTGAAGGGCGGCCAATGTCACCCTCCTCGGGTGTTCGTTGGTAGTCGAAATATTGCACTACCCGATCTAACCAAATTGTGGGATCATCCCCCGAATAGCGAGGAAAATCCATCTTGGTCGGGCGCGGTGTAGTTGGATGGATCTCGCCACCGATAACCTTGGGCCCATGCGAGTGGCTAGATTTCCCCACATGCGATGATGATGACTCCTCATGGTTGTGCTTCACTACGGCGGACTATTGCTGGGAGAAAAAGTCCTTAAGCTCCTGGAAGGATGTTTGCAATTTCGACTCTGTGACCAGATTTTGAATTCCTTCTTTCAACTCTAGGATCTCGGCTTCAAGTTTTTCGATACAATCTTTATTGGTCGCCATGGTTCTAATACCAAGTCGATGAAACCCCCAGGGACTAACAGGAAAATAAGCTAGAAACCTTAACTCCTTTCGGTAGGAGAGACCACAAACTCCAATTAGGAATAGAGCAAAACCACAATTAATCTTTTGATGAAAATAAACTACAACTTTGATCCCTTATTTATAAGATAAGGAATCCAAGTAAAAGAATAAGTAGAAAGACTAATTAATAAATGACTCCAACATAAACTAGGACTCAAACTTGTACTTGGAATATAGATTCCTTATTGTACTAGTAGACCTTCTCAACCGTCAATGGCTACATGAGACTCAACTAATCCTTCCTTACCGGTAATCTCCTCGATGAGCATGTATTTGGTGTTTGGTAGAGGAGTCCTCTTGGACATACGTGGCATCAATGGCATCGGTTCTCCATCAGGAGAGGCTGGTTTTATAGAGCTGATAGAACACGACTATCCTCCTTGTGGCATGTGTCAGTGTGTATGTTTTTTTCGCATGGAATGAACTGCACATTTGATATCCTCCTTTTAAGATTGTTAAGGATAGCATTGTGAATTTTAAAAAATTGTTTATTCAGCATCAAATACTTTTTTAAAAAATATATTTTGTATTGCTTAATGTTTAGTGCAATTGAAAATAATACTCAACAAAACAAAACAAAACATTTTCTATTTGACTGAAATTTTTTTTTTTTTAATTCTTATAAAATAGTTTCTCTTTTTAAAGATCGTAATCCATTTTTTTTGAGTTTGAGTCTTTCACTCTCAATTTGTTTGAGTATGCCAAACCACCTCCATCCGAACACCATCGAGCCACTAATACAACACGCATGAACTCCGAGGAACTACCATTAGAACTCATTTTGACCATTGCTGGATTACGGCTGAAACTCAAACCTTTTTTTTTTTTTTTATTAGTGTATGTTGCGAAGAAATTTAATTGTATCAGAGAATGGGGGTGCGTAGCTTAGAGAAATTACACAAAAAAACATCTTTTTGAAGGCTTGAAGATAAGATTCAAATACACTCTACAATAGTTTATTTTATATATATATATATATATATATATATATATATAAGAAACTATTGTAAAGTGTATTTGAATATGAAAACAAAAATTAGCTTGAATTCTTAAAAAAAAAAAAAAAAAATACACATGCTTATCGAACTACCACCTCATTTGTGACATTGTCAAATGCCCCCTTAAATGATCAATTGTATCAATATCTTTCTAAACTATCACATTATTGTCAATTGTGTCAATATCTTTTCTAAGTTACCAAAAAATGTCAATATCCCCCGATGACAAAAAAATATCCTTTATAATTTTTTTTTTAAATCTTAAAATTATATTAAAAAAAAACAAAAAAAAAATAGAAAGAAAAGAAAAAAAAAAAAAAAAAGTGAAACAAAAGAAGTAAAACCAAGCCCTTGGTTTTTTTTCCTTTTTTTTTTTTAAAAAAAAAAATTAAAATAAATCTTAAAATTATAAGAAAAAACAAAAAGAAAAAAGAAAAATTGAGCCACCCGCTTGATTTTTTTTCTTTCTTAGTTTTCTTTTTCTTTTTTTTTTTTTTCGAATTTAGCATTATATTTTAGTTCTTATTTTTTTTAAAAAAAAAAAAAAAGAAAAAAAAAAGAAAAAAAGAAAAGGGTTATATATCTTATAAAAGAAGTGCTAGAGAGCGTTCCCACTGACGTGGGTAAGTGGGTTTATTTTTTATTAAAAAAAATAAAAAATAAAAAATAAAAACTTAACTGAAGCTTACTAAAAACTGCAACCCCGTCAGTTGAGAACCAATATTCGGGAAAAAGTTTTGGCTCACTAGCACTTCTTATCTTATAAATCCCTAAGTCAACGCGCCAAAACAGAAAATCCCTGAACTTTTTTTTTTTTGTCAAATTTTTACTCACTGGGTCAATAGAAAAGCAAATTAACTCCGACCGTTACATTTTCTCCCAAATGTTTAACATCCGATAGTCCCAACTAAACGCACCATTTTGACACATCAGCAAATTAATTTTTTATTAACTTAATTTTAAAATTAAATCTTTTTTTTTTTTTTAAGGCCACCCCTAACCCCTTGGGTGTGGCCGCAAGCCACCCCATAGCCGCAAGCCACCCCTTCAAAATATATATATATATATATATATATATATATATATATATATATATAAGATTTAATTTTTAAATTAAATTAATAAGAAAATAATATGCTGACATGGCAAAATATTACATTTAATTGGGACTGACGGACGTTAAATATTTGGGAGAAAAAATAACAATATGGATTAATTTGCCTTTTCGATTGACCCAGAGAGTAGAAATTTGAAAAAAAAAAAAAAAAAAAAGGTGTTTAGAAAGTTTTTTATTTTGAGGCGTTGACCTAAGGATTTATAAGATATTAAAAAAAAAAAAAATTAAGGTTATTTTGTATTTTTGCTTATCTTGGGATAGAGTCCTACTATTTGGCTGCCAAGAGTCAGACAAGTGTCTGTCAAAATCTGATGTAGCTTTATTAAAAAAATAAAAAATAAAAATTGTAGAAAAATGTTTCTCTTCCTAGTTCTGCTAGATTTTTTTTTAAAAAAAAAAAAAAAAAAAAAAAAAAAAAAAATTTATGAGTTAATATTTAGTTTCTAATGCTTCAAAATTTATTTTTCGATTTAAAACTAAAACTTAGGGGGTGAAAGATTAACTCTTTAGGGATGATATTACTTAAAATGAATTTTATTATCCTAAATTTAGTACTAATACCTCAAATTTGAATTTCTCTTTCTTCAATTTAAAAGCCAAATTAAAAATAAAAAATAAAAAAAATAAAAAATAAATAAATAGTGTCTGACGCTCAGGCAGCCGGAAATCTCAACTCCTTGGGATATTGACTTTTTTTTTTTTTTTTTTTTGATAATTTAGAGAGGACGACACGTCACTGCGCTTGAGTTAAAGAAACTAAAATTAAATCCTAACCATCCAACTGGACGTCGGGCAGATCCGGGCACGTTTAGAAAGCATTGAAATCATGGTAAAGCTTAGGTTCGGAAGGTTCGGACATCGGAGAAATTTAAATCAGGTTCGGACACTTGGCTTCGGAAAGCCGTTTGGGCTACTCATTTCAAATTTGGCTTCTTGCTTTCTGTCTCTCTTCTCCTTTTCCTTTCTCAATTTCTCCTTCTTTCTTCCTTTTAGCCCTTTTGAGCGGTTCCTCTTTTGATTTTGCGTCTCAATTTTTTTCAAAATTCAGCAATCACATTAAACTCTCGGGAAGTATATCCCTTGCTCTCTCTCTCTTAAACCCTTTTCTTCTCTTATCTGTAATTTTCATTTCACTTCATTTCTGCTGGGTGTCCCTAGTTTTGCGAAATTCCTCGCTAATTTTCATCCGGGGTTCAATTTTTCTTCATAATCATCACTATTTTGGATTTAAAGTTTTGGGTTTGAAGTGGATTAGATAGATATAGCAATGAAAGGTGAGAGAGTGGCGAAGAGATCGTCTTTGGGAAGCATTATGAGGAAGAAACTTTCCGACATTACGAACTTGCAGTCGCATCCCAAACTCCGGAGCCAAGAAGATGTGCAGGCGGAGGGGATTTCTGCGCCGGATAAGAGCTTCATTGACCAGCTGCTTAAGGTACAATCTTGCGTTCTTCCTTGCTCTTGATTTTATGTGATATGTGGATGCACTTAGTGGCAGTTTCTGTTGTCGATTTGTGAACCAGGAAAGAATCACTTTTCTCAAGCTTATCGCGGAGAGGAAGTATCCTTTGATTGTTGTCTATATTGTGTTTTATGTTTGGTTGCTGAAGAAAGAAATTAAATGTTTCAAGTGTACTTCTTTTAAATGTCATTTTAGCTACCGACTATTAGGAATGGGTTTTCCTTGATCACATTATAACAGTAAAGTAATCGAAGTAAGTGGAGCTGAGTTGCAGAAACTGCGAGTCAATTGTCAGAAATTGCAGCTGCAGAATTGGAACCTTGCTCAATCAAACAGCCATATGTTAACGGTGTGCATGGTTTTTGCTTAAACTTTATCTTTTAATCTCACATCTAGAATTATCTAATTCTCATTGATACGACCGCATTGTTGCTGATTGTGCAGGAACTTAATTTAGGAAGAGAGAAGGTAAGTTTGTTTGAACTTCCGACTCTATATATAGAAATTCAACTACATTGGTTGTAGGGTTTTTGCTTTTCTTTCGTGTTTGAACTCCCAACATTGCTTATTTCAGCTAAAAGCACTTCAGCATGAGCTTGTGTGCAAGGATGCCTTACTTAAAGCAAGGAATATGGAACTCGAGGTTAGCTCTTGTATTCTAGCCAGTTAGTATGCAATCAAAATAGTTTGCATGCAGTGGACATAAAAGAGTAAAAGTATATGTATTATACATAATGCTATTCAAGAAACAATCCGAAAAATCTTATAAAAACGTGCTGGAGCTGTCACTATTGGAATATTTTCTCTTCATAGGAACTTTTTCCGTTTCGTTGATAAGTGGCATCATATATATACTTGCTGATCTTATTGGACCCCTTCCAATCAGTCAAGCATCACTAATGAAAAATTCTACGATTTTACTTCAGTTGTAATGGTCCTTGACTAAATGGCATCACCTCCCCCTTAAGTAAGGAGTGCAGGGTGAGGTCTTGGTTTCCATCTTATATGGTTGTGTGAATTGTGTCCTTACCTATCAACACATTGCTTTTTTAAAGGTGTTTCCTGGTACTAACCTAAAGTAAGCTAGAATGAAAGGAATTCCAACTAAAAAAAGGCGAAAACCCTGCCAACCTTATCTTTGACGGTGGGAGTTTGGTTCCTATTATTTCCTCCCAACTATAATAATTATGTGTTCCAATTTTTCATCCTTGTCTAGTCCATGCAATAGCAGTTGCCTTTATCATCGAACTGGAATGGATGTTTAATCCAAATGAGTTTTGTGTCACTTATTGAACTAGTGTCCTGCCAAATGCACTTGAAGTGTCAATTATCATCTATAATTATCTTTTCTATTTGAACATCTACTTTAGTGTCGCTTCGCCTGGATAGTACCAAGTATCAACTCTTATGTATTATTTTTTTGTTATTGATGCTAAAAGAACTTTTTCCTTCAATGATTGGTCACTTTAAAGCTGTTGTATGTAGATCCTTTCTCCTTTAAACTTCTTTAGAATACCTCTCTAGATGTTCAATTCGATATTATCACTTTCTTTTGGCCTTTGCCTACAATGTCCTCTTTAGTGCTCATGAACACAAGATTTTGGACACCACAGATAACGATACCAAAATGGTATCAAAGCAAGCAGAAAATAAATGAACATAAAATTTTGGAAACAAAGTGGAAACTTTTGAATAACTCTTCAAAAGAAAAACCATTTTGGGGTCAGTAACCACAAGGATTCAACTATAGAAGACTTATATTACAAACTAGTCAACTTACAAAACCTTTGTAATCCTAGACCCCGTTTGCAACCTCAAAAAATGACCAGTTTGCCTCCCACCGTAGTGGCTCCAGAGCTTCTGGCTTTCTTTCGACAAGAATCTCCTTTATGAATGAACTTGTCAGCTGCAACCTATAATTTTAGTGGCTGAAGCTTTTCTTTCTATGGTTTAATTGACAACAAACAAGGAGGGGTTTCAAGTTTCAAGCTCAAAAGTGTTTAAGATTCTCCAAGAATGATAAACAATAGCCTCTCTTCATTAATGAAAATCATGGCTCTTTAAGTTTATATAGGTAGGGTGAAACTTGGCATTTAAAAGTCAAGTTGACTAACAATTAAAACTGTATGTGGCCGGTTCGATCGATCGGAGGTCAAGTTCGATCATTTGAACTATGATCGCATTGATTCAATCGAACGAACTACGATCGAAGCTCTCAGGTTTTAATATGGAACTTGATGTACATCTTCAATTGAATGAATTGTGATTGAAGTCTTCAAATATTTAATTCCATCCTTTTTTTGAGTTGCATTTTACACTGACTCAAGTTCTCAACCCTAAACTAACACCTACAACTTAACAACCCTGCTCACATGTTTTGGTACTAAATTTGCCAACACTAAAACCCAACAAACTCCTCATTTGGCAATTTTGTGACAAAACTTACCAACAATTACAACTCAACAAATTATAAAGTAATCCTATTCAAACCACTAAACTAGGACTACTTTTAAATCATTGATGAAAACCTATCATCCTGAAACATACACAAACACATAAACAGCTTAGAGAACAGGTAGGGAACATAATCAGATAGACAAATATTGATCATCTATGTAATAAAGAACACACATATCTTACTATAAAAAAGAAACTCAAATAACATCACAAAAGCATACATATATAGATGTCAAAATCAACAATATATCAAGTCAATACAAAGAACGTCCATGTCAAAAATATCAAAACAACTTATATAGTACTCCCCCTAGGTCCCCCAACCTACCCCCATTTTTTGTCACAAAATGACAAAGGGAAAGTTACACAAAAAATCAGGACTCATCACGATCAACACCCTGGTGATTACAGAGAGCACAAATGTTGAGCTCCATCAAGGCCATATGCTCTCGCATATGATCCAAATGCCACCCCACTTGAGTCGCCTAATCTCCTATTTGATCTACTCGATCTAGACGATGTAAATTTGTATGCTGAAATGGATCCATCAAGGTCGGCTTTGTAGAAGATGGTCCGACTTGCTTAGTCAATTGAAAAGCCGTTTATGATCCGTCAGTTTTAATCACACAATCTTAACAAGCAATTTGAACAATGATTATGCCAAAGACCATAGATAACGATACCAAATTCAAAGCAAGTAGAAAATAAATGAATACAATATTTTGGTAATGATGCGGAAGCTTTTGAAGAACTCTTCAAAAGAAAAACCACTCTGGAAACTAGCCATCCCCAAAGGAATCCACTATAGAAGACTTACATTACAAACTAGTCAACTTACAAAACCTTTATAATCCTAGATTGAGCTTGCAACCCCCGCAAATGACCTGTTTGCCTCCTACCTCATTGACTCCAAGACTTCTGGCCTTCTTCTATAAGAATCTTCTTTAGGAAATCCACTACAACCCAGAACTCTAATGGTTGAAGGTTTTCTTTCTGTGGTTTAATTGACAACAAACAAGGGGAGGTTTCAAGTTTTAAGCTCAATGGTGTTTAAGATTCTCTCCAAAAATAATGAATAGTGGCCTCTCTTCACTAATAAAAATTGTGGCTCATTAGGCTTATATAGGAGATTTTAAAAGTCAAGTTGGCTAGCATAAAATTGTCTGTGGCTGGTTCGATTGATCGGAGGTCAAGTTTGATTGATCAAACTTTAGGGTTTCAGAGATTGCATCGATTTGATTGAATGAACTATCGTCGAAATTATGATCGAAGCTCTTGAGTTTTAGTATGGAACTTGATGCACATCTTTGATCAAATGAAATGCGATCGAGCCTCTACGGGATATGTATGAGAACTGCTACACCATTTTGATCGAACAAACTACAACCGAACTTGCAATTGAAGTCTTCAAATCTTCAATTCCAGCCTTTTCTTGAACCAAATTTTACATTGACTTAACCCTAAATTGACACCTACAACCTTACAACCCAACTAACATGTTTTGACACTGAATTTGCCGACATTAAAACCTAACATAGTTAAATGAGTAAATGCAAACTCAAATGATCTTATGATCATTTTTAGCTTTATTAAACTACCAATCTGTACCTCTTAGTACATTTTGTTATTCTTCCAGTAACACAACTCTCTCATATTTGACTCCTATGACAATCATAAACACTACCCCTAAGTAGGCGAGATGGAAGGGAATCTAGTATAAAAGGAAAAAATATAAGTAGACAAAAACCCAACTCAAGTTGGACCTTCTGATTAAATGTTGCACTTGAACATTATTATTGTTTGGTTTATTAAAAAAATACTCTTTCGTTTGCAGGGAAAAATGGATCTGAACTGTAAAAAGACTGTCTCTAAGGTGTGTGAGTTAATTTTCTCAGTTATATTTCTGCTATATTGTTAGAGCTCTTCCAGTTCTTCACACTAACATTATTTTTTCTTGTTTATTTTGTTGCCTGAAGGTAGGAAAAGAGGGAGCAGAGCAGTTATTGCTTGAAGCTAATGATGATGACAAAACTCGTAATCTCAACAGAAGGCGCACCACAAGAAGTCGATGTAATTTTTTAGGACATAAATGGCTCTTCATTATTTTAAATTTTTTTTTTCTTCTTAGGTATAGTTATTAACATGTGGCACTTACAAATTACTTGCAGCTATGGGCCCTTCTACTACATACCAAAAAGTTGTAGAAAAAGAGAAGGTTGACAATAAAAGGTTAGTTGACATTTAACATAATACCTTAATATATATCTTAATTGTGCTCTGTATCTCATCAGTCTGGCAAACCTCTAGCTAATCATGTGTCCCATGCCCGTAGTTATTTGATGTTGGCATGGGCTCACCATTAATATGTGATGGATATTTGATGCTCCTTAGGTATTGCCAAGCATATTACACATAAACAAAGCAACACATAGTAATTGTTCTTCTTAAAAAATAAAGAAAACGGAAGAAAACAAAGCTATTGCAGCAGGTTATTGACCGTGTTCCTGCAGCAAAGCAACAACTTCTGTTATCATTCCTTTTTATCATCCACTTCCCATTAATTGAAAGAAAAGGATAAAATCAATCATGCCTGTCTTTCCTTTGTACAGGCGTTGTTTGAGGAGGCAATCCGCTAGGTTTAAATCCCATGAGAGGGAGCCGGCCGAGATGTTATTCGAGATTGAAGATGCAAAATATTCAGTCAGTCAGTTGCTTGACAATCCTATACATGAAGATGGCGTTCCACTGAATTCATCTATCAGAAAGGAAGAGGAAGGGGAAATGTGTATGCAAAGAAATGAAGGACAAGTATCACAAAGGTCTTCAATTGGAAGACCATTGCGGAAAGCTGCTGAGAAAGTTCAATCCTACAAGGAAGCTCCTATCAAAATTAAAATGCGCAGGGCAGGGTGATCCAATTCTGTTCTATTCTAGTCCCCCTCCATGCCAGTGAGTTGAGCAAGAGTTTGTAGGAACTGGCATCATCATCATCATCATATATTTCCACATCTTTCTTTGTCCATGTAAGTTGTTGTATGGTTGTTTTTGCAAGTGTTATTTCACATTGTTGTGCTTATCTGTTTGTTATTTTTCTTGTAAAATTTGTATATCCAAACGAGAAAGTTATGATGATTGTTTTATTTATTTCATATGGTTACTGCTTTTCTTTTGTTACTGTTCAACGCAACTAAATTCTTAAGTTCTTCCAAATTGCATCATATAAGACAGAATCCTAAACTGTGCATGCTTACAAGCTTCCAGCCTCATGAGTAGGCAGTAGAAGGATGAACCCCTAAAAGTCAAGGGACATTGATCATCTGAAGCTGTGTGTATAGGCATTAAAATACCGAGTCACAATTATCTTACAATATTGATGTGACAGTTTTATCGAATCTCTGGATCAGTCGTTGCTATACAAAAAATCAATGACTAATTGAAACTGTCGCATCTACACTATAAAATAATTATGTGATAAAAATATGGTACTACTATAAAATACGGAGTTACAACTATCTATTGGGTTCTAAAAGTGCATGAATCTTCCAACTAACCCAAGATATTTGTCCAATTTGTTTTTGCTAAAGGTCCAGCCCATTTGGTTTTCCTAAAGGATGTGCAACAATGTCATATGAGCCATATTTATCCGATTAGGTTTTTTGTTATTCTTCTTCTTCTTTTTACTGTATTCTACCTAATAGATTTCTTCATATTTTAACCATTAATTTATAATTTAATGGTTGATATTTTACCATATTAGCCCTTACTACTTTTAAAATATGAATAAATATGATAACTGTTAAGGTGATAATAACGAATTGAGACCTCCAACAATTTAAACAGCATAGTAAGAGAGCCTATACGCAAACCATCTACTTGAGCAAGTGGTTAGGCAACTAAAAATTTATTTGAACAACGAGCTCTCTCACAATATATTGTCCAAATAATTTAGACAGCAAATTGCTGGGATCACAATTTGATAACGACAATTAAGTTGTTAAGAGTAATAACCACTAATAACCGATAATATGGAAAAATCCCAACCATAAAATTTCAAATCAAGTTACTAGTAATTGCATCAATCATATCATATGTACGAAAAATTAAAGCGTTTAGAGAATGTATTTATTTATTTCAACGACACTTTTTTTTTTTTTCTTCACGAGTTGTTTTCTTGTTTTGGTGAGACCATGAGAGGATGAGTTGTTTTCTGAATTGGCAGCGGAATTGTAGAGTCATGTGAGATTGTGGTGAGTGGTCAAGACCACAAAATCTTCAATGCCAAAATGCTTTCAATAATACCACTTTTCTTCATCCAACATGCTTCGCATAGTACTCCTCTATACAAAGTAAGAAAGCGTGTGGGGCCATTCTTTGCTTGGAGTCTTTTTTTTTTTTCTTCTTCTTTTCTTTTCTTTATATTTTAATTACAATGCATCATCAAAAAATTATTATATTCGGTACACAAAAATCATGCGTACCCCGCATTTCAACAATTCCAGATTATGAACGATTGGAATCCATAACAATTAGCTGTTTAAAAAGAATATGATAGTTTATGTAGCATATAAGGCTTTAATGTGTAAATGTATGCTATATGTCGAACCATCTTAATCTTCGTGTTTATTTTATTTCCTTTTATTATTATTATTTCGCTTTTATATTTATGATATTATCTGTTTCTATACCTAGTCATCCAAATAGGAGAATCAGATCAAAGAGCCAATTCTTCATTTTTAAAAGGGTAAAATTAACATTTCACTTTTTTGGAACAATTTCACCCTTCTAAACTAAAAGGGCGGGCGGGAGGGAGAGGATCCTTCTCATTGAATAGATGACGCTCAAAATTTATTTAGGCAACTGATGTTGTCATGAACAATTTCGCTATTAATTTAGACAGTAAATGAGTGCGGATCTTGGGCAGCCTATTTGTGGGTGATGGACAAGTGTATCAAGTATCAGATTTCACCTGCATTTAAAAAAGGGTGGATTTTTTTGGCGAGTCCCGTGAGGTATGAGACATGGCGTCCCCACAACTCCAACTCCAAACACCCAAACATCATTTTTGGTAAAGATACAGAAGACACCAGTGGACCACGTGGCACAATCCAACTAACTCTAACTACCAATCACAACCCTCACATGCAAAGGGGAGAGTAATAGGACAAAAGGGGCCGTCATTTTTTATCTACTTGGAGACCCCAAAACCGCGTGAGATCACGGTTTCGACCTAGAAAAAACAATAGTGATTTGAAAGGAAGTGATTATTTCACTTCAAATTTGGTTATTATGGTTAAACTTTATAGGATCAATTTTATTTTCTCTTCTTTCTTTTTTTTTCATTGAATATTGAAAATTAAATTTAAACTTTAAGATTTTTTTATAGCGCCTAAGCGTGATGTATATGGAAAATACTAGACATCCAAAGACTTTTTTCTTAAAAGTTGTACCTAAATGATCTGTCACCATCCCGTGATTTGGTGGCACACTTCTTAAAATAATAAATCTCATAAGATAATGACATATCATTTGAAAACTAACTTTTAAAAAAAAAAAATTGAGATATGTAGTATTCCTCGATGCATATAACCCAACCAGCAAGGAAGAAGGCACGCATTTATTATATCTTTAAAGAGTAATGCTACATATTATGGTCCTATTTAAAATTACGTTAAAAAGTTTTAAAAGTAATTTTAGTATATGTTTTTAGTAAAAAAAAAAAAAAAGGTTTGAAACTTTTTTTTTTCTTAAAAAGCCTAAAATTACTTTTTGAGAGAAGCTTGAATGTGAAATATTTTTGTTAAAAAATCTTTTATGATTTTTCTATACACAAAACTATATTTTCAATACAATTTCAAACAGGCTATACCCTATCCCATTCTCATTTCATTGAGCTAATGTGATAGTGTTCATCAAACATTAATTCAACTCATATAATATATATATTCCAAGGCTGATAGACCGTATTTATCGGCATTTAAAACAAGAGTGTAGTATATAGCATGATTCATCTTGAAATTGAACGTATGCTAACCAGACCACATGTTGTAAATCAATTTGAGAATTCTACTTATTGATGTGGTATGTATTCATTTGACAAAACTTTTTCCATAGTCCTATTTGTTTTTTTTTTTGTTGTAATGTGATATAAAAGTAAGGAATGGTTTGTTTGGGTGTGCGTTTAACACTCAAAAAGTGTATTTGAAGAAAAAAAAAATTACACATTTGGTAAAAAAAAAAAATAAATAAAAGCACTTTTAAGTGTCCAAAAAGTTAAAACGCACTTTTGATAAAAGCTTAAAAATGAAGTTTTTACGTATTGCCAAAAAAAGGTTTTTTGACTTAAAAGCAATCCCAAACATGCTCTAAATATGTGTTAAATAGCATTTTTGACTATTTGTTGTTTACTATTGATTTAGGGTGCATTTGGCATTACGATTTCATATACAAAAATGAGATTTTAAACCAAATCGCAAAAATTAGATTGTTCGGCATTACATTTAAAAAAAAAAAAAAAAAAAAAAAAATTGCAATTTAAAAACGTAAAAAATTGGCGTTTTCAACTCCCAACAAATGAAGTGTTTTTTTCGAAAACGTACAAATTTAAAGGCTACGCTAAGATTTCGCAAAACGCTTAACTATATTTTTAAATATCACATTTTCAAATCGTTATTTTAAATCACACTTTCTAAAATCACAAACCTATATACACCTTAAAACAAACAAAAGAAACTGTTGTGATCGTTAGAATGGGAATGTTGGCACACAATGATTTTGGAAAATAATATAAATAATCAATAAAAAGATATAAATTAATTAAACAAAACTTAGAGGGCCGCTTGGGATTCCATAGATCCTATAAATAATGACATGATTTGAGATGGAATTGACGACCCACCTAAAGAGTAAAGAGGCCTATTCTATTTTCTTGTTTTAGTTTTACTTGTGTTTTTATGGGCCCCACGCGGTTTAAACAAAGTTGTCATCCATTATTTATTTTTTTTGTTTTTTTTATTTCTATTTTTTTCTGGGTTTGCGCCGACACGAATTAGCCGTTAGGACCCCACCCTTTTTTTTTGTTGAAGACTTTGTAACTCGTCCGATTCAAACTCAATCTACTTATATTCGAACTTGATGTAACCCCAACTATATAATAAAAATAGAGAATGTTTAAAGGATCAATTTTATTTTTATTTAATTGAAAACATTAAGATTTGGAGAATCTTGTATAGTATCTATGTTACAATTTGTAGGCTTGCTTTTATAGTAAATATTATTTTTCATATCGTTTCTTGAGGGAGTCGGTTTTAGGATATGTTGATGTGTTTTTCACACGCCATCCCAATTGATAAGATGTGATTCAAATCTAAAAGCCTACCTCACTCCAAATAAACAAGGGGAGAATGATTTTGATGTGTTCTCCATACAATTGCCTAGCATGTTCGTTAAAATTGTTGTTTTTGTCTTTTATTTATATTCTATTCTAAAAAGATAAATTAACAAATAATATATATATATATATATATATATATATATATATATATATATATATATATAAAGAGTTTTTACCTTTATGACATACTAGAATAATTTTTTTCAAACTAAAAATTAAATAAATCTACGCAACAATGCATATCCTATTTATTTTATAAAATGCTTCTAAAATTTTGTGTTTGATTTAAAGATTAATGGGAAGCTATACTTAGGGCATTAACAACCACTACCATATAGCTATAGCTATTTTTATTCCTTAAATATAAGAAAAATCTTATTAAAAAAAAAACCCACAAAAAATCACTTGCATTAGCTTCCGTTTAGGTTTCTTAAACATTGGGTACGCTAGAGTGTTACCTAATGTAGAGGAAAGCTCTTCCCTATCCATTATTTTAACACATTATTTATCTCTCATTTCTCATCTCTCCTCGCTTTTCCTTTCATTGGGGGCGGTGTTTGAATTTTGTAAAAAATGTGAAGGTAAATAGGAAACTTATATTTTGTCAAAGAAATAGTATTATTGGTATTAAAAAAAAAAAAAAAAAAAGTAATGAAAACTATTGTAGAGGTTATTTAGACAGTGAAATAAAAAGTAGTTTGATTTTTTAAATTTAGAGAAAATAAAAAGGAAGCTCTATGAATGTTCTTTATCTCTCTCCAACTATTACTTAATTAGTAATATTTCTCAAATTTTAAAAAGTTTCATTGTCTCTCCAAACTAAGTCCTTCCACTTAAAGCTCTTCTATTAAGATTTTTGGTTTGTTAAATCCGACTAAAAAATAAATCACATACCATGTAGGCATTATACCCATTATCAATTATATGAAAGTATAATTATGTCCTTAGATTAAAAAAATTATAAAAAATTATAAAAAATAAAAAATAAAAAATAAAAAATTCCTTGGCCATGGAGACCCGTGGAAGAATCTCAGCTATGGGTTTTAATGGTCAGAGACCCATTGTGTTTATATTTTTTTTTAAGTAAATAATAATTATATGATATCGGGATGTTATTATCATTTTGAGTCACGTGCTTCACACATGACCCATTTTTCGTTGTATTTAAGAGAGAATCTTAATCGCGGGGGCTAAATGAAGGGACTATATATATATAAATTGGGAAGACGCTGTAACTCTTTTAAGGTTTAAAAGAATTTGTAATTGGATGATAATTTAAGAAATGGTTAAGTATATATAGTTTTTCCAAGATTAATCAATAAGCATCTTTGCATGAAAAAGTATAGGAGTCAAAGGAAAAAGTGAGCTAAGGTTAGAAGGGTATTTCTTTACTAAATATATTTTGGCTTTGATAGAAATGATTCCCTTAACCGTCCCAAAAAGCAAGTCGTTAATTCCTTTCAAGAACCTTGTGTTTCTTTACCGACCTCATTGTAACTTTAGAATGCTTTTGAGGCAAAAAGACTTATAGTTAACTCCCTTTGTAAACAAACCACTTTCCAAGCAATGGCCTCAGATGCTACACCATATATACATACACACAAAAACCATCTCTTTAATTTATTTAAGATTTAAAAATAAATAAAAATTACTTTAAGTGATTTTTTATATCAGTCACTTAAAATACGTTACGTCAACCGATGTAAAAATGTGAAGATTAGTATTAAATTGGTTTAAATCGGGATTGACATAGAATGTTTTAAGTGATTTCACATGATGATGTCAGTCACTTAAAACAAGTTGCATATCTGAAGGACAACGTTACTTTGTATAATCTAAATGGGAGACATTTAATGCATAAATTGATGAGTGAAGCAGCTAGTTCAGGTGATTTCTGGGGACAAATTATTGCAAAGAGGACCTAAATATTGAAACCCTAATTGATACATGTTTATGGCAATTCGGACATTGCAACCATAGTGGAGCCTCTGTAGGCTTACAAAGAATTGTGCTGTCCATGTTCCCAACCAGATCATAGTCCTTGCTGCATGTCTTGATTGAGAAGGCATCAAAGATACGATAATGTGGGGTCCAACTCTAAGAATTATAGAATGGGTCCTACCAAAAGTTTATGATGCCTGCATACTGAGTATTTTTTTTATTTTATTTAATGTATTTGATACATTTATAGTGTAATAATATGCTGATAAAAGTGGTCTTGTAATGATATTGTCTTGTCTCCTCTTTATGTATGTAAGGATGACTTTACTGAGATTGCTACATTCTCCAATGAGCAACTTGATGGATATCTCATTTTTTAATGCATATTTTACCATGTCTTTAAAAGGTTTTAATTAATTATAATTCCTAGGATTAATTATAACTTAAGTATGATTATTATCATCATAATCATTCTTCAAAAACATGCCGGAAACAAACTAATATTTTGATATTGAAGATAGTGGGCGTTGGAGGCGAAAAAGAAACAAGATACGATGATGCCATTTTCTTCTTAATTTTTTTTTTTTTTTTTTTTTTTCAATTTCTTTGGATAAAAAATTATGTAGCATCATAAATTTATCTATCAAGAAGATTGTCTAATCTAGAATTAAGATCTTCTAATTATTTTAAGATTACTCGATGTGGAGTTCTTAAAAGCCTAACTATTACTCTAATTTTTTTAGGATAACTCTATGGTGGAGTTCTTAACATTTTAACTATATATGACTTCTATAAGGAGGTGGTGTAAACCCATCCCTTTGTGCCTACCAATCATCAAGTGACACCTCAGCATTTTAGAATAAACCTAAATTTAAGGAAAAAACACTATCACACCAGATTATTCCATATAAACCCTAAAAAATCAATTTTATTTTTATTTTTTAAAAAAAAAACAAAACAAAAACAAACAAACAAACAAAACAAAACAAAACAAAAATTGATGGGGTGGCTAGGCCCGGCCACCCCATGGTAGGGGGTGGCTCGTGCAGGCCACATCCAGCCCATATCGTCAGCCACCCCATGGGCTCCCCAGGTTGCGCTGGACACCCCTAGGCCATGGGGTGGCCGGCGAGCCACCCCATGGGAGGAGGTGGCCGCACAGGCTACATCAAACCCATCTGGGGTAGCTCCCCGGCCACCCCAGATGGGCTGGGGGTGGCGGCTGCAAATATTCTTTTTTTTTAAAAAAAAAAAATTGAATAAACCTAAATAATCTAGAGTTTTTGTTCTTATTTGGGTTTATGCAATAATCCTATGTGACAGCTTCTTATTGGTAGGGACAAAGAAGGTAGTTTACACTACCTCCTTATAGAAGTTATACTCTTACCGTAAGAAATGTTTTTATGAAAAACTATATTTAGTCTCCTTAAACTTACACCCAATTTATAATTATCTTTTATACTTTAAAAATTGACAATTGACCTCCTCAAATTATCACATGCATTCAATTTATCTCATTCGTTAGTATTTTCCGTTTGATTAGACAGAAAGTGAGTCAAGTGACTCAAATTATCCATTATACTTCTATAAATAAATAAATAATTGTAGAAGAAGGCTCACATGGGTCAGGAGACTCATGACAAGGATAGTCTCCATGACTAGAGAAGATTTTTAAAAAAAATTAAAATAAAATAAAATAAAAACATAAAAAGTTAATTTAAGTGTATAATTGTATTTTCAAATGTTTGATACGAGGCATTTAACGCCCTAGCTCTCAAAAGAGAACTAGATTGTTAACTATATATGTGTTGCCCTGAAATTTTGAGAAATATATATTAAAATCACTATTAATCAAATTTATAAAACACCTACTAATTTTAATGGCATGGAACATTTTCAGAAAAATTCAAATATCAATTTTGGCTTTTACCTTATGATTGAACGTTCGCTCATGGAGCACTGAACGTTCATTGAAACCCTAACATTGAACATTCCCCTAGGGACCACCAAACGTTCGAGGAAAAAACCCTAAAATCGTAGTACAACAGTACATTGAACGTTTGAGATTAATACACCGAACATTCGATGATCTTTGAAAAGCAAATTCAACTTATTAGCCACATATTTCACCATAACCAACCCCTATTAACAAACCTCCACTCGACCCTTCAGACACCACAACTTCCCCATACTGCACCTCATTCCAATTCTTGAAGGAGAAGGAATTCTTAGTGATAGAAATGGATGATTTTGGTTCAAAACCACTCTACAAGGTAAGATTTTGACCCCATTTCATTTTCCTGTTATTATGTTCTGCCCACATGATTTGACACGCATCATACAAGTTTTAAACCTACTTTAATAGTTAATAGAGTTTCTCTTATCTAGAAGAAAATGGTTTTCTTAAAAAGTCATGCAAACACCATTGATTTTTAAGGTTTGACACATGAGCATGATTTACCATATTTATGTGGATTTATTGGTGGCCATGGTTGGAATAGACATGGGTTAGGAATGAGTCCTAGAGTTTTTGCATGCATTCTTTGTTCACCGAACGTTCGCCCCTTGGTACTTGAATGTTCGATCATCTTAAGACCGAACGATTATAAAATTATATAGGTCAATGATAACCAGACTCATTTAACTGAACGGTTAGATATTTCAATCCTAACTCATTAACTTTGTATTGGTTTGTGCAAGTTTGCAGATCATGTCAAAAATTGACAGTTTTAAATATTGTGAATCGAGTTTGGGTCGTGTTGAGGCTTGGTTATAAAACTATATAGGTCAATCATAACTAAAATCATTTAATTGAACGGATCAGATCTCTTAATCCTAACTTGTTAATTTTGTATTGGTTTGTATTAAGTTTATGCATCATGTCCCATCAATTTCTTGAAAGCATTCCCAACAATATGTGTTTATTAGTTCTATTTAGTAACCCTAGCCCATGTTTCACCCTTTTTTCCTTTTATATATCAATCAAGGTGTGTGAAGCCTATCAACAACCGCCATGTGTATATAAGTGAAAGCAACCTAAAAATCCTGAACAAATGGATACAGCACATGATAGAGGGTTTCTTCAAGTTGAAAAAAAGGAAATCTACCAGGAGCGGTGGAGAGTGATGCTTCAGTTTGCCGCTTCCTTGCTAAAATGCCCTAGGGCATCACACATCCACATGCACCTCTTAAGTGTACGAAAAAGAATAAAACGCGCCTCGGATAGGACATAAAGGCGCGGCGTGAGGCGGGAGGCGTCCCATCCTCTTTCTTTTTGGAATCGGATTATTAGCTTGGATTTTTCCCTCCCCCTTTTTCGTAACTAGAAAACTAATTATTTAATTAACAAATAAAAGATACCAAACAAATCCCTACTTGTTTTCTTTTCTTTTATCATAAAAATGAAGAGGCAACGCAATACACACACCGTACACGTGTCTATCTCCCTTAGAAAGCATGTGCAATTTGTTAACATTTTTAACGAGTCTTGAATTAGTCAAATGGAAGGCTCCCCTGTTT
The DNA here is from genome assembly GCF_965113065.1 of Corylus avellana. Taxonomy (NCBI): domain Eukaryota; kingdom Viridiplantae; phylum Streptophyta; class Magnoliopsida; order Fagales; family Betulaceae; genus Corylus; species Corylus avellana. The sequence continues at coordinate 10,648,324 of NC_142497.1, forward strand.
CCCTTAAGGAGGACTTTATTGTTCAAAAGGGGTCCATCAACTTTCTTTGTGCAAATACTGGTGGGAAAGTTTGGTTACCAGCTCCTTTTTCTGACCAAATGCAACTATTTCCCCTTGACTCATCCATATTTGAACACAATCAAGAGAGAGAGAGAGAGAGAGAAGGGTTGAAATAGATATTTCTACCCATTTCAACCCTTCTCTCTCTCATTCTCTCTCTCTCTAGATAGGTGGTTGTAGGGTTCTATAATGGTAGGAGTCTATGAAATGCACATGCAGGCACTCCACAAGTCAAAAATGAGTGCCATTGAGAAGATTATTTATGAGTAAATCATTCCCATCTTGTATTATGCTTCGTCAAAAAAGACATGCTATATATATTGAAAAGTTTCCTACATTTTCCAACACTTCCAACACTTGTATTCTTGTGTATGTCAAAATTATCATCTTCTCAACCTTTCTCTAGAATTACTTTGATCTTCGCTGAACGTTTTTTAATAATGATTGATCAAAAGAGTCAATTAAGACTGTCACATCAACATTATAAATTAATAATTATGAGATAAAAATGTGTAACTTTGTTTGTTTTTCGTGCTCTCTACATTCTATGCTACTTTTCTAAGATTATCATGATATTAATATAATCCAAATGCTGTTCTAAATTTGAACTTTGGCCTTATATTTACTATTTGAGTGAGATGGTTTATAATTCTAGAGAAAGAAAAAAAAAAGTAATCTCGTACATTAATTAGTCAATCTCGTGTAGTAATTAGTCCCATGTCCATTGAATAAATAATATATATAATTTAATGATTAACAATATTTGAAAAAAAGTCCATTTTAGAGATTTTAAATATAAAAAAGTAGATATATTATTTTTTTAGTGGGGCTGGGTATATGGCCTAATAAACTATTAATAATAATAAAAAAATATATACTTGTTCTTATCATTAATGTAAGTGTGAAAAGTAAAAGTAAAAAAAAAAAAATGGTTATATTTTTTACAAAAGAATCTTTCACCTCTTAAGCTGGAGATGGAGAAGATTGATTGGTTGTAAAGTTGAGGGATTATTCAACGGAGGGAAGAAAAATACATGAAACACGAGACGACGGGTAAAAGTAAGATGATTCAATTTTTTAAGCTAAGAAAACAAAAATTCTCTCGAAATTCTAAGTAAAAGTTAAAGGAGTCTACCTAATATTAGGTCCATATTATTTTGACACGACTTCATATTATAATATTTGATAAATCAACGACTTTTTATTTATTTATTTAATTAATTAATTAAAACTAAGCCATTATCTTCCACATCATTCTAAGGAAAGTTCATACATAGCCCTCTCGTTTACAAGATTATTGGGCAAGGAATTAGCATTCGGCAGCTCTAGCTAGGCGGTAGAATAGCTGCATAAAATTCAAAACTTCTTAGCTATAGGCTAAAATTTGGTACTTCCAAGTCGCAGTTCTCGGCATATTATAATTAGAAGTATGTTATTTAGCAGATAGTAATTGCTACACGACTATTATTTAACTTATATGACGTGATAATAATTTTTTTTTTTTTGTTTTTTTGACATGTCTGTACAAGAAGGAGGAAGAAGAATTCGAACTAGTGACTTCCGCTTAATGAGACGTGATCTTCAGTCGATTGAACTACTCCTTAGAGATAGTTATATTACAGACAGTCATATACGAGTGTATTAAATTGCATTACGTATGTAGTGATTACACGTTGGGATGATGGCAAATGGTAGAAGAAGGAAGAATCAAATAATAGAGGAAGAAAAAAATCAAAGGGAGTCGTTCAAATTGAATCAATTGCAGAGAGGAAAATTAAACAAGAAAACCTTATTTGGATTTATTGGGAAAGGCAGCCCACGTGTGAGAAAAATCAACGAATTATAAGAAAACTTTGCTTGGTCGATCAAATCATCTTATGCTGGAAACTGCTGTTTTACATCTCAATATATAATAAATAAAAAAGAAAAAGGCAAGCCTAATATCATATGTACATATTAAGACTTTCAGAAGATGCGAGGATGCTGCCATACAAGCTAGGAACAAGAAAAAACTTGAAAAAAGAAAAAGGAAGAGGTAAAAAAAAAAAAAAAAAAAAACCACACACACAAATAGCCCCGTAAATTACTTGGTTGACCCTGCTGCCATGACCAATACGGTATGTTGGGTTCCTATATGAAGGAGAACTTCCCTTGTGCTAGAAATCATTTTGATTGGACAAGATATAAAGTGCTCATAAGTCTTGTGATTAGAGAACGTGGGCTCATTTGACAATGTTGTTTAGGATAATTTTTCATTTTTTCATTTTTTTTTTTAGCAAAATTAAAAAAATAAACAAAAGTATTAGCAAACAACCAAAATGCAAAATATTTAAAAGCAAACTTCATATTTATGTTGTGTTGGGGGATTGGGCTTGATATGCACGCCCATCTCATTATTATCAGTGCATCGAGAGCCCATTGGGCAGGCCTGATTGTGATTACCGATCGGAAATTGCATCTAAATCTAATCACTTGAGAGTATGGATAGAACTTTTAGTGAGTCGGCTAGCACGACATTATATGTCATGTTCCTAATTGGACCTACGGTTAATGTGTATCTTTGAACAATTTGCATAGTTAGGACAATTCAAGGCATTGCCACTCCACACACGTTATGCGACTGTACTTGGATGCAATAAGGGTCACATCAATACTTTAAAAACGAGTCCAGGTCTTTCCCAGTGATTGAGATTCTGAGTCAACCTTTCAGCTGATCTGAGTTTTATGATTTATGAGATTTCCAAAGCTCTCCCTACTAGGTTACCGATCAAACAATTGTGGCGGATCATGGGGCTAGACCTTCACTCCACTTCTTAGATCAATAACTCGATCTCATTAGTCGAAGTACCAGCAAGTAGAGGCCCAACATATTTAACTCACCATCTCTCAAGCCACCAAATGTCAAAAAAAAGCATGCGTTACATCAGAGCAATTTAGTCCCGAGCCCCTCTCAGCCTACACACACAGAGTACATGAAACATCCTATTATCGACACATGGCATTTAGTCACTCAATATCCTAATCTCAATTTGCGAGATATGAAGATCTACCTCGCTCGATGCACTATGACTAAAAACATGCAAAAGAAGGAACTAAATAGAGGTATGCAAAAATGCATCCAAAACACTTATTTCTTTCCATTTAAAATGAACACCATGCTAACTTAAACATCAGAGGGTCTTTAACTCCGACTGAGAATCCCTAACCCTTTCTCTGTTTCACAGTTTGTAATCCAAACCATTTAAACAACACATCGATCCAACTCCTAGTGAAGGTTTGTCAAACTGGTCCGTTCTTCTTGGATCAGAAAGAAACTATATATCCCAACATGTCGCATCACAACAAAAAAAGTCTCAAAAACTATAGCTAGAAAAGAAAAATGAAATTAAAAAAAAAAAAAATCAATAATCATCAGTCCTCTTATGAAAGTGAAATGACAACGCCGTATTGACTGAAAATTAGAACTAATAAATGATAAAGGAAAAAAAACCAAAAAAAGGGAGAAGAAGAAGAAGTAGAAAATGGGCCAAAGTCTCATTATATTTTCTGCAATTTACAAAGACCATTAAACACACACAAATAAATTTTATTAAAAATTCATATACATCTCACATGTTATTAAAAAAAATAGACATATATCATTTTTAAATATTAGGTTGAAAGAAATTTCTTCAACCCCTAATTTGAGAGAAAACTTTGTTTATATATATATATATATATATATGAAACTGTGAGTTAAGTTGGAGAGAACGATAGTAGGATGAATTGGTAAGAAAAGAAAAAGCTAAGACTAAGAGTATCTCTATAGGGTAAAGGTGAGACATAAAGAAACTGGTTGCTTACTCCCGCTTTTATCGCCGATATACGATTCCCCGCGCTTGTTTGTGCATATAAGACTCTCGGTAAAAAAAAGAGAGATGGGGAGAGAGAGAGAGAGAGGGGGATAGGATATAGGAATCGGTTTACTAGGCTTTTGGCATTTTGCGCTTTTGTCCAACCCTCCTCCCCTGAGTGAGAAAAAGCAAGAGAGCAAGCAAGAACAGTGACAACAAGTACTTGTTATAAGAACAGAAAGAGCCACTCAAAAACCCCCACCTCCCTCCCTCCCTCTCTCAAACACCCCCCCCATATGCTTGTTTCAATTCCTCAGTCAAATCATAGGAACATGGACAACCAACGCAGTCCTCTTCTTAGCTGGGGGGCTTACTACTTCCAAGGAAAGGTAAAAAAGGTTTCTTCTTTATTCTTTATTATGATGTTTTGATGAATTAATTGTCTGGATTTTAATGGGGTTTTCTTGTTTTTTCTGTTTTACAATGCCATTTGAGAGGTAATTTATTCGTGGGTGTTGTCTGTTTTGATGATACAGAGTATGGATGAGCTGAGAAGTTCCCTTCTGTACACTTCTTTGGAGCTTGAGCAAACGAGATTGGCGGTTCAAGAGGAGCTTAGGAAGAGGGATGATCAAGTACTTAATCTCAAAGATCTGCTTAGCAAAGCCATGAGAGAAAGAGATGAAGCGCAAGAGAAATGTCAAAGGCTCCTCCTTGAGAAGATCCTACTTCAACAACAACAACAGCAGCAGCAGCAGCAAACGGGTCCTCTTTCAGGAATTTCCAGCATTGAAGATGAACCCAGAAGAGGAATTGACTCCAACAATGGCTTCTCATCGTCAGATTGTGAGGAGAGCATTGTTTCATCTCCGATTGTTGAGCCCATTCCAACACCCCAATTGCCTCCTCCACCGCCAGAGCTAGTCCCTGAGAAGCCATTGCCTGAAAAAGGTAAGCTTTTGCAGGCAGTGATGCAAGCCGGTCCACTTCTCCAGACTCTCCTTCTGGCCGGACCACTTCCCCAGTGGAGACATCCACCACCACCACTCGAATCCTTTGAGATTCCACCTGTCACCATTCCTTCACCACCACCACCACCACCACAACTACTCCGGCAAGACATTATTGGTTGTAGCACCCCCATCAACTGTGGCATCAATAGAAAAAGGGTTCTTTGTGAAGGCTCTGATTCTCCTACAGAGACCAAATACCAAAGGCTTGTTCTCCAATGACTTACCATTTCAGAGTACTCCCCATATTTTCATTATGCTTGGAATTTAATACTAGTATAGGCTAGCAGTTGTACAGAGGTTGTTCTAGAAAAGAAGCCATCCCAAGTTTTTTAACTCATTGGAGAAGAAAAAGAGCTTGCTCTAGGGCCTAGGCTGCTTTCTGCCCGTTTTGGGTGGGGAGATTTTTCTCTCTTTTTTCTTCAAAATTTTTAGTTTTGCCCATGATTTGATGGGGTTTGATTTCTCTGAAACTGTTGTGTGATGTAAACTGTTAACTTTGGTAGTAGCTCAATGTGTGTGGGTGTATGCGCATGTGTGTGACTGCAAGAAGAGAAAGGAATTACATCAAACATTAAGATGATGGGTGTGGAGTTGTTAGGGTAGGGAGGGTTGGGATTGGTGTGGCCAACAACCAAGAAGGTCTTTGGAGCCCTGCTTGTCGGGATCAGTGGATCCCACAAATCAGAATCAAGATCTACTACTGTTGTGATGTATGATTATATTAATGGAAGTATTGATTATTCATTTCTAATCTCATCTTTCTGGAAACCAATTTCCCTCTTCCCTAACTCTATTGACAAAGCAAATGAAGGCTGATATGCTCCAATTCCCCTTGCTCCCTTCACAAACTAGTACCCCGTCTACTTGTGCAAAATTCTTTGGAAAATGTTTTACCAACTCTCTCTTTTCTGTATTTCTAAGTGCGCTTTTTAATGCTGCCGTTAACACATCCGCATTTTGCTACAATGTTTTTTAATTTCATATTCTTTTTTTTTTTTTTTGGTAAGCACTTAAAACTGTAAAAAGGGTTTTCGTGTAACATTTCTTAAATTCATAGGGCCTTAAACCATCCAAATCATAGTATTTTTAGTTGCTATTCAGATCCAAGCACAAAGTTGAACCATGTGCGGCAAGAAAACCCAAGCATAATTTTCTTTAACAGATAACATGTTCGGTACTTCGGTTGATGAATTTTCATATTGGAAAAGAACTCGCAGTCACACAGACACAATGGACACAAAAAAGTAAGCAAAAATATCACAAAAGAAGAACATAAATTAGCCAAGCCATAAAAGAGAGCAACAAAAAGGAGGTTTCCTCTCCAAGATATTAGACTTTCTCTGGCTTCCATCCTCCTCCCCCTTACCATGTACTTCCTTCTTCCTCTTCCCCCCTCCCTTCTAAACCTCTCCACCTCTTTTGACACTCTATTTCTCGCCTTTGGCAATCTATCTGAAAGGATTTGTCTTCCTCACAAAATCGTAGCCTCAGCCTTTCCACCTTCGCCTTGCCGCCTCCTCTACTCGGCCACAATGCCTCATCCCTTCGAATTTGCCTTGGATTTCAGATTTGGCTTTTTCTAAGTTAAATATTCCGTCCTCAGTCCACTCCTCCCCGCGTCCTCGCCATCTCCACGGTTGGTGCTTCTATTTTTTGGGTCTGCTGATTTATTTATGTTTTTTCCTATGTATTTTTGTTCTTGTTATTGTTGTTTCCCTACTAATATCTGGATAGGTTTGAAGGGTCAAGCCCCTATCCTGCGTCCCTTTGTTTTTGTTATTGTTGTTTCCCTACTAGTATCTGGATAGGTTTGAAGGGTCATGCCCCTATCCTGCGTCCCTTGCTTTAGGGGTTTGGATAAAGTTGAGGGTCTCTAGATGTGCATATTCATGACTGCATCTTGTCTAACTGCTTGTACCCTCTTTTCTTAGTGTTTGTACCAAGAATCCAAATCATTCATTTGATGCATTCCCTTTTAACTTATGTTTACTCTAGTTGTTTTGAGGCATATTGTTGGGTTGCCCAACGATTCTTTGTTGTTCTTCTGTGTTGTACTTTCAAAAAAAAAAAAAAAAATCCTTGCAATATCTTGTATACTACATTTTTATCTCACAATGCTGATGTAACAGTCCCAACTAACCCTTGATTTTTATTTTTTATTTTTGAAAAAAAATGCAAACTGTGTTCTAACTTCTAAGGGGTCATTGTGGTATGCAAAAATAACAAATAAATCTTTATTATCAATTTCCATTCAAAATCTTGATGGAATCCATTAGTGTAACATTGCGAAATCCAATTATATAATGACACGTGTCACCCTTAATAAAAATATATAAATATGTAAAAATATTAAAACTAAATACTATATACTAGATACTATAAATACCATAGTGAGCTCTCATAATATTTTTATACCACTTTTTTTTTTTTTTATCCTTTTGTTTTTTTTTTGTGCTTTTTTAAACAGGAATTGATCCATCAACATTGTAAAATAGTTGTAAGATTAAAATGTGGTATTGAGCATTACACTTTTGATTGCAGTCATGAACATACCATGTCATTTAAAATCAAAAACAAATTTGTTTTAAAATTAAAAAAAAAAAAAAAAAAAAAAAAAAAAACCCTATTGTCACCCCTGATCAGCTTCTCTCTCTCCTTCCAACTCCGCCCCTCCGCCTCACACCGCTTATAGCCACCTGATGCAATCATTCTCATTGCCGCTTACAAGTTACAACCACCCCTCCATCTGAGGGAATATTGAAATCCGATTGGCAGATATGGTGTTAGGATACACAGAAATGTTTGCCTAGAAAGTGAGAACGTGGAGAAAGCTGAATTGTTGGCACCGCCTTGTTGACCTAAAATCATAAGCGTATCAGTGGGAAAGCTCAAAAAAGAAATAAGAAAAAGAAAATAATTGGAAAAGAAAAACGGCAGCTTGAGAAACTGTAAAGATAGCTTTTTATAAGAGTGAAAGAGAATTGAATTCTAAATTTGTAATGAGAGATGTGTTTTATTTGGGTCTCGGAATCGTTTAGATTTTCCCGGAAATTTTGATATTGTTTGATTGGTTCATGTTTTTTTGTGTGAATTGAAGCAATTTTTGGTATGTCATATTCAGTTCGCTTGGGTTTTCTTTTATTGGTCTTGATTTGTTACTCTTCTGGTCTTGAATTATAGGGAGTAAATTACAGACATCAACAAACGGTGGTGATAATCGCCGCAATACAACTTTTTTTTTTTCTCTAAAAACATGTCTGCCATGTAAATCGCTTGCATGAAAAATAAGTGTGAAGAGTAAAATTATTCCATTAGAGGAAGAGGGTCTCTATCCCAATACCCCAAGGACTCCGGTTGTACCACAAAAGCCGCTAGGAATGTTAGGCCGAAAACCCAAAAACCAATGTGAGAAGCGTGTTGTGTAGTCCACACGGCACAGTACGGGGAATAAGTTTTTTCTGGGGTCGGATGTGAGCTCTTGACCCAAGACCACAACTCTAGAGAAATAGACAAGACCTTCCACCTCTATGCATCATCATTAGCACTGATATGTACATGTACCTGCCTAAGTGCTTGGGAGTTTGACAAATCTACACAACTTCCATCTAAATGCCAGCCAGAAAGGCTGTCTAAAACGTGACACTAGTTTCTAGACCAAACATTCTTTTGACTCGTTCCTTGTTCTGTTCAAAGAACAAAGAGCTGGCAATGGTGGTACAAATGCGGAGAAGCAACAACTCAACTAAGACCAACCCCACTAAATGCTCCAACTGTAAATGATTTAGATTCTACGCTAAATCAAATCAAGTTTAAAAAGATAAAGATAGATAATAGAAACATATCATTGGCTTCACTTTATGCGCGTAAAATATGGTGTACCCCAACATGTCTGCTCATGACTTACTGTAACTATTATCAGTTTAAAAGCAGAGTCTATAGAAATGTGAAGGAAAATACCAAACGGTGGTAATGTCTGAAATTTTATGCGCAAATTGTGATTGTGTTACAGCAGATACAGGAAAAACTCTACATGATGACAGGCCATTAATTCTGTCACTGCAGGTAGAGACTCATGACTTACTGTAACTATTATCAGTTTAAAAGCAGAGTCTACAGAAATGTGAAGGAAAATACCAAACGGTGGTAATGTCTGAAATTTTATGCACAAATTGTGATTGTGTTACAGCAGATACAGGAAAAACTCTACATGATGACAGGCCATTAATTCTGTCACTGCAGGTAGAGAAAAATTTTGTTTTATAAGGATTCCATAGGAAATCCAAATGAGAGTTTTTGTTGTGGATGATGTCATAACTCCTCTACTATGGATCCTACACCACATTAAATGTGCCACGTGTCCAAATATGTTGATTAGGCACTAATCAATTAGATGCCAAAAATTCACATTCAAATATCACTCACATGGGGTTGCAAGTTGCAACTGACAAAGCAGCTGACCTTTTACACCAAAAAACATCTCCACAAATCCTCAATCATCTTCATTATCACCTTGATCGTTCGGATGATTGTGCTTTTGAGCATTATACATCTCAGCCACCTATAAATAAGAAATAAATTATTAGAACAAAAAAAAAAAAAATTAGGGTTCAAACTAATAATTGGAGCATTAATAATTCAGAATTTCCTTTATTTTTGTTTCCCTCTTTTTCCATGTTTATTCTGTAAACATATAATCTAATTATCAGATAATGAAAATTTTTCATCACCATCTCGGATGAGGACGACTGCTCTGGAGTCTTATCTTCCCGGACACGAACCAGACGTGGAAATCGGAGAGAAATGCCCTTTTCAAAAACACATGAAAATTAGATGAAGGAAAAGCAGCTTATTACATTGCATTTATTAAGGATCATCTCAAAATCAAACAAATCCAATCAACCTTATCACGATCCACTATGCCAATTGCAGCACGATAAACAGGGCTAATAGTCAAGTCCGCAGCTTTCACCTCCCAAACCTGGAAACAATTACACACCGATGCATGAAAAACTTTTGTATGTCTACTACATTCATTGTTTTCAACAATAATTGAACTCCAAACTGTTGTTTTCAATTGAAACAGGTATTTGGGCAAAAATACTGTAGCAAACTGTTCAGTGTGGATAAAATACTCTATTCCAGAAAATTATTACACATACAGAGAAAGGAAAAGAAAACAATTTGCATGTAGCCGTGTATACATCCCCAATGTTTCCAATATTTGTAAAGAAAGGGGGGAAAAGGCCAAGAGAAAGGTCATAAAATCTTTGTACTGTTCAGGGAAAGAAAGTTCCATATGAAATCACAAGAAAATCCGACTTCAGAAAAAATGACATTGGACTCGAGAAGCACAATTTGCAATTTACGAATATGATATGGGAAACAAAAGCACATAAACAGCAGTAAAAGGAAAGGTCACAATGAACAAAAAGATCAAATTGTTACCTCAGTGGGTTCAAACCATACATCTGGATTAATTGAATCTGCATACCGAAAGTAGGGCTGCATGGAGAAGAATGCTAAAACTTAGGAGTACGATATAGAATTATACCAGGAACCCTAAGTATACACAATTCTTTAGTGGCGACATCAGAAGAAAATAGAGAACCACAGACCTTTGGTTTAGGAATCACTTTAGAACGGAGACTGGCAGAACGTTCTTCAAGCATTGTTTCAGAAAATCCAGTGCCTACCCATCATCACATCAAAATATTTGAGCAAATGAACATTGGGTTAAAAGACTCAAAAGTCTGTAACCAGCAGCAAACCAGGTATTCGCTCACCTATTTTACAAATGCTTTGAAATTCTTCATTATTGCTGTCATAACAAGCAAGGAGAAAGGCACCATAGACACCTAGGGAGAAACACTATATCACCATCAACAAACTGAGGCTTGAAATTAAGATTAAGGCACCAATTGAAAAGGACAAGAAAGATAGCATAACTCATACATCAAACAGAAAGAAAAATCAAATGTAATTGACAGTAAGACCCATTGTCTTTTTACTAATAAAGCCCAAAAAAAAAAAGTTGCATTTGCAAGTATAACTTCACTGAAAGAAGCTTCTTTTTTTCGTAGTTACCTGTACGCTTCCCACGGCCGTGGAAAGCAGCAATAGGTACCAGATCTAGTGAGTCCCCAATACTGCAGATCACAGGCAATAAATAAAAAGATATTCAGAAGTTATAATAAGAAGCAGGATAGGAAGCTGATATGTAAACTTTCTTCATGAAATTTTACCCTTACCTATCCATGTAATCTTTCTTCAATTTTAGCCAGTTCAGTGACCGCTTGGAAGGCTCGTATGTAGCATCTCTAGTCAGTGTTTTGATAATTAAACCCTCACAACTGCAAACTAAGATTAATTAATAATTTTAAAAAGCTCAATTTTTTTTTCTTTTTTATTATTATTATTATTATTATTATTATTATTATTTATCTAAAATACATAAAATAAAGGAAAAAAAATGAGAAGGAAGACAAAATGGGCAAAGGAAATGTGTGTGCATGCTTATATAAAACATCCTGGGAGTAAGAAAAATTCAACCCATTAAAGCAAGCAAGTTATGTCTATGTATTCGGGTGGGTGATCATTAGTGAAATGTACTCGAGTTGCTTAATTGATGTGATTCAATGGCAACATGAACACATCAACATACTTGAATAATATTATCTAATGATATATCAAGTTCATCTCGATCTACTTGCCCACCCAAATCATGACTGAGTACCTTGAATCGACAGAGGTGTCAAGAAATTTCTGTATTTCCTCGAGATCATTTGATGTTATTGCAGTTGCAAACTGGAGAAATCCACTTTCTTCGTCAAAAGAGTCGTAAAGGTGCTGCACAAAGTGACAGGCCCACAGATAGGATTATATTACTATTGTCTGCCTCAAATGCACAACACAAAATCCAGACTTCGGGGAAAAGTAACATATAAAAATTAGACATGCTCAGAGCTATGCAGAAGATTTAGTGCTGTCAACTTTATTTTTGAAAATCAGATCTCCTTGCTAGAATATGGCAAACCTGAATTTGATAAGTTTAGCCAAAGGATCACCTTCTAATAATTAAAAGATCATATTTATATAACAATTTGATAGAATTATACATGCCACCAGGGCATCCTCCTCCAAAACTCCATAAAAATGCGCAGGTAACTTTCAGACTCCAGTCTCTCCTCAAACATCAATGCCAACATTACAACTCAATAGCCTTGTTGAACATAATTGATTCTTTAAGTTGTTCAGCAGATTAATTAGATCACTATTAAGATCCTCATCTATGTTGCTCAGACTCAGGTACAGGTGTTGGGTGTACGTACATACCTAGACTTCTGACTCCCCTATTTCCAGAAACTTAAAATACGTGGACTTTCCCAAAACTTTAGATATTGGCAGGAGGACACATCATATGCATATCAAGCAATAAACATCACTGTGAAATTTATATTTAGTGAAGGATTTGGGAAAGATGGGGAAACTTCTCTTTTCTTTATAAGGAAAGCTTCGCTTTAGGTCACAAGAGAAGTATCTGTCTTAGACAAAGTTAGACAAACATCCCATAACCTGTGTGATGTTGTGTAAAATAGATATAATGGCAAAATTGAAGAGTCCAAGCAACATAGATCCTCATAGTGCAACCATTTATCTGGACAACCATTAATGAAAGAAGTAAAAGAAGGCAGTGTTATTGGCACGCAACTTTAAACTTCTCATTCTCCACATTATGAGTGCTGGAAACCCTGGATTAGTCTGGCACACCAGTGTCACAGTTCGCGGATCAACAGATCCCCATTAGCGTGTGTGAGCTTGTTTCATCTCGGTTCTCTAGTCTGGTATTTTCCATTGATCTGGTTTATTGTGGGTTTCAATGATGGGTTTTTGAGCTGGTTATAAGCCAAAGCCAAGGCCAACAGATCCGCGTGTGTGAGCTTGTTTCATCTCAGTTCTCTAGTCTGGTATTTTCCATTGATCTGGCTTATTGTAGGTTTCAATGATGGGTTTTTGAGCTGGTTATAAGCCAAAGCCAAGGCCTTCAAGCTTTCTGTCATAGTTGTTCTATGTTGGATTTTGTCGAGAGAAGTAGAGAGGTTTTCCAAGTTGTGTACATGGGGAAGGTGACTGTGGAGTGGTGGTTGTTTGGCCAATGTGGAGGCATTGGTCCGAGGGGAGGTGCCTAAGGAGTTTAATAATTCTCATAAAGTTGATAGCAGAGCTTTCCTCGCTCAAAGATGCCCAAATAGCTTAATAGCTTGATAAATTATGCTCAAACCAGGATAAGGATTATCTTGGTTTAATGTTTCTAATCCGGTTCAGACCGGTGTCCTTGTTGTTTTCCGGTTCAAGCCAATTTCCCTTGATTATTTTCTGGTTCCGACCAGTTATGTTGTTTTTCAGACAGTTCAGCCCCTGTCCTTCCCGGTTCAGCATCTTTTAGAATCGGTTCAGTGGGACTTAATCAGGTTCAATGCATTTCAAGTCTAGTTCAGTGTGTTTTCTAACCGGTTCAATGTGTTTTTAGACTAGTTCAGCGGTGTTTTGTCATGTTCCATGCATTTCCTTGCCGGTTCAGTGGTGTTTTAGCTCGGCTCGTGTTGGTTTGGGTTACATGGACCTACCATCGAGTTTGTTGCTCAAGGGCAGTAGTTCTTGTTCAAGTTGTCATTGTTGTTGGTTGATCACAGGAAACGTGATCATCGTTTGTTGTCGAGATCCGACCAGCCTTGGTGCTTGGAAGTGGTTTCCAACCGGTTCTTGTTGTTTTCCAGCAAGATTCTACTAGCCTTGGTTTTTGCGAGGATATCCGACCAGCCTTGATGTTTTGCAGTGAGATCTGATCAACTCTTGGTTCTCCGTTGTTGGTTGTTGAGATCCGACCGGCATTGGGGTTTTGCAGTGGATTCCGACCGGTTATTGGTGTTTTCTAGCAAGATTCTACCGACCTTGGTGTTTTGCGGTGAGATCTAATTGACTCTTGTGTTTTGTGGCGAGATTTGACCGGCCTTAGTGTTTTGCGGTGGTTTTTCGTTTGCTTGTTTCTTCCAAACTGGGCTTATATAACATATATGCTCCAACTTGAAGGGAGTGTTAGAAAGTCATTAGGGTTTGTGGGTATTTAGGTCATTGTAATATTTCTTTAAACCCATATAATAAGATGTGTAGTAGGCTAGTAACAACAAGAAGAATAACAAGAGTAACATGCCTCCACTTTTTCTGTCTAAACCGTTCATGCAAATTACAACATCATATAAGTTTTACTTGTCATGTGTAAATAAACAATTAAGACATCTAGGCTATACAGTCAGCATGATGAATTGGTTATTCATGAAGAAAGACTAGCACATATTTCCCCTTGCAACCAAAAACTGTCACCAGAAAAAGTACCACAACCGACATCAGGATGAACAACAACAAAGATACAACTATTAAGTAGTAGTTTAAAAAACACAAGGAAACTTGAGCATGGACTAAGCAAAAAAGATAAAAAGAATCATACCTTCCTACGAACTTTAAGTTCTTCCTGAAGAAGTGGTTCACCATTAAGATACAGCATATCAAAAGCAAATATGCAAACATCAACCTTTATATCACCCAGAGCAACATTTTTGCGAGCTCGAGTGCTGAGGATCTGCCATTATATTCATTCATAAGAATTACATTTGCTCAGCTCCACAACCCTATTGCAAACTACTTCGAGCCATGGGTCAACCAATAGATATTTTCTCTAAACAAAGAATACAAATTAATCAAAAGTGATCTTCAAATTGGGGAACTAATGAACGAGTGAAATGTCATATATCTTATCCAATATGTAATAAAATAAAAGCAAATTAAAGACCATGTCCAAAATAGTTTCAATGCATTGCTGCCTTGACAAAGATATATTAAATTCTCCTTAATTCAACGGTCCCACTTTTTGTGGGCTATTTAAACTAAAAATTGAGATCCTAAAGTTTCCTCTCAAACTCCTCTGTAGCCATTCTATTTATTTTAAGCAGAGACACTTTTTTTTTTGTGGATAAGTAATTGACAAATATTAGTAAAAGCGCAAGGCACCCCTAAGTACATAGGCAATATACAAAAGAAAATACCTAACTAGAGGTAGCAAAATTATAAGCAGAGAATTTTGATGGTTTGAAGTATTTGTTTTCCTTTTGAACCCTGATTGATATAGAAACTGCATTCCTGATTAATGCAGAATAATTGCATATACATAGAATGATATACCTCAACTAAATGTGAAGATGCTTTACCTGGAATGGCAGAATTTTTTTTTTTTCACGGTCATAAGCAACAAGTTCACAATCCAGCACAAATGATTTAACAGGTGACTTCTTCAACCTACATACTGACAGTAAGCATTAGCAATAGCTAAGGATGATGACAAACGGTCTAGTAATCGGCTATTGTACCATCTTAAAATGCAAAACTGGCAAATACAAAATAGAAAGCTCTCAGAAAGTTTTAATCTTTTCAGAAATCAGACAAGCTTCTTTAGTCTTTAAAATAGTTAAAAATCAAACATAGATTACCACACTTCAAAAATAAGTTAACTAAGTTCAATCCGAACTGTGTTTGCAATTCTGCACCAGTGCAACTAGAAGCTATAAATATTGTTAGAAAATCAGCACAAACTGAAGAAGTATAGGAGTGTCATTAAGCAAAAAGACAAAAACAGACCGGGCATTGCAAAAGTACACCCCATTTAGTGCTTTTAGCCCATAAAACTCCTACAAACAACCTGAACAAACAATTGGACACCACTAATAACTCTTACCACATTAATTGACTGCCAATACGAATTTTATACCTAAGGCCAGCATGTGACATAGCAATGAGAAAAAAGAACTCCAATACCAATAAAGTGCTAGCACAAAGAAAACCCAAAGTGCT
The DNA here is from genome assembly GCF_965113065.1 of Corylus avellana. Classification (NCBI taxonomy): domain Eukaryota; kingdom Viridiplantae; phylum Streptophyta; class Magnoliopsida; order Fagales; family Betulaceae; genus Corylus; species Corylus avellana. Next base: position 10,664,129 of record NC_142497.1, read on the forward strand.
TTGACATTCTATTGGTAACCACGCATGAAATTCCCTTGGCAAACAGAGATATGCTTAACTCATTCATTAAGTTGACATTCTATAGAGATTGCTCCAGATACATTCAATATAACAGACAGGAAACGCTGACAATAATACAAATCTACCTTGAAACTGCAATGACAACATCAGGGAACTTTTCAGTGTTTCGTTCAGCATTTCGACTGTATATCTCAACTGAATTATTGTCCATGTAATGTATCTGTGCCAAACAAGTTAACTTAGCACGTGGATATATATAACATTAACAGCACAAAATTTCAGTTTGTTGTTTGACTAGGTAGTATCACCTGGGCACGTTCTCCATCATACTTGTATTCACAGGTAAATTCCATATCCTGGAATTTATTTACAATCTCAGATACCCCCTTAGTTGGCTTTGCTAACATAGGTCCAACTGGGACACCGAGTGTAAAGCTACATGACTGTGGAAGATTCCAAACACCACCACTGAGAAGGGCAGGAACAATTTTATCATAGACAGGAAGTACAGAGTACACTCGTTTAACAATCTTTGCAGCCTGATGCAAGTGCAATTATAAAAAGCTTAATAAATGCTCAAGCAAAATAACATTTGTGCAAGTTCAAATAAATTGGAAAAATAACTCAAACACAATTACAAGGGCCCCTAAGAGCACTTATAAGTAATTATCAACTCAGCTGTAGGTCAGAAACTAAATCAAACCACAACAATGGAAAGGGAAAAAAAAAGGTTATATCTGCTATAAAACCCCCTAACTCTAGCATCTAATAGAAGGCCAGAATCAAAGAGCTAAAAGGTAATAGGACATAGGTCAGAAACTCATACCAAGGAGTATACAATGAGCTTCACATGACAACACGTCAGTTCACCACAAAAGGTGTTGGCCTGTTGCCCCCAAGATCCAGACAAGATTCTGTTTTCTTCTTCTAGAACTTGTGAGATGTCTGACCTTTACCAGCCCACTTTCTCACATCATGAAAAGAATTCTCTACCATACACTTGATGGAATATCCACCAGGAACCATCCTAAGCTCTTTATTAAGTATCGGCATATTTCCCTCGACACTAACAAAATATGGCGTGCTACTCTCTTTTTGATAAGATATTATCTCTAATTTTTTTTCCACCTTAAACAAGAATGCATACTATATGAGTACTTCGTACAAATATTTGTATTTGTTATAGGAGTTATTTCTATACTCCATATCAAACCAATATGCATACTTTCCACATAGAAATGTGAGGGCATGGAAGCCAATGCTAAGACCTACCACCAACCCCAATCCCCTGAAAAATCGGACACTGCTATGAAATACAGAATCATTAAAGTGGTAGAATCACATTTAACATCACAAAAACCATGAGAAATATGAAAGGACAGTCCAAACGTAATGGTGTGTTTGGAGGAGAGATAGGACAAGAAACAGGGTGGGGGGCTACCCTTCCTCCTATTTGGATGTAATTTTTGGTGAGAAGAGGATTTGAAGGGATTTGGAGGGGCACCAGACCCCCTCACATTTTACATCACAAAAACCATGAGAAATATTAAAGGACAGTCCAAACTTAACGGTGTGTTTGGAGGAAAGATAGGACAGGAAAAGGGGCAGGGGGGCTACCCTTCCCCCTATTTGTATGTAATTTTTGGTGAGAAGAGGATTTGAAGGGATTTGGAGGGGTACCATACCCCCTCAAAGCCACCTTTTTCAATTCCCTCGAATTGAGAGAACTTGAAGAGAGAAGACATCAATTTAATGAATTTTTTTGCACTTCCTTTTATACCCTGATAATTTATTAATATTCCAACTATGTCTACACAAGCCCTTATATCTTACTCTATTGTCAATTTACATGGTACCTGATCTTTTCTCTAGTTCCCACCATGCAATCAAACAAGGGAAGAAGTGCCTACTCTTCTCTTCCTTCTCATTATTTATTAAAACATCCAAACAAAGCAAGGGATTACCATTCCCCCTCCTTCCCTTATCCTCTCCTCTCCCTTCAAACTCCTTTACATAGTGGAAGTGTTATGCCTACAAGGTGATCCCATTTCTAGAACATGCTTGGGTAAACAAATCAATAGCTGGCTTTCCATTCTATCAAAGTACTTGACATTCCACAGCATGTTTTCTGATCTAAAGAACAGAAACTAACCTCTTCTAGAGGAGACTGGATGTTTGGAGGTGGTGTAGAATGTTCTTCAGTATATACAGCAGCTTGACCCAATGCAGCTAATAGGGTCTGCTCCGCTAATCCAATACGCAACTTTGTCTGCAAAACAAATAATAGAAAGCTTACAATAGACCAAAGGAGCCAACAAGCCGATATCTAATACATGTTTGATTCCCAACCTGAATTAGACGAATTAGATATAGTGGTTCACAGTCGGTGGCAGCAACAAGCAGTCCCTTGATATGGTTTTTTTTCTTCTCTTGACTATCCTTCCCAGATTCCTATCAACATTCAAAATAATACCAAGTTAATTACAAAATTTAATCCCACTACAAGGTTCTCAATCTTCTCCCAAATATTGATGTCCTGCACATTGGCCAAACAGAAAATGCTGCTTCTAGATTACATTGCACAGGGTGAATCCCTATTCAACAAAAAAGATACATGTTTTCTTAGGTACAAATAGTACAGTATGTATAAAGACTCTTGTCGGTTATAAATTAGTTTGGAAGCATAATCAAAACAAACCAAAAATTTCATGCTGTTTTTGGATGAGTAAGTCATAACATGGGTCAAAAACTTCAGAAAACCACTGGCCTCATTTGGCAATGCCTTTTGCCATTGCTTCTTTCTTTCTACCAAAAAAGCCCACGCATTAACAAACAACTTCAAATACAAAAGACTCACAAAAAACTCAAAACTATTTTCACATTTATGTCACATCATAACACTTTTTCAACTAAAAAGTAAAATGCACTCTCTAAAAAGCATTATCAAACAAGGACAATATTTTCCTTTCTCCAAATTCAGCCACTAACCAAAAGTAAAACCCTGGGGAAGTTTCCATGGGCAAAAATGTCTTTTTTTTGGTGGACAAGACACCCACAACAAAAGGCTCAACATTTCAAACAACAGACCTAAGCGGGATGGTGGCAAAATCCCCTCCCAAAACGAAAAAGCACTGAAGGGGAGAGGATACAGCATCAGAGCTTCCAATATCACAACTAAAGTATATTTAACTAATGGCTTGAATCTAGTTGCACTGTCAATCAGCACACAGGTAGTACCTAATATAACAAAAACTATCCCAAGCATGAGAATCTGCTAACCCAACCCTTAGGATTGTGGGTCAACCAACCATCACAAATATACATGCTGTATTCCAAATTACAACTTTAATTTTTCCTATGTCAAATAACATGAATAATTCAAATAAAGAAATCAAAAGTAACAACTTGAAATAGAAGTTGAGGATCAACATAATTAAAAGGTGATAGGCAGATTTTCAAAGGACAACCTAGCTAGACTACAAAATTCCTAAAAGAAACGTACCGTTTCTATTTTTTTTTTTTTTTTTTTTTCTTTTGATTAGTTAAAGGAATTATTCACCCAACATTACTCCAATTCTTCGTGCAGCCTGCAAAAAGAAAATCTACCCTGTGAGGTTACCAAAGGGCACTTCAATTACTCTCTTATTTGAGTCAAATGCCCTGAAAGAACCAGAAAATAAAGCACTCAAACAATCCCTATCCAAGACAGTGTACGGAATGAGGATTTTCATGAACTGTCGAGTCCTGATGTGCAAACCCTATTACAACTCTTTCATATATAATAAGTTAAAAAAATTTAACCACAACCTAGTTCATAATAAAAAAAAATGGCTGAGATCAGCTTTTGCTACCCCTAATGGTAGTGAAAAGAAAAATTACTGAGAAAGCATGAAGCCTTGTTATGAAGAACACACTCATAGCCTTCGAGTTTAAGTTCGGTTGAGTCTAAGTATAATCAGTCTTCTGAATCAAGGATGATCCACTTTCCTGAAACAATACTTGAATCATGGTATTCGACACTTCACCATAAATTGGGTAGAGCACCATTGCATCAAATGCTTCACAAATATGAAAGCCAAACTAAGGTATAAACTGACGCAAGGATTTATGACTGTACTGAAAAGTGGAAGATTAACCAGATTGAGTAAACATAATTGAATTCCCAGCCTCAACGCTCATGATAAATCAATCCATGGCCAAAGAACAGGAGTCTAACTCTAAAACCTATGAATTAAGTTTTTCAAAGAAGAAGATAGTGCACCTTAGCAATGAGCCGGAATGTATTAAAAACCTTGGTAACAGTTAATGCATCAGGCTTGCGCATCATAGATTGAGATGAACGGCTTGCTTTTGCAACAAGACCCAAGTCTCCCAATTCCTGCAATTTGAACCCAAAAAACTAGTATAAAATACAATGGAAGACAAAAGGAACTGTCACAAAAAGTACAAGTCAAAAAAAGGTGTTGGCTCGCAAGATAAATAAGAAAATATTGGATCTTCTCCTAGGATGAGTTTTAAAACCAACTGGAATTTGGAAGATGAGATAGAGTGCAATGGGTTAATGTTGAATAATATCACCATCTACCCATACAAAGGCATATCTTTTGAAACTTTCCATTTATTTCCAGAGTGACTTGACATAAATAAACACCAAGCTATTTGCCTGTACTCTCAATTTGTACAATCTATCAACCTGCAAACCAAGCCAAGCAGAGGTTTTGACTTTCTCTGATACTTGATAAACAGAACAACGCAAACCATATCTCATCAGCAAAAATAAGGCGATAAATAAATATGAAACCCACATAAACAGGTACCTTGTATTGCTTTTTAACCTGCACGTCGGTCCTCCCACAAGCCTCCGCGAGCGCCTTAATTATGGAAGCGTCCCCAATTCCCAGCTCCAAGCCCTCGTGCGCAGCCGCGATCCTGTTTGCCGAAAGGTAAACAACCGCCACGAGATCATCCGGCGTGGTATGCATCACAGTCCTGAGCATATTACACACTATATCTGTAATCACAATCCGGCCCGTCTCCTTCGAAATCATATCAAAAACCAAACAGAGAAAAATGAAGGGAATCCGCTCGCCCTCGCCCCAACAAGCAACCGATTTCGGACTGAAATCCCCGGCCTTCAGCTTCAACTGCGGCATTTTGCTCTTCAATTGCGCAACCCTATCCTCCGCGCAAACATCTTGGATCTTCTTCTTCTTCGAGGCAATCGCCTCCTCGGGCACCACGCTCGATTCGCAGGAAATGGGGTTTTGGGGCGGCAAAGAATTGGGGGTGCTAGGGTTTAGGGGAGGGTTGTTAGAATCTGGGGCTTTGCGTTTGGCGGGAGACGAAGACTGGGGCTGGGGCTTTTTCTTGGCGGCGGCCCGAGCGCCGGACATGAGGGCGTCGAAAGCGGAAGGGCGGGAGGACATGGCTACGGAGCTAGGGTTGGCGGAAGAGAAGGGGTGGAGATAGGGGGAGAGAGAGAAGGGTTTGGTGGGGAAGCGAGAGAAAGAGAGGGCCTTGACGAGGGGGAGCGAGAGCGAGGTATGATGGCGTAGGCAACAGCATGAACGAAGTGAGAGCATCAACACTAGAAAGAAGGAGTGTACGGCCGGTTGGGTGGGTGTTCTGGAAAGAAGAGAAATGAGTGAAACGGGACACAAATGTGGCGGGAATTTTTTATATATCCAGACGATTTTAATTTTTAGCCCAAAACAAGTTGGGCCAGAACCCAGGTTCCCTCCTTTTGAGCAAGCGCTGCATGTTTTTTTCATTTGAGGTCTTTTATTATTACCCAATAAACTAGTGTTTAATTGATAATGTTTCTGATTTTAAAAAAAAAAAAAAAAACTATAATATCTCTCTAAACTTTTAATTTGAACAATATCTCCCCTAAACTAATATAAAATTAACAATGTTCCCCCTAAGGTCAGCGAAAAGACAAAAATAACCCTAAATTTTTTCAATAAGACAAAAATACTCTAATACATTTGAAAAAAAAAAGTAAAAAAATTTTAAATTTTAAATTTCCAAACCTTGGTTTTTTTTTTTTTTTGAACAAAAATTAATTTATTTTTATTATTTTATTAATTGTATTTTCGTAATTTTGATAGACATTAACAGTTTTTGATAGCTTTGAGAATATTGTTTCAGTTAAAAGTTTGGAGAGACAATGTCAATTAGGTAGTAGTTTGAGAAGGAAATATGAACTTTTTCCTTATTTTTATTTAATAAAAGGCCTCATAAGATACCAACTAACGTGTAAGTTTGTATTTTATTTTGAAATTGATAAACGATATGATATGACACTATAAATTAATTATTAGAAAAAAAAAACATATAAAAATTGATTTACAATATGACACCAATAAAATGATATATATATATATAATAGAGCGACCTTTATAAATAATTAAGTAAAATTAAGCACAACGCTCTACAAAAATAATATCCAAAATATAATGTGGAATTTCCTCAATACTACGTTTGTAGTATATAATATTACTATTTGAAATGTTTATATCAATTTGGCTTTTCGTCCAAATCAACCATTAGGCATGCTTTTTTTTTTTTTTTTTAATGAAAATTAACATATAGAGATATTGAAGGATGGCATTAATAATTCTTTTAATTTTTAAGACTTTTTCTTTTTACATAAAAAGAACAATTTAGTCCTTTCATTTTCATCCAACTTAATAACTTTTGATACAGTCGATTGTGAAACCGAGAGAAACAAAACATGCAAGAGAGGCTTGACAAGTGTGTCAGCGAGGAAAAGATAGATGTGTGATAAGAAACAAGAAAGGTTTGGGAACATACCGACTACATTGGTAGTCTATATATAAGGTTATAGGTGTTGGGAATAAGATTACAAATTAGATATTTGTGCAACAGAATAATTCAAATTCTCATGCCAATAATTTTTTATGAAGAACATGTGAAAAACAGTTGCTATTTAAAATACCAAGAATCAAATTGAAACACCGACAACTACCAAATCCCAAAAGTTTACAAATTCCGAGTGATTTCTTTACTAATTTGGATAATGAATCAGCCTAATTTTCTTTATAAAAAAAAAAAAAAAAAAAAAAGAAAAGTAACTAAATTATTTACAATGATTTCAACCAGAAGAAATTCAAAAAAAAAGGGAGCATAATAAACCCTTTCTTCCATTCTATATTCAATGTCGAATTCGAGGTCTACAGCAATCTAAACAATTTAAAATTACTTGAGTCCCTTAATATAGTGTAGTTTTACGGTGAGATCGTGTCAAGTTGAGGGTTCTTTGAATTAGTCTTCCATCAACAATTAACACATTATATACTTCATTTCGTTAAAGTAATTTTCTTTCATATTGTTGGCGATATATGATACATGACGAACAAATTTAAAGAGCACGTGAAGGATTTGATGCCTCGGATACAAAACCATGCAAGTGACTATAAGATATATCAGACAACACTTAAAATCTTAGTAAAAAAAAAAAAAAAGAAGAAGAAGGTAAAGTCACTTTAAACTCTTAAATTACTACGCGATTTGACAAGTTTCCAAATTTTAAAATTTCTCAATTTAAACTCTTAAACTTTCAATTGCAGTCAATTTGAACATTTCCATCAGATTTTAAATGCTAAAAGTGAGACGATAACATTTATACCCTTAAATTTTTTTATAAAATTTTAAATTTATCGTTAATTCCAAATTAAAAAATAATAATAATAAAGTTAAAAAAAAAAAAAAAAAAAATCACCCTTCATCTCCATACTGTTGCAGATGAACAGTATCGCTGCAAAATAATATCTATACACCAATGGCAGAAAACCAAAGAATTCATCCGGTAGCCGTGGATGTGGAAGCCCCCTCCAACAACTCCTCTAGTGCCTCATGGCGCATTGGTATCCGAAAAGGGTAGTCCGGCTCGGCGACTGCCTCCCATCCGGCACCCCATTCCGAAGATCACCTCCGACAACCCGAACGAGAAGATCGGAATTTACTACAAGAAAGGTGGCCGGTTGAGCGTGTGGGATGCAGACGCTAAGCTCTGTGATGGGTTGCAGCTGGAGTTCTACCAAGGTCACCAGAATAAGACGCAGCTGCACCTTGCCTTGACCGGGCAAAAGCAATACGATAGCAGTTTTGATGAAAGCGCTGCAGGAGCAACAGCAAATCGGGCGCATTTCGCTGGATCTTAAGGTTGATGCGCCGGTGGCAATCAAACTTGCGAGGTTGAAGCTAAAAAAGGTGAGGATCTTGGGACAGTGTGTGTCGCCGACCAACAAGCGTGGGTCACAGCCTGGCTTGACCGAGGTTTTTTTTTTTTTTTTTTTTTCAAAGAAAAACAAAATCAGGATATTTTGATATTTTTAGGTTTTATTGTTAGAAGTTAATGACTAAATTTGACGGAATAGTTCAAATTAATTGCAATTGAAAGTTCAGGAGTTCAAATTGAGAGGTTTTGAAATTTAAATGAGCTTGTCAAATTACGTGGTAATTTAAGAATTTAAACTTAAATTGATGTTACCCTTAAAAAAAATCTTAAATTAGACAAGCAATGGTATTCAGGCATGTACCTGACACCTAAGCCTGTAAATGAGCCGACACACTCGACAGATCGCTCGATACCCGCTCGACTTAGCTCAACTCGAACTCGAGCTCGACACTGTACTAGCTCACTCGTTACTGTTAAAACTTACTCGATTAGCTAATGACACATTCCCGACTCGCTCGAGTAAGCTCGACGGGGGCCCGTGAGTTCGACTCGTGTATGTTAAGATCGGCAGGCTCGCCCGAGCTCGTTAAGGGATCGTGAGCTCGAATCATTTAAGTCGATAATCGCTCGGCTCGCCCGAGCTTATTAAGGGATCGTGAGCTTGACTCGTGTACTTCGATAATTACTCGGCTCGCCCGACTTGTTTAGGGCTCGTGAGCTCAACCCGTTTTATCATCCGACCCGACCCAACCCACACGACAATGTAACTAAAAAAATAATTAAACATGTTATTAATCAATAATAATCATAGCTTCAATGTGTATACAATTAACTAATTAAGATCTAAGGCTATAGTGTAACTAATATTACATGGACTATGTTATTATTTATAGGTTTAATATCCATTGTCTAATTCCAAAATAATAATAATAATAATCACAGATTCAATGTGTGTACAATTAACTAATTAAGATCTAAGGGTATAATATAAGTGTATAACTAACATTGTATATAGTATAGACTATGTTATTATTTATAGGTTTAATGTCCAATGTCCAATTCATAAGTTAACAATAACAATAATAATAATAATAATAATAATAATCATATTCATAGGTTCAATTAATTTGTGTACAATTAATTAATTAAGATCAAGGGTATGGTATAATAATGTAACTAACATTGTCTAGAGTATAAACTATGTTTTTATTTATAGGTTTAATGTCCAATGTCCAATTAATTAGTCAATAATAATAATAATAATAATAATAATCATATTCATAGGTTCAATTAATGTGTGTACAATTAATTAATTAAGATCAAGGGTATAATATAAGTATATAACTAAGTTAGTGTAGAGTATAGAGTATGTTATTATTTATAGGTTTAATGTCCAATGTCCAAGTAATTAGTTAAAAATAATAATAATAATAATCATCATCATCATATTCATAGGTTCAATTAATGTGTGTACAATTAATTGATTAAGATCTAAGGGTATAGTATAAGTGTATAACTAACATTGTATATAATATAGACTATGTTATTATTTATAGGTTTAATGTCCAATGTCCAATTCATAAGTTAACAATAACAATAATAATAATAATAATAATAATAATAATAATAATAATCATATTCATAGGTTCAATTAATTTGTATACAATTAATTAATTAAGATCAAGGGTATGGTATAATAATGTAACTAACATTGTATAGAGTATAAACTATGTTATTATTTATAGGTTTAATGTCCAAAGTCCAATTAATTAGTCAATAATAATAATAATAATAATAATCATCATCATCATATTCATAGGTTCAATTAATGTGCTCAGGGAAGAGCAACTCCAGAAAGGTGTCAGAATTCAGGCCAATCAACCTATGTAACGTATTATATAAATTGTTGTCCAAGGGTGGAATGGGCGTCCGAGATCTCTCGTCCTTTAACAAAGCCCTCCTCGCTAAGCAAGGGTGGAGATTGATGCAACAACCCGATAGTCTAGCGGGCCAAATTATGCGGGGAAAGTATTATAATAATGGTTCTTTCTTGGAAGCCAAATTGGGTAGCAGGCCATCATTTGCCTGGAGAAGCATTCTGGCGGGGCGGGAAGTGCTCTAGGATGGCCTTATATGGCGCATTGGTGATGGAATGTCAATGCCCATTTGGGGCGGAAAATGGATACCGAGACCCACCTCCTACAAAATACAATCCCCGTGCCGTATTTTATCCGTGGATGCAAGAGTTTCAGATTTACTGGATCATAATACTGGGCAATGGGATAGGGAACTGATAGAACGGATAATGGAGAAGGAGGAGGCGGAGGTTATCTACAATATCCCGATTAGCAGATATGGGCAACCAGACCGATTGATCTGGCGTGGAACAGCCTTGGGATGCTTCACAGTACGGAGTGCGTACCACTTGGAGATGGAACGCAGAGCTTCTCAAGATGGATCTGTGCCCAACACATCGAATTCTCAACGCTGGTGGAAATATCTGTGGGGCTTGCAGGTACCAAATTCCACAAAAGTTTTTCTCTGGCGAGCTTGTAATAGCATATTGCCCACTAAGGATAATTTGAAGAAGCGAGGAGTAACAAAAGCGGATGGTTGCATCTTCTGCCACACACATTCGGAGACAGCAAGACATATCCTTTGGGATTGCCCATCAGCGATGGACGTGTGGGGCTCATGTGGGCGAAGCATCCAGAAGAGCCACCCGAGAGGAAATTCGTTCATGGAGGTCATGGAAGAACTGCAAAATATATGTAGTAACAGGGAAATGGGGCTGGTAGCAATCATTGCGAAAAAAATATGGGCTAGAAGGAATTCGGTGCTTCATGGAGGACCCTTTTCCCATCCAAATAGCATTGTTCTGGAGGGGAAAGAGCTGCTGGATCAGTACATTCAAACAACCCAGGGGTCTATGATGAGATCTGAGGAGGAGTCTAGAATTATCAAAAAATGGGCCACTCCACCTTTTGGAAAATACAAGGTGAATTGGGACATATCATTGGACTCAAACCAGCAGTGTATGGGGGTTGGAATAATCATTCGGGACCACTGTGGACGTGTAAATGCAGCGCACAGCAAGAAGCTACAGGTACTGCCGGATCCAACGACTGGGGAAGTGATGGGAGCTTTGCTAGCAGCGGAATTCAGCAAAGACTTGCACTTTCGGGATGTACTTATGGAAGGGGATTCGCTGAATGCCGTTAAAGCTATACGAGGGGAGGGGGAGACACAATGGACTCCTTACGGGCAGATTGTGGAGGATGTTAGAGAAGTTTTGTTTTCTTTAAGGAGTTGGACAATAAGCCACGTGGGGAGGGACGCAAATCAGGCGGCACACGGTCTTTCCAAATATGCTACTAGAAGTGCTGCTGATCAAATCTGGATTGAAGAGATTCCCCCTTGTATTTTAAACATTGTAACCATAGAGCTTGATGCTCTTTCTGCTATAGAGTAGTTCGGCTACTCTTGACATCACATGTTTTGATGAATAGAATGAAATCATTTTCTTCAAAAGAAAAAAAAATGTGTGTACAATTAATTGATTAAGATCAAGGGTATAATATAAGTATATAACTAAGTTAGTGTAGAGTATAGAGTATGTTATTATTTATAGGTTTAATGTCCAATGTCCAAGTAATTAGTTAATAATAATAATAATAATAATAATCATATTCATAGGTTCAATTAATGTGTGTACAATTAATTGATTAAGATCTAAGGGTATAATATAAGTATATAACTAACATTGTATATAATATAGACTATGTTATTATTTATAGGTTTAATGTTCAATGTTCAATTCATAAGTTAATAATAATAATAATAATCATCATCATATTCATAGGTTCAATTAATTTGTGTACAATTAATTAATTAAGATCAAGGGTATAGTATAATAATGTAACTAACATTGTATAGAGTATAAACTATGTTATTATTTATAGGTTTAATGTCCAATGTCCAATTAATTAGTCAATAATAATAATAATCATCATCATCATATTCATAGGTTCAATTAATGTGTGTACAATTAATTGATTAAGATCAAGGGTATAGTATAAGTATATAACTAAGTTAGTGTAGAGTATAGAGTATGTTATTATTATTATTATTATTTAGAATAAAATAACAGATGGAGAAGATTTCTCCATCGTAATTATATCACAGATACAATCGGGAGTTTCCTCCAACCAGTTTCTATCTATGATACCGTTGGTTGCATACTTAGCCAACCCATGTGCCGCACCATTAGTTCTACGGCTCACATATTCAATTTTCCAGTGAGTGAAATAATGAAGAGTTGTACGGATATCATCAATCAATTGACCCCTCCTACTGCTATTGGGACCATTATCTTTTATTGCTTCCACAATATTTTTGGCATCACCTTCCAGAATGACATGTGTGCAGCCCAGGTCCTTGCAGAAAATCACAGCCTCATAAGCTGCCACTGCCTCAGCATCAGTAGGATCTAGTAGACCCCGCCTAGTTGTGCTCTTTGCTGCCCTTAACTTCCCTTCATTATCTCTTACAACAACACCCAAACCGATCACACCTTTTTGACGATTCAAAGCAGCATCCCAGTTAACTTTACTCCATCCCAGAGGAGGTGCAACCCAATTACCTGCTGACATCCCTCCACCATCACTTGCAACCTGAATTTCCGTGGCATTGGCTGTTTTGAAATCCTCAATGGAGCATATAGCCTGTTGAAGAATTTGATTCGGGTGGGTAAAGATCTCATTATGAATGTATTCATTGCGTCTGAACCACAGTTGTCGTGCCAGATGTGCAAACAACAGGAAATCCTCCTCATCACATTTGCTCATGATTCCTTCTACCACGTCCAGAAAGTCCATCCCAAAGAAACTACATTTTTCAAAAACCCTTCTTCCCATACCCCATACATCCATAGCCAATGGACATCGCCACAAAATGTGAGAAGTTGACTCAACCTTAATCCCACAAATGGGGCAAAGAGACTCACTAATGATCTTCTTTTTGAATAGGTTCTCCCGCGTAGGTAATAAATTATGGCAAGCCCGCCAAAGGAAATTTTTAATTGCATTTGGGGCTTTCATCTTCCAAATTGCATTCCATACTTCACTACTGCCTGCCATTGAAGAACTTTCAGCTTGACCCCTTGCAATCATCTCTCTCTGCAAATAATAAGCACTTTTAACCGTAAAAACTCCTTTCTCTGTTCCACCCCAGATCTGAACATCTAGGTGAGACATGCGACTTATAGGTATAGACTTTATAGTTTCCACCTCCTCCGGCTTAAAGATAGCCTTAAGAAGTGTATAATTCCAGTTGTGTAAGTCTTGGTCAATGAGCACACTCACTGTGGAGTCTTTGTCAATGATGCTAGGGCCAGTTTGGACCATGAAAGAAGACTTGGAGGGCAGCCATTTATCCCCCCAAATTTTAATTCCATCACCATTCCCTACCCGCCATACCAAACCCTCCTTTAATAGATCACCCGCCCCATGGATACTTCTCCAAACAAAAGATGGTTTAGAACCCAATTGTGCTTCCAAATCGAGCTACGCGGATAATACTTGGCCTTCAAAATTGTAGCAGTGAGGCTATTTGGATTGCTCCATAACCTCCAAAATTGTTTTGCTAGGAGAGTGATAAGTGCTAGAATATTCATATTTTCAGCCCTTAACTTGCATGTTTTAATCCTTTAGTTTTGGTTAATTAGGCAATTTTACTTCCTTTTTGTATTTTCTTTGTTTTATAGGCTTTTGGAAGAAAATAAAGCGTTTCTGGAAAAATTCCAAGCTTAAAGGGCAAATTGGGAAGATCTAGAAGATATGGTTAAGCTTAACCAATCATGGTTAAAGTTTAATCAAATAAAGGAAATGATTAATTCGGAATTTCTCAATTTGAAGTCAAATCGGATTGGATGCAAAATTGGATTCTGAATACGTCTCGGTATTTTGGCCATAACTTTCAGCTCAAATATCCGATTGAGGTGATTCAATTGGCATTGGAAAGATAACTCAAACTTATACAATTCATTGTGAAATAGTATTTTTCCAATTCGGAGCGCCGCAAGGCCAAAATCATGCCGCAAGATAGGACCGCAATTCTGGGCGAATCCTATCCCGATTTGGGCTTAGGTTTTCTTTAACCTAATTGGGCTTGGACTTAAATCTCCGAAATTCCTAGGATTACTAGGGCTTCTAGGACTCTCCTAAGCCCTATAAATAGACCTCTAAGCCTCACAATTGAGGGGGATCAGACGAAGACGCGCCGGGGGCGCCGTTCTTGGTTGCTTTCCGTGTTTTCTGGGTTTTTGTAGCTTGAAACTCGAATTCTTTTGTAAGTTTTTAATTTTAATGAAGTAATTTAGTTTCTTTATGATTTCTTTTGTCATGAGAGGCTAATTCTTCAACTAAGGTTGAAGATGAAGCCTCACCATTGATTAGTTTTATATTTTTATGTTTCGTTCGTACAAATCCGTCGTTTAATGTAATGTATGTTCGTTTCAGTTCAATTGTGTGACAAAATTGTGATTGATTGTTGTTTATAAATCACAAAAATGTTGGATATTCGTTGTGTTTCATCCAACGGATACATCGAATGATTTGATTGAGACTTATATCCATTGTGATTTACGGATACAATGGATGATTTGATCTCAATTGGATATTCGTTGTGATTTGTAATAGAGATGGATTCATCGAATGATTCAATTGGTTTATAAAAAAACAATAGAACATATATAGGGTTTAATTGTTTGTCGGATGCATGAATGAAAACATAAGAATGTATGCTTTGATTTGGTGAGGTGAATTCTAAAACCTTAGTCGTTTATCTTTTGATTATTTTTATTTTATTTAGTTTATGTTAGTTTATTTTCAAGATCAAAATCATTCGGAACTAGGTTAAGATATAATTGATTTAGATAGAAATTAAATTTCACAAACACAATTCCCTGTGGATCGACCTCGCACTTGCACACACACTATATTGCACACGACTCGTGCGCTTGCGAGTACAATTAAATTTGTACATCAGAGAGCCTTATTAAAACTGGACAACTCCCTAAAACCCATTCCCCCTCGCTTCTTTGAAACCCCCAGCTTCTCCCAACTCATCCAATGGATTTTAGCTTCCTTCTCTTTGTGACCCCACCAAAATCTTTGCATCAAATTATTAATTTCCGCACAGAGTCCTTTAGGGAGCAAGAAGACACTTATGCTATAAGTTGGTATGGCTTGTATTACGGCTTTAAGCAGCACTTCTTTTCCAGCTTGTGACAAAAAGTGTGTCTTCCAATCGTGCAATCTTCTCCACACCCGATCTTTAATACTTTTGAAGGCATTGGTTCGGGACTTACCCACAAGGGCTGGTAAGCCCAAATAAGTATCAAATCTCTGGGTTGGAGTTATGCCTGCAATCGCACTGATCCTTTCCACTTCATTTCGGGGCGTATTTCTGCTAAAGAATATAGCAGTCTTTTCCTTATTCAGCCGTTGACTTGATGCGCCTTCGTAGCACTGGAGCAATTTGGTCAAATGATGCCAATGATGAACATCCGCCTTACAAAAAAGTAAACTGTCATCCGCAAAAAAAAAAAGGTGATTCAGCCGGGGACCTGTCCTAGAAGTAGGCACCCCAACCAATCGCCCTTTTCGGTCTGCTCGCGACAATAAGGAGCTAAGGGCTTCAGCACATATAAGGTATAAATAAGGGGAAATAGGGTCCCCTTGTCTAATTCCTCTAGTGGGCCGAATTCTCCCTGTAGGGATACCATTAATCAAAATGGCATATTGAGCTGTAGAGACACACATTATCATGAGCTTAATCCATTGTGGGTCAAAACCCAGTTTCTTCAAAACCTCCTCCAAAAAATGCCACTCCATCCGGTCATAAGCCTTACTCATATCGAGTTTCACCGCCATGAAACCATTCTTACTCCACATACGTGAGTGCATGGTATGGAGTGTCTCGTAAGCAGCTATAATATTATCCGTAATAAGACGACCAGGGAGAAACGCACTTTGGTTAAGGGAAATAATGCTAGGAAGCACCATCTTAAGTCTGTTTGCAAAGACCTTTGACACAAGTTTATAAATAACATTGCACAAACTGATGGGTCTAAATTCATTTACACATCTCGGATTTTTAGTTTTAGGAATGAGAGTAATATATGTTGAATTCACATCATCATTCATAGAACTAGAATTAAGAATATGTAAAACATTATTGCTAACTTAGAGTATGTTATTATTTATAGGTTTAATGTCCAATGTCTAATTAATTAGTTAAAAATAATAATAATAATAATAATAATAATCATATTCATAGGTTCAGTTAATGTGTGTACAATTAATTGATTAAGATCTAAGGGTACAATATAAGCATATAACTAACATTGTATATAGTATAGACTATGTTATTATTTATAGGTTTAATATCCAATGTTCAATTCATAAGTTAATAATAATAATAATAATAATAATAATAATCATATTAATGTGTGTAAATAAGTTCAATTAAGATCAAGGGTATAGTATAATAATAATAATAATAATAATAATAATAATATTCATAATAATCAATTAATCATAATAATAATAATAATAATCTGAAGATTCTCAACCGTTTAGTATTAATAATAATAATTAGTATTAATAATAATAATAATCTCAACTCTCAGGTCTCAAGAATCTCAACTGTTTAGTAAATTAGTATTAATAATAATAATAATAATAATAATAATAGTAATTAATTAATTATTATTAAAATAATAATAATTACTACTATATATTATTATAATAAATATGTAGTACTACACTACTATGCACACACGGTTTCTTTAATACTTTAGTTAATTAAACGGTTAAGATTTAATTGATATAAATTTGCATTTAATTTTAACAGTTTAGATAATTTATTGGAAAACTAAAGAGACGAGCTCACCTGAAATTACCCATACTAGATTATTCTGATTATTTGAATTTTTGAAAATTTAGACATTTAATCATAGCCGTCCGATTTAATTTGATTTCATCCGAACCATTGGATTTAGTTAATGGAATACAGCTGTAATCCATTACGAAGGTGAGAGTTATATGGTGTTGCACATGACACTATGAGCCCATTAATCTAACGTCTTCGATTGAATGATAAAATAAAAATTAAAATAAATGGTCAAGATTATTTATTGGAGAACGTATGGAACCGGTTTCACCAACACACACACGAGGACGATACACTCAGTCTCGGAAATGTACCCCACGCACGCACGGTCTACGGGTCTGACAACAATTATGAGACTCTTGGTTTGCACGCAATGGACGACAGTCGTCCAATTTTTTTTGATTTAATTTCAGCCGTTGGATGCATGTAGTGGACGCCGGCTGTTAACCATGTTCTAGCGTGGGATTTATTGGTGCATCCAAATTTTCGTAAGATTCCCCTGGTTGAGATGATCGAACGACTTAAAACCCCCCATCGCACTCGAGGAATTCATCAACGGCTGTAAGCTCGCACGCACGCACGGTCATCGAGACTGACAGTGTACCAGACGTCTCGGTATGACCACAAGCCATCTCAGCCCTCTAAATTTATTGATGAAATATTGGCCGTTGGATGGGTTTAATGGAAGCCAGCTGTAATCAATTAAATCGCGTGGGAGTTATATGGTGTATCGCAAGCTCCGTAAGCATGCCATGAGTGCTTCGATCTAACAAGTGAAATTAAATCTTGATGATTTTTATAGAATCGACGGACTCTATTAAATAAGCACACCAGATTCAATTACAAACGGCCGCATGTGAATAATGTTTTGGTAAACTAAAGGTTTCGACACGTGGCACGCCCAAATCGATTTAATTAATTCTCTCTCCAAATCCAGCCGTTCATTTGTTAAAATTTTTGCTATTTTCGCAAATCTAACGGCTGGGATTGAAACCGAATGTTTGTAAATTCTAAACCAAACCAGAAACCACTAACCAGTAACCAATCAAACTTCAAACCATCACCCTCGTCACTCTCACTGACTCACCCTCGTCCCTCGTCCCTCGTCGCTCTCTATCTCTCTCTTAATTCCAGTCTTTCTAGAGTTCCAGTTACCACTACGGCAATACCAGAGAGTTGTTTGACGGACTGGTTTGAGGGCTAGATTACTAGGGTGATGGCGAGAGAGAGATGATCCATTGAATACAGCCTATTGTGAGCATTCAATGCATCTCCCATCATTGTTGGGGAGTTGAATGCATGTATTCAATCCTTCTCAACCCCCTCCCAACAACCCGTTCTTTTCAAATTCTCAATCGAGCTGTTGATGGATCATCTGATATTGATATAATGGCGTTCTAAGCAGTTGTACTAGTTTTGTGAGAGAAACTCTCTTTAGATATCGCGTGACTCGAACCAGAAGAGGATACTAATTTTTCTTCTATACCGTCTAATCTCGCCGTCGAATCCCCATTTTTTTGTGTTCCTTCAATTTTTTATTTCTGTAAGTCTGTTCATTCAACTGTTTGGTGACATTTTTGGTTGTTGACATGTTGTGAGTTGTCTTCTGGCAGTTTATCTTCTCCAAGCCCTAGCTCATACCGACAGCAGAGACAAACATGATGGCTCTTGATCTGACTGTGACAAAAATAGCAATTGAGTATTGGGCTTTCTGTCATCATAGGTTTATGTCCCCCCCCAATCGCCCTTTTATACTCGAATACGAACCTATGATGTATGCAGGTCACTCTGGTTGTTCAGTTGAATAAGTTTGAACTTGTTTGCTCTGGTTTCTTGCTAAGTGCTAACAAGAGAAAAAGTTCTGACTTTTGAGAATCCAAAGAGCCTCTCTTAGTCTCTTCTGCATTTAAGTTATGTTTTTCTCATGAACCCTAGTTCCTAACTATTTCAATTTTGGCAAGTTTTTTTATTTATTCCATTTATTATGTTTTGGCTGTTTGAAAATTTGGTAAACTAATGTTTCTAATATCTTAATTTCAGGGAGGAAGGTCTATCGAATTTGCAAGCTACAATCCCAATTGGCTTTTGGAAAGTGCTTGAGCCTTGAGGTTTTTAAAAAAACTTGCTATGTTAAATTGTTATGTTACTATTTTAATTTTTACTAATGTTCTATGAATTATTTTTCTGTTTTCTGTTTAGGGTTAGAACAATTATGAATTACTTTTCTGTTTTCTGTTTAGGGTTAGAACAACTATAAATTACTTTTCTGTTTTTTGTTTAGGGTTAGAAAGCTAGAAGTATCTCATCAATTAAATTTTTTAGGGAAATTATATCTAAAATCCTTAGGTAAACGCGCTTTTATTAAAAACTCCCTGAGTTTTTTTTTTTTTGAAATTTAGTCCTTGGGTCACTCGAAACTACTAGAAAACTCCCTACCGTCAATTTTTGTTAACTTCCGTTAGTCTACTCAAAACTCACCGTTTTATCTAATTAAAATATTATTTTTTTTATTAATTTAATTTTTTTAAAAAAATAAAATTAAAAAAAAATAATAAAAAAATTGAAGGGTGGCCAGGGGTGGCACCGCCACCCATGGCCACCCCCCCCAACCCCTATGGGGTGGCCGTAAGCAACCCCAGGTGGTTTGGGGTGGCCTCAAACCACCCATGGGGTGGCTCGAGCCACCCCTTGGGTGGCTTGGGGTGGCTCGCGACCACCCCTTTCCACCCAAGGGGTGGCTCGTGGCCACCCCATGCCCCCAAGGGGTGGCCGCGAGCCACCCCTTGGGGTTTTGGGGTGGCCCGCAGGCCACCCCTCCACCCATGGGGTGGCCGCGAGCCACCCCTTGGGTGGAAAGAGGCCACCCCAAACCACCTGGGGGTGGCCGCAAGCCACCCCATAGGGGTTGGGGGGGGTGGCCAGGGGTGGCACCGCCACCCTTGGCCACCCTTCAAATTTTTATTTATTTATTTTTTTTTAAGATTGAATTTTTTAAATTAAATTAATAAAAAAATAATATTTTAATAAGATAAAACGGTGAGTTTTGAGTAGACTAACAGAAGTTAACAAAAATTGACGGCAGGGAGTTTTCTAGTAGTTTCGAGTGATCCAGGGACTAAATTTCCAAAAAAAAATACCTAGGGAGTTTTTTAAAAAAACGCGTTTACCTAAGGATTTTAGATATAATTTCCCAATTTTTTAATTAACAATTACGGAGATTACGAGTCAATCTATAGAATTGGAAGGTATTGAAGTTGATGTACATGATGATACACTTACTGTGATTCCTACACCTGGATCTATTGAGTCTGGTAGCACTGAAAATAACCCAAGCCAACCTGTTAACACTGTTTGTCCTGCTGTTGGTGGGGTTAGGGCTGGGGCTGGGGCTAGGGCTAGGGATGTGGATGGGGGCGATAGTGCTGGGGATGGGGATTGGGATGGAAATGGCCTGAGTGAGAATGGACAATATCAAAAGAGGGAAAGGCAAAAGACTTCCAAAGTCTGGAATGACTTTGTTTCAGTTACAATAGGGAGGTTAAAAAATCACAATGCAATTGGTGTAAGAGATTGTTTGCTGTTGGAAAATCTAGTACTACCTCAACCCTAAATAGGCATTTGACTTCATGTGTTAGATATGTTGAGTTTAATAGTGCTAAAAAGCAAAGTACTTTGTCATTTGAGCATAGCAGTGACAATGATGGTGTAGGAAGTTTGACAAGTTTTAGTTATAAAGAGAGTAGGGTTAGGGAACTTGCTTCCCATATGGTGCTATTTTACGAGTACCCTTTTAATATGATGGAGCATGAACTTTTTAATAAGTTCATGAGGGCCTGCACACCCCACCGAAAAAAAATAAGCCGTGCAACTGTTAGGAATTATTGCATTACCACTTACCAAAATAAAAAAAAAGGAAGCTGAGAACACTTTTGAAATTGGTTGACAAGGTGAACATCACCACCGATATGTGGACCTCTTGTCAAAGAATATCATATATGGTGGTGACTTGCCACTTTGTAGATTCAACTTGGTGCCTTCAAAAAATAATTTTAAATTTTTGCAATGTACGTCCTCCACATTCTGGTGTTGTGATTACTGATGCATTAAGGAATTGTTTTTCTGATTGGGGAATTGAGGATAAAATTCATACCATTACTGTTGATAATGCTTCAGCTAATGATTCTGCAATTAGAATTATAAAAGATGACTTTGAGTTGAAGAATGCTTTGTTGGTTGGGGGTAAGTTGTTTCATGTTAGGTGTTGTGCACACATTACAAACTTGTTGGTGCAATCTGGGCTTTCTGAAATTAAGGGTATTATAGATGATGTTAGGCAAGGCATAAAATATATTGTGGCTTCTAAAAGTAGGTTGAATGTCTTTAGTGAGATAGCAAAGACATTGCATTTACCCTGTAAGAAACTGATTTTAAATGTCCCCACATGTTGGAACAGCACCTATTTGATGTTGGACACTGCAATTAAGTTTAAAGAAGTGTTCCCTAGGTACCATAGAGTTGAGCAAGCATTTCAGTGGGTTGTAACTCCAGAACAGTGGGAAATGGTGGGTAGGCCTGGGTATCGGTCAAAACGGTCCGGTTTTGGACCTTATCGGTTATTAACCGATAATTTTCGGTTAAACGGTTTATTAACCGATACCGAACCAATAAGAATTTTAACAGATAATTTCGGTTAAAACGGTATACGGTTAAACAGTTTGGTTAAACCGGTTAACCAATTTAACCGAAAACTTTATATTAATTTATTTTGTTGGGCCAAAAATGAGTTTTTTTTTTTTTACTTTTGAGAGCCCAAATACTCTTTGTTGGGACCCAAATATTTGTTTTTTGGGCTAAAAATTGAAGCTTTTTTATATTGATCCACTTCAACTTTTTTTTTTTTTTTTTATATATATTATCAAATACATTTTTCCAAAGCAAATGGACTAATTAACATGATGAATGCTAATTAGACTAGCAAAACTAGTTAATGAAAAATGCTTTCACAGTTTCACCAAAGGCAAAGAAATCCCATCAAATCCCATCACTTTAAAAAAGAAAAATCAAACCTACCCAAACCCAAATTAAAATAAAATTCATTAATGAATAATAAACAAAGTATTAACTAATTAAAGTCACTTAGCAAAAGGAAAATAAGTCATAGGCAACACCATTACACAAATATAAAAGCGAGAAAACATAAAGATAGTGATCAATATGGATAAACATCAACATCAACACGGTTACACAATAATTTTCTTGAGCCACCTCAAACATAGATTATCTTCAATTCCTTAAATCTGCTTCCTTCAATAATCCAACAAATCAAAACATAAATAAAGTGAATCGCTATTAGTAATTAATATTAAAGAGTAAGAAATAAATATCAAATAAAAAAAAAATAAGATGCAAAAAACTTACCAAATACTTTAAACAAAATATTACCCCGCAAAGTTCATCCATTAAGCCTTAATTCGCGTCAAATGTGAGGGAATTAGACAGAATTTCTGCCACAATGAAATTTTTAAAGGATTAGTAAAAATAATTTAATCAAATAATTAGAATAATGAATAAATTTGAAATTAACAAATATTACCCGACTCAAGCTTGTAGCTTTCTTCATCTTCAATATCAGGCAAGAGTGACTCAACATACTGAAAATTGGGAGAAGATCTCAACCAATTTTGACAACAAATAAGAGTTTCCATTGTTTTCGAAGCCAAAGAACTCCGAAAAGGATCTATGATATGACCTCCGGTGCTAAACGCCGACTCAGAAGCAACAGAAGTAAGTGGAATTGCCAGGACATCCCATGCTATCTCGGCAAGAATTGGAAACTTTACCTTATTTACCCTCCACCACATTAAAATATCAAAGTTGTCACTTGGTGTCTCCACCTCTTCCGTATAATATTGCTCTATCTCTGTCCGACACATCATCACATTTTTGGACGCCCGAAATGAATGGTAAATAGCTAAAGGATCTTTCTTATTAGTACCCACACCCATTCCTTCGGAACTTATGCAACTACGCTCTTCATTTCCAAACCTAGCCCCACTTTCATTCTTAGCATATTGCTCATATAACCGGCCCAAGACATCCTTTAATTTTTTAACAATTTCTGTTGCTTTTTGTAGACCCACATTTGTTTGGAACCAAAATTTTAAGATGGATATCTTGTAACGTGGATCAAGCACCGAAGCAACAAACAACAAGGGGTTAATGGCCAAAATTTTTTCCCAATACTTATCATATTTCTCTTTCATTTGCATTGCTATGTTACTCAATGAATAATCATTACTTTCACAATACTCATCCAAACAATGATAAACATTTTGAAGAATACCAAAAAACAAGTTAGAAGTTGAGTACAAGGAACCCGACATCTGAATTGTTTCGTCATAAAACACACGCAAGAATTTAACAATGTGTCAAACCTTATTCCAATCATCTTCATTTGGAGCCCCCAACACATCCCTCCCTCCATTATCATCATTCAAATAATGTACAAAATTCGAATCTTCATCTAAGATAAGATTAAATGCTCCTTCATACTTTTGTGCTGCCTCCAACATGGTATAAGTAGAGTTCCATCTAGTGGAAACATCAAGAGTCAAGGAAGACCGACACCCAAGATTCTTCCTTTCTACACAAGACTTAAAGAGGGCTAATCTTTGGGGGGATCCCTTCACATATTTCACCATATTTCGGACCCTTTCAACTGAATCATGTGCATCCTTCATACCCTCCTTCACAATTAAATTTAGAACATGGGCACAACACCTCACATGAACAAACTCATGGCAACAAATAACATCATCATTGGACATATTTCTTTTACTAAACTCACTAATTGCTTTATCATTAGCAATTACATTATCAAGTGTTATCGCCAACACACGGGTAATCCCCCATTCCACCAAACATTGCTCTATTTCCTTGGTAATCGTTATTGCCTTGTGATCCGACACTTGGTGAAATGCCAATATTCTTTTGTGATATTTCCAAGTAGAGTCAATGAAATGTCCTGTTACAACCATGTAATTCATATTCTGAATTGAAGTCCAAGTGTCAGTTGTCAAACAAACCCTTTGACCAACCATCAACAACTTCTTTTTGATTATTTCTTTTTTGGTCATAAACAACTTAACACAATCCTTCATCACTGTATAGCGAGAAGGAAGCTCAAAACGAGGTTCAAGAACCCTAAACATTTTCTTAACACCCATCTTCTCCACAATTGAAAAGGTAAATTCATCAACAATAATCATTTCACAAAGTGTCTCCCTAATAAGTTTTTCAGAATACTTCCCAACAACTAGGTTATTACCAATACTACCATCACTCTGACTCTGCCCGGCCATAAAGGTGAACTTAGACTGAGAGCTATCTATTTTTGCTTTTAAGCTCTTATACTTTTGGCATTTTTTGAAATGGTACAACATGCTAGAGGTGCCATTTTTTGTCCCATGACATTTATACTGAACCCCACAATAGTTACAACTTGCAATAGGAGCCTCTTCAGAACTATTTGCATCTTTAGTAAAATGGTCCCACACTGAAGATCTTTTTGTTCTTAATCTTTTTTTACAAGGGATTGGGGGTCGTCGACCACGAGCATGACCATGAGATGCTCCCCTAGAACCCCTAGAACCAGTACATCTAATCCCTTAGGTATCCAACTCATCAGATTCATCAATATCATCAAAGGTCTCTTCATCAAAGTCTAAGTCTTCATCAAAGGTTTCTTCATCATCTATGCCTATGGGACAAGAAGAAGTAGCTAATGTTGGAGGTCGAGGTGCAGCCATACGAACTTCTGAAGTAAAAAAGCAATGGTTGATTTTAATTAGCTAATGTGACAATGTTTGACCTATGGGCTATGACTAAAACTCAAACTACAACTGGACAACCTGTAACATTCTATCTCTACCAAACATTCAATCATAGGTATTATGACCTCAATTTCATAATAGAAGAAACAATTTGAACAACCTACAACTGGACTGAAAATCCCAGAATTCATGCATACTTAAAACCCCAACCTCAAACTTTATTCAATTAACAAGAATTCAAGAGAAAAAATATAATCGGCCAGGCTAGATAACAAAACAACTAAATAAGTAAACAACAAATTTAACAAAAGAAAAAAAAATAAAAAAGAATTCAAGAAAATTCAAGAAAAAAAAAAGGGGGAGTGAGGGTCAAAGCTTGTTTACCTGTGAGGCTGTGAGTCACCGTAGCACCAAGAATCCGAGAGAGCCAAGAGTGTTGGCGTGTTGGCAGTGTTGCGATTTGCTAGTCTGCGACTTGCGACTTGCGAGAGATCAGAGAAGGGACAGATCGAGACCGAGACTGGGGGCTGTGTGAGGCTGAGAGGTGTTGGGACTTGGGGGCGGCCGCACCTGAGCAGTTGGCGGCAGCAGATGGGCGAGTCACGAGTGGGCAACAGGGCAACGGCGAGAAACCTTAGGAGAGACCGAGAGAGCAGAAAGGCGTGAATGATTTACTGATTTTAGACTAAAGTGGGGCTTAGGGTTCGACCACAACAGAGGTTTATATAACCTCTCTAAAACGGCGACGTTTTGGGACTAATAAGTATAATCGGTTCTTATCGGTTAAACCGGTTAACCGATAAGAATCCCTTAACCGGACTGAACTGGACCTGACCGAATTCCGGTATACTTTTTTTAATCGATAAAGATATCGGCATATCGGCTATGGTTTATATCGGTTTGGTCGAAACCAGTAGATGACCGGTAATTGGCAATCGGTTAATCTGCCTAGCCCTAATGGTGAGTAATGTGAACCAGGTTTTGTCAGTTTTCAATGATGTAACCAATGTTGTATCTGGTAGTGAGTACCCTACTGCAAATCTGTATTTACCTGAGGTTTGGAGGATGAAAGAAGTTTTGATGATCAAGTGTGATGATAGGAATGAGTACATGAGGTCAATGGCAAGTAGGATGATTGACAAATTTGATAAGTATTGGGGTGATAGCAATTTGTTGATGTCCATAGCTGCTGTCTTGGATCCTAGATACAAGATGAAGTTGATCAATTTTTGTTTCTCTATCATTTATCCTTTGACCGAAGCTTGTAGTCACATTAACAATGTGTTGGCAGTTCTGAAAGAGTTATTTGAATCATATGTTTCTGCCCATACAGCTTGTATATTGCAAGAAACTGCCCAAGTAAATGCTCATTCTTGTTCTTCCTCAAGTGCAATTGTTGGAGATGTGGTGTCCAAAATTTCTGAAGGTCGATCAAGGTTTGCTAACCATATAAGAAGTAGTGACATCATCCGGCTCATTAAAACAGATTTGGATGTTTATCTTGAAGATGATGTCTACATTTGTGGTAAGAATGAGAATGGAGTATATATGAAAACAGATTTTGATGCTTTGGCATGGTGGAAATGCAATGCCTTGAAGTATCGCATCTTGTCTAGAATGGCAAAGGATATCTTGGCTGTTCCCATAAGTACAGTTGCTTCTGAATCCTCCTTCAGTGCTGGTGGTAAGGTTATTGAACCCCATAGAGCATCATTATCCCCTGACATTGTTCATATGCTCTTATGTGGTTCAGATTGGGTGAGAACACTTCATGGCATCAAGAAAAAATCTGCTGGTGAAGTAAGTTTTGTATCTAATTTATGTATTTAGACTATTTAGAGTTTTACTAAATTTTATTTATGTACGAACTGGCCATATTAAATTTGTGTTTGTTTTTGTAGAAATTGGTTGAAGTGGAGTTGCCTACCACTACAACTACAACTACCTAAATGTGATGTGATGCAGAATTTCAGACAAGGAGTGTATTACTATTACAATCTATTTCAGTCATTTCCTTGTTTAAGTCTGTAATTTGAACACTTCATTTTTGGTTTTAGTCTCCCTTTGCTTATTAAGTCTGTATTTTGATAACTATGTTTTATTTTGAAATGTTTGGATTCAGTCTCCCTTTGCTTATTAAGTCTGTATTTTGATAACTATGTTTTATTTTCAAATGTTTAAGTGCCATATTGTACTTTTGTTGGAAACTCTCTTGATCATTTGAGCCTGTTGAGGTAATATCTTTCTTCCTTGTTCATTTAATTGTTTTCATTCTACAACAAAAATTTGATTATTTGAAAATTTGATTATTTGAACCTCCCTTGACTCGTTTATTAAAGGTCAAAGACTTTTTGCGTCTTTGACTAACTAAATGCAAGGGAGTAAAAATTTGCTAACAATATTTTTGGTTTGTTTGTGTTTGCAGTGATTATTCATTCCTTGGGTCCTTGTCTCCGCTTTTAAGAAACTTCATTAAAAGCTGCCACATATTTTCATATGCTAGTTACTATTTACTAGTTTGGTATTTTTAAGTTGTTGCATTTTATATACCTGAAAATCTCTAAAAAAATGTGTTTATAAATATCATATTTATTTCTTTATGCTACTGATTTGAGATTAGTTGGGATACACATCATACACTGGTTTATGCAATTATGCAATTATGCTTATGCTTTTGTGGTTGCTATCTGTTGAGATTAGTAGTGATACATTGGTTTATGCTACTGCTTTTGCTATATGTTTGTGGCTTGTGACTCAATTTCTAATTTATTTTATGCTGCTGCTATCTGTTGAGATTACTTGTTTTTTTTTTTTACCAACTGTTATTCTTTCTACTAATTATAGGTTGTATAGAATTAATAGTTTTGGTTGATTAACATGATTCTATTATTTTGAATTTTGCACATTTGACTATTTGAGTACATAATCTATTATTTCATATTTCCATTATTATACCATCTATTGCGTTCATGTACAATGTACATCACACTGCACTTCTCAGTTCTTTGCATGTTTTACTAGTTACTATAATTTGATGTACATGTTGATGTTTGTTATGTGTGGCCAGTGTGGGTTTAGAAATTAGGCTGTGGCTATAGAAAGTCCTTACCAATTTTGTTTTATTTCTAAAGCACCCTAATTATGTTGCAAGAGAGTTACAAACGCCAAACGGCTAACACCTTTTTTTTTTTTTTACATGGATTGCAGACTTGCAGTGTGGGTGTGGGTCACGATCAGGCTGGTCAGTGTTAACTGGCAAGTGGAACACATCACACATATACTGTTTCCTGATATCCTCATTTTGCAATGTTTAATTTTATGTGCATTTACTCATCTAATTTTTAAATACTTACTAATTACTCAATCTTAAGTGATAAAACTCCCTTGACATCTTGCAAGGGAGTTAAAAACATTTAACACATTTCTTTTCTTCATTGAATGCAGTGTGGACAGTGGACTGGTGTGGATAGCTGGTGGCCAGGATGAAGAGTAGTCTCTTTCGATGAATTTTGGCTTTTGGTCATTTGACTCATTTCAGTCATTTATAATTTCTTCAATTTGATTTGTAATTCTTCTATTTGTAAATTAATCTGTTTTCTTCAATTTGAAGTTGCTTGATTTGTAAGGCCGTAATATAATTGTCTAAGCTTGTAATTTTAGGTGTTTTTAATTTATGCTTTCATGCTAATGTAATTTGTAAGTTATATTTGTCCTGGATTTTACATTGGTAATATTTGTCCTGAATATAACTTGTTCTAGTGAATCACTGAATCTTACCTAATTTGTAATTGGCATTTGGAATTACCTGATTTGTAATTGGCAGTTGGAATAAACTTGGAACATTGTTGAATTGTAAATGTGTTAGAATATAATTCTTGATTGTTATTGTTAACGATCCTTAAACAGGCCGAGCTACCCGTTTAAGGCTTGAAAGGTTTTCTAACCGAGCTCGAGTTCAGGCTCAGGCTCGATTTCGCCCTTTCCAAACTTATGTCTCTCTATCGGGCTCGAGTCGAGTCGAGTCGAGTCGAGTCGAGCTAATCGAGGGCTCGACTCGACTTGCATATTCCCATTATCGATCCCAAGCGTGTCAAATTCATTAACGAGTCGATCTTGAGCCGGGGTTTACAAGCTCGGCTCGAGTTCGAGACCGACTTGCATATTCCCATTATCGATCCCGAGTACGATCCCGAGCGTGTCAAATTCATTAACGAGTCGATCTTGAGCCGGGGTTTACAAGCTCGGCTCGAGTTCGAGACCGGCTCGTTTCTTGGTTTGTTTAAATGAGCCAGTCCAAGTTTGCCAAAGCTCGGATCGACTCGGCTCATTTACAGGCCTACTGACACCTACTCATAGTGGTGCAATAACATTTATATATAATAGACACAAATGCTTAAAACCAAAGGCAATGGAGAAAGGATTGTTTTGTTTTTAAAAAAAATGGCAATGGAGAAAGAATTGATTTAAAAAAAAAAAAAAAAAAAAAAAATTACACTTTACTCCCTCAAAATTTGAAAAAATTTTCAATTCGACCTCTAATGATTTAATTTTTACAATGCACTCATCCAAATTTTCAAATTTTTGCAATTCGATCAATCCGTCAGTCAAAACGGCTTTGACTGACGGAGCAGTGATCATATGATCACTGTTGGCATTTTGTTCCCCAAAATGCTCTCTCATCCCAATTACACGCATGCACGCCTTGCTGCCCACACACACATCCAATTCTTTCACAAATCTCACACCCACGCTTCGTGTTTCTCATCAGCTCTTCACCCACCGTTACTTACCACCGACTTAGGGCTTGCCCAACCGTTAGGCGAGTTAGGCCGGTGCCTAGAGCCCCAAATTTCTAATGCCCACAATTTTTTTTTTTTAATGCCCAAAATTTTTTTTAATAAGGCCAAAAAAAATTTGCATAAAGGCTATCAACATACTTTTTTGAGGCCCTCAACATGCTTTAAGAAAAATATTATTATTTGTTTATAATATCAAGGTCCAACATGCTTTCTTGAGGTTTTCAACACGCTTTAAAAAAATAATATTGTTTTTTTTATAATATGGAGGCCTTCTGCATAATGGCCATGAGGCCCTCAATAGTTAACATGTTTTTTTAAAAAATAATATTATTTGTTTATAATATCGAGACCCTCTATAAAATAAGAACAAAAAAAAGAAATCTGTGAAAATGCTGAAAGATAAAAATAAGCCAACTTAATTTAAGTATAAAGAACAAAGAATAAAGTCAAAATGGTAATTTTAGTCTTAAACAAAAATTCACTAAATGCAGAATCTTATTAGGTAAATATTTCCTGCCATATTAAAATAATTATTATTTAATTAATATTTAAATATTAAAAAAATAAGACCTAATTTTAAAGTTTTGCGGAAGGCTCAAATACACTGGGCCGGCCTGCACCGACTTGTCCACCACCAACCCAAGAATTCTCCGTCCATGCTGTCGTGGGATTGCTCGAACCCCGAAGGGTCCTCCGGCAGCCCCTACGGCCTGTTGTTCAACGCGCTCGCTCTTATACCACTGTGGAACTACCTGCTGGGTTCGCTGATCGTCGCCGTTGTGTTCCTCTACACTTTCCTAGAAATTCATTTCCTCCAAGATTTGTTTTCCGGGTTCAGTGGGAACTCCGTGAGCTTGACTCACCACCCTTGCTCCCATATCTACGACGGCGTCGTTACCAAGTACCGCGTTCTTCACGGCGGGTACGAATATATAACCAACTCTCGAGGGAAAATAAGCTTTCTTTTCCTCTTATTTCTCGGGAACCAAGCCAGTTCGATGAATTTTTGCAATGGTTACTTCTTGGTGCGGAATGTTGGTCACTTTGTAATGATAATTGTTGGATGGGGAATCAAACTGCGCAGGTGTTTGGCGACGCCGTAGCTCTCAAGTCCGCATATACGGACTGTTTTTCTGAATTTCCTGGAGACCTGAAGGTTACTTTGTTAACTTGGGTTGGGCGTGGGGCATTTTGGAGAACAAAATGTCGACAGTGATTGTTGTTCTAGTCAAAACGGCTTTAACTAACGGATTCATTAAATTGCAAAAATTTAAAAGTTTAAAAATTATATTGAAAAAATTAAAACATTGAAAGTCGAATTAAAAATTATTTCAAACTTTGAAAGATAAATTGGTAAAGTGTAATTTCCTAAAAAAAAATAAGAAAAACTTTATTTTAGACCCCTGAACTATCGTGCATTTTAAGAAGATCTTAAAAATTTAAAAACTCTCAATTTATACTCTGAACTTTCAATTTCAATCAATTTATCCCCTCCGTTAACTTCTAACGGACTTTCAATTACCCATCGATTTTTGTTTAAAAAAAAACTAATTAAAAAAAATTAAGAATAAATTTAAAATTTTATAGAAAGTAAGAGATATAAACGCTATTTTATCACTTTTAATATTTAAAATTTGATAATTGAAAATAAACTATTTAAAATTAAATTTTAAGTATGTAAATTGTGAAATTTTAAATTTTAGGAGAATATTCTTAAATTATACAATAATTTAAAATTTTATAGTGAAATTTTTTGAAACAGTTAATGGTACGATAATCAGGACACCTCAGCAACTTGCAGATGGATTGCTGATACATAAATGCTGCTTCCAGTACACCGCCCTTTCTGGTCCTTCTCATCGGGTCCTTCCTTTCCCTCGCTCTCTCTCAATCAATCATTCAATCAATCAATCGCTTTCGTCCTTGCTCTCCTTCCATTACATTATTGTTTTTAATTCATTGCACCACCAATGCCGTTTTCACCATTTCTCGTTTCTGGAATTTCCTCAACTTCACTTCCACGTACGAGTTTGTGATTTCGTAGCTGTTTGATTCACTTTCCGTATTATTCTCACTGTTTCCCGCTTTGTTTGGCGACGCAGATTCCTTGAACACTGTACGTGAGATAAATAAGAATGTTTAGTATAAAAATTTTTTAAAAAAATTTATTTTTGTAATAATTTTTTATTTGAATAATAATAAAAAATAAATAATGTGATATAAAAAGTAAAAAAAAGTTATAATATTTTGATGTTAATATTTTTGAGAAATAGTGATGAATGGTAACAAAGAAAAAGGAAAAGCTTTGCCAAACAAAGCCTCCAGCATGAGAGTTGCTATTTTTAAAACGATCCAAATATCTTTTAATTTTTAATTTAATAGTGAATTTAAAATTTTATAAAAAATTAAGGAGTATAACGCATATAACAGTTATTTTATTATTTTTAAGATGAGATATATTATATCAAATTGAAAGTTCATGAAAGTAAAAATTTGGGTAAAATTCACTTAACTCTTTCAAACTATCACCCCAGTGACAATTTATCCCTCAAACTATCAATTACAACAATTTATCCCTTAAACTACCAAAACAATGACAATATACCCCAAATGCTATCAAAATGATGAAATTACACATATAAAATTTTCAATAAGACAAAAATACCCTTAAAATTTTGAAAAAAGAAATTAAATTTTAATATTTTTTTTTTATTTTAATAAGGGTAATTTCGTTATTTTGTTAAAATTTGGGGTACATTGTCATTGTTTTGGTAGTTTTAAGGGGTAAATTGTCGTAATTGATAGTTTGGAGGGTAGATTGTCATTAGGGTGGTAGTTTGAGGAGTTAAATGGACTTTACCTTAAAAAATTTTAAAATGGTTAAATACTAAATACTTCCCTTGGGTTTCATTACTTTATTTTTTTTTCCCTCTTAGGGTTTGATTTTTATTACAGGGGGTCCCTGTGGTTTTGATAATAAACCACACTAGTCCTTCTGTCAGTTGACCGTTAGTTGATTTAACAGAAATTCACGTGAACCAATCAAATGTTGACACGTGACATTTACTTAAAATTTTTTTAATTTTTTTTTTTTTAAATTAAAAAAAATTTGGGGGTGGATTGGGAGCCACCCCCATTTGCCCGGATAGGGGTGGCTCGACCACCCCCTTGGAGCAAGGGGGTGGCTCGGCGCCCAAGGGGGTGGCTGAAACCACCCCCATGAAGTCTAGGGGGTGGCCGAAACCACCTCTAACCATTAGAGGTGGTTTCGGCCACCCCCAATTTTTTTTTGGTTTTTTTTTTTTTTTAAAAAAAAAATAATTAAAAATAATATAAAAATAATTAAGTAAGTATCACGTGTCAACATTTGATTGGTTCACGTGAATTTTCGTTAAGTCAACTAACGGTCAACTTATAGTAGGACTAGTTTAGTCTATTATCAAAACTACATGGACCTCCTGTGATAAAAATCAAACCCTAAGAAGAAAAAAATAAAACAATAAAACGCCATGGGGTATTTAGTGGGGTATTTAACATTTTTAAAAATTTAAATTTTTTTTCGAAATGCGTGATAAATGATAATAAAAGGGTATAAGTTTCCATAATTTTGAAACACGGCAGCGTTCGAAACAAAAACACATTTACCCGCTAAAATTATTTAATTTTCGTATGCTCCTTACGAGCCCTAGCCCCCGGTCGGTTCTCTCTACCACCATTCTCCCTCACAACCACCATCAGAAGTTCTCTCCCTCTCTCTCCGCGAAGCGGAAGAGAACCCTTTCTGGGATTTCAAATCGGGCATCGCTGCTCATAACCACCACACGCTGCGGAGTGGAATAGTTGCCGAGGAACGACAACATCAATAGTAAAAAATATATGGTCTCTAACCTCACCTATTTTTGCATGGGGATTGACACCCCTGGTAAATCAGAGATTCTTTCTTTTGATTTGTTTCTTTCTTTCTTTCTTCTTTTCTCCGTTTGATTGAATTCAGTACAGTGATTCTTGGTTTAGATTTGTAGGTCTCTTCAAGGAGATCTGTTCCACATTGTGTAGCCGATGTGTTTGATGATTTTCTGCTGCGGTTTTTGATTTAGGGCTGTTGGGTTTTTCAGTCATCCTCTTATTTATTTATTTACTTCAAAAAATTTCTTGCTCCCACTTTGAATTAAAATGTGGGTTGTGGTTGAGCTGCAAGTTTTAAATATTGAAAGCCTTGGCGTCTAAACGGCTTTCGAAGAAGAAGAACAACTAAAGTTTGATTCTTTTGTTTTTTTATACTCTTCGAAGTACTTTGTTATTTCAAATGGGAGATTTTTCATCTGTTTGCTAAGTTCCAAACTTTGCTTTTGCTTTCTTTGTTTTAGTTGTTCATGTGATTTTTAGTTTCAGACAGATTGTGGTTAGATCTAACTGTTTCACACTCCAAAAATAGAACTAGGTTGAAAGCTCACAATGCCTCCTTTGGCTGGTCTTTTTTTTCTTCTTTTCTTTTTGACTCTTTGAAATCAAAGAACATTGAAGAACTCCATTGTTTTTTCTTGTATTTCCAAACATCCCTCCTGCACTACGGCACTACTATACAACTAGAAAATAATTTTTATAGGGTCTTGGCACAAACCAAGGCCTTTGTGCCATCCAATATGAAGGCGACACATCAGCGTTGAACACTATAACAAAAATAAGGTGTTTTACTTAATCTTTTTTCTAGAATACTTAAAACAAAACACCTTCTAAAATAACCTTTTCGTATTTTTCTTCAAAACCACCCCCAGCCACCAACCTACCGCCAGAGACGCTGTCGAAGACAACGCCGGCGACGACAGAGAAAACCAGAGATTGAAGTTATGATTAATTTTTCCGATCAGTAGGGGGATTTTTATGCGCAAAACTGTGTTATTTGCCGAAGATATTCCTATAACCAAAAAAGATAAAATAAAATAAAAAAAGAACTATATTAATATATTCATTTCTCTTGTAGTTTTGGGCAAGAAAAAGAGAAGAAAGGAAAGGAGGGCGAGAGAAACGTGTGTTGGAGAGATTTGTGAATATGCATATGATCAGCTCTTGTTTCTAATTTTTTTTTCTTCTTTTTTGTTTCCTTCTCCCTTCCCTTCCCTTTCCTTTTTGCCAATACACTGTGAATAAATAATGAAAAATAAATAAATTTGGGTGTGAGTTCATTCTTAGTGATAATCAACCTTTAATATTCATTTTTAAGAAGAATGAGAGCAAAATTAGCATACCCGACGTCGTCTCCGGCGGCAGGTTGGTGGCTGAGGTGGTTTTGGAGAAAAATATGAAAATGTTATTCTAGAAGGTGTTTTGTTTTAGGTATTCTAAAAAAAAGATTAGGTGGAACACCAGATTTTTGTTATAGTGTTCCACACTGATGTGTCGACTTCTTATTGGAGGGCATAAATACCTTGGTTTGTGCCAAGACCCTATAGAAGTTATTCTCATACAAACTAACATAGCGTACTCTACCCAAGAGAGAGAGAGGGAAATGAGAAAGCTCTAACTAAAGTAGGTAGCTTGAAGGTTGGGTCCTTATGGGTTACAAAGAAAGCAAATTAAAGGAGTTCTCTTAACATTAGTGAAGACTTCTCTGTATAGACTTTGTGCATTGTTATGTGTTTTTCTTTTTTTTTGGTAGCTTTGTACCCTTTGCTTTACCTTTCCTTATTCCTGCTTTGGAAATGCTTGACATGCTACTTGCTATAATTTTTCCTTCATATTAATCTCTCCTTCAAAGTTTTAGAGACTTCTTTTCGTACACCTTACCACAAGCGTTGGTACTTGTTGGATAGATGGCAGTGCACATCATCAACCTAATGTAGCATAAAAATACACTCCGGGAGAAATTGCATGCAATCATTTGATGTAGGCCACGTTGAACGTTTCTGAGCCTGGTCTCTATAGCTTAGTGATTGTAATTTATTTATTTATTTATTTTTTTCATTTAAAAAGAAGAGTATATATAGATTTAGGTCATCGACCCACAAACTAGTCAATTGTAAAAAATCTCTCTCACATATGTTTCCAATTGCATCCGCTTCTAATTTTTCTCTTCGTCTATCACATTTAAAACTCGATGTTCTTTCATTTTATAAACCCTCTTACAAGTATGTTTGCTTTTGGAGTCTTTCATCCATGTAAATTTTTTTTTGTTCCTCAAATTTCCAACTGAGTTTGATTTTTCAAACCAATTTTTGAAATGATTTGTCATTGGCCACTTTCTTTCAGTGACTGAACACACTTTGATTGTCTCTGATACGTGTTGACTGGTGAGTTCATTCCTAGTAGCAGTCTAGCAGAATAGAGGAGTGTTAGGTTTACAAACAAATTTTACAGAAAAAATTTTACAAACTGATGTGACACAACATTATTAGGTTTTTCAAAATTTGAACTTATCTTATATCTAATCATGTTGTGCCACATTAGTTTATAAAAGTTTTTCTGTAAAATTTGTTTGTAAGCCTAGCATTCCTCAACTGAATAAGGGCACAAGTGATGCTTGATTTTGTTTTCTTGCTATTTATTCATTAGCATCTCTGTAAATGTTTTCTTGCTGTATGTACTATCTGTTTATTCTTATTGTAATTACTCAGCATGTTTTCTTCTTTTTGATTTTTATATTTTTAAGAGTCAAATGTTTTAAATTCTTGTAGGGATCTCATGAATGATGAAACCTGCTTGAAGGTTTATAATTTCTAGTTTCAAATTATGTATTTTTGTACGAGTTGATTACCTTAAGATGGTTTATTCTATTATGTACACTAGAATTAGGGATGAAAAGGTGGTTACGGTAACTTAGCGGTTATTAGCTAAAACCGTTAATCGTAACTACCTCGGCAGTTTGTAAAATTCACTAACTGCTTTCGCTAACAGCCTCTAATAACTGCTAACCGCTTTTTAAAAGAATTTAATTAATTAATTTTTTTTTTTTAAAAAAAAAACCAAAACGATATTATTTCTATGGTAATACGATAATATCATACTACATATGGCATCGATTTTAGATATTTATACATTTTTATATATATTTAAAATTTTAAACACTAAAACAATATTTTTTCATAATGCGTAATTCCTAACCGATTTAAATATGGACTTAAAAAGATGCACTTCATTTCACATAAAAAAAAAAAAAAAAAACCAATTTCCGAATTCAAATAGAACCACCACTAATTGTCCAATTGACACAAAAATTAACCAAAGGATTAGCTGTGGGAACCAAACAAGATGAAATGACCATGGATTTGACTAGAAAAAACAGAGACGCAGAAATAAGTTATTAACCAGTTCTCCCTCTTTGATATCCAAGTGTCGAAATGATCCATCATATATCGTTTCATGATTTTGAGAGAATCTACCAGAAGCGTACGTTTTTCATGAACAATTAAGAAGCAAATTTGGCAGGTAAAGAAAGCAATCAATGGTGTCCCTCCTCACAAACAGTGAAAAAACACTTCCGGGTCCGTTCTGACGAATACCCATTTATTTCAACATCAAACCTAACCCAAATGGGTCTCTCTAAACTAGCATTCCCTGTCAAAATCCATACAGAAACAGAAGAAAGAATCACAGAAAATCGAAGCTATAAACCAAAGCCCTAAAGGTCCAGATTGACAATATTCGATCTGATTCAAATATATTTAAATATATTTGGTGGGTTTTGAAAAATATATATATATATTTTTATAGTTGATCGTAAAGTAGATTGTTGAGAGTTGAGCGTGAGATGAGTGTAGGTGAGGGGAGATTGAGGATGAGCAAGTACCAGCGGGAAGTGAGTCCGGAGAGGGCCAAAGTGTGGAGGGAGAAGTCGCCCAAGTATCACCAGATTCGGAAAGTCCCTGTGCTTTACTATCTCTGCCGGAATCGCCTGCTCGAGCACCCCCATTTCATGGAGGTCCCCCTCTCGTCCTCCGACGGTCTCTACTTGAGAGGTTACCAAACGCCCGCGTTTCCGTTACGCAAACCAACAAACTTCTCCTTCTAATTTGATTTTTCTTTTCTTTGTTTTTGTTTGACTTTCTGCAGATGTGATTGATAGGCTTAATGTCCTGAGAGGCAGAGGGATGGCTTCCATGTATTCTTGGTCTTGTAAGAGGTGAGTCTCAATGGCGGCGCTTTGTCCTTCCCTCTTTGGATTTTGCTCTGACTCACTCATCATCTTCTTTTCTGTTAAAATGCAGAAGCTACAAGAGCGGATTTGTGTGGCATGACCTTTGCGAAGATGATCTCATTCTTCCGGCTCATGGAAACGAGTACGTTCTCAAAGGTTCTGAGCTCTTCGAAGAATCGGACTCAGGTAAAAGGGGAGTATTTGAATTGCCTTTGGTTGCACCTGGCAGAGGTTCTGTTTGATTGATTTGGCTGGTTTTTTCAGTATTCAGATAACAAAAAATTGAAAAATTTGAAGCTACCCATTGGTTTAATTTCTCATCTACACAATCGAAAGGGGGATTATTTAATCAATCTGGAGTATTTTCCTTTACAGATCGATTCAGTCCCATTGGAAATGTCAAAATGCAGAGCTTGAAACAATTACCAGAGCCTGCATCTTCTAGAAGCCACGATGATTCTTCCTCTTCTTCCAGCATGAATGGAAAGGAGACAAAACATTCCCAAGAAGACGAGGTCTCTCCTCCGGTTCAACGACCCAGTTCCTCCAGTGTTTCTCCGGAGTCTAGAGTTGGAAAAAATTCTTCTTGGGGTGGTTCTCTGAGCTTGACAGAGTACAAGGTTTACAAGAGTGATGGCTTAGCTGATGCTTCGACGCAAACTGACGAAAATGGCAGACCTAAGGCCAGAGAAACTTGTACAAGAGGTGTTTCGACTGATGATGGGTCATTAGAACCTGAATGTAGCGAGATTTCTCAAAGTCAGGTTTCACGAGTGAAGGAGAATTTCGAGATTTCTAGGGATGCCGGTTCACCTCCTCCTTCTAGCTCTAGTGCATCTTCATCGGGTGGGAAGACGGAAACTTTGGAATCCTTGATTAGAGCTGATGCTAGTAAAATTAACAGTTTTAGGATTCTTGAAGAGGAAGAAATTCGGGTGCCCACCAACGCAAGGCTAAAGAGCACAAATGTGTTGATGCAATTGATCTCATGTGGGTCGATATCAGTGAAAGACCACAGTTTTGGCCTTATTCCTACATACAAACCCAGGTTTTCCCATTCAAAATTTCCCTCCCCATTGTACTCTACTTCATTAATGTTGGGGGAGCTTGATTGCTTGACGGAGAATCCAATGCTGATGGGCCTGAGGTTGGAAAACAAAGAGTATTTTAGTGGGAGCTTGATTGAGACAAAAATGCCCAAGGAGGAAGGAGATGGAGCTAATTCTCTGAAACGTTCTTCTTCCTGCAATGCTGCCAGGTTAGTTTGTTTCCAATTCTTTTCTTGCAATATTATATCTTTTGAACAAATCTCTAGGGCTTGATTATTAGAGATTAATCTAAAACTAAATAGCAAGCACAAGAATTGCTTATTGTGGTTGACAGCAACCATTCCCCTCTTAGAATTTCTGGATTCATGGATGGATTCAAATGATATTAATCATATTTAACAAGATGGAGGACAACTACATTAATCAGAGACATCTGCTTAGTCTTAGTCGTTCATCTAAACCATTTGAGTCTTTCCTGGAATATGTTTGTCTGGGACTGTTAACCATTCTCAGTTGGGAATGAATTCTCGGGGCTCCCGGCACTTTTGAATATTGTTTAGACTTATCAACCTTTTAGACAAGCCAACATAATGCTTAAGTTCCAATCTTTATTGCTTTGGGAGCCA
Organism: Corylus avellana; assembly: GCF_965113065.1. Taxonomy (NCBI): domain Eukaryota; kingdom Viridiplantae; phylum Streptophyta; class Magnoliopsida; order Fagales; family Betulaceae; genus Corylus; species Corylus avellana. The sequence continues at coordinate 10,703,745 of NC_142497.1, forward strand.
TGTTTGATGACCATGCTCACCTCACTTGGCCTTGTGCCTACATGATAATGATAGTTGAAAAAAAATATTAATTTGATGGATAGAATATGTGTGTAATCAATAATAAATAAAGAGAATTCATAGTGTTGTGACTGGGATGTATTTTTGATTAGGTTGATTGACAAGAGTGTTTAGGCTTGTGAGGAACTTGAGCTGGAGTCAGACTCAATGATTTTGTCAAGCTTGATCCTATTTAAGTGAGCCGAGCTTGAAACATACTCAATCCAGTTCGGCTTGAGAGAAGAGTTATTGGTCCTCAAAGTGCATAAAAGCTTATTTGTTTCCAATTCTCTGAAAAATAAATATAGGGAACATATTGTTGAGCACACCAATATACTTGCGTTAATACCAAATTAATGGTATACTTACTTTCTTTTTTATTGTTAATCTTGATTTGTTTGCTTTGAATGTGGATATTTTCTTGAATAAAAAATGACCAACTACTGGGGAGTTTAGCAGAGTAATGGGTCAAGAATTGTTAATTGAGATAGGCATCCTTTGGGATTATGCCGGTCATATTATACATTGTCTAGTTACTTCCTTACAATTAACCCTTAAAGTATGAAAACTGAATGTCATGTCCAGGACATTTAATCAATTCGATTCAACGGAAGAGAAAGAGGAGTCAAACTCTGGACATTCAAAATGTATCCCACGATCAATCAAGAGTTCATTGAGCAAGCACGCACGATGTGAATCTATGCGATCTCCTATTTCCGACAAACCAAGAAACTCTTCAGATGGAGTGGACAGGTCACATACCGCCACTCCCTGTGTAGCAAACGGTGGCAGTAAGAGAATCACAGAGCCTTCCTCGGGAAGAAGGCAATCAAAGAGGTTAGATTCCTTCAGAGAAGAGAAGGAGAAGGTGATCAAAATCGAAGAAAGTTAAGTGTCGACTCTGCCCCATTTTCACAAGAGGTTCCAAAATTATCATTCTGATCCTACTATCTTGTTAATATTGGTTGACATTTAGTATTGATTTTATCCTACAGGCTTGCTTCAGGAGCTCGGGTTATAATCGAATCCACATCACATTGTGACACCGCCGTCTGCAGCTCTTAGGAAATGGGTTCATTTTTCCTTCCATTTGAGAAAGGTAACTTAATTTGGAATTTCAAATTATGGAAAGACTTGTTGGGTCCATGGAATGATTCTGTAAATCTGGAAAGTAAAAAAGTGAGTAGGGAATAACTCATTTGCTGAGGGAGCTGGCAGTGCTGGTGTGGTCCTAGTGGACCAAACTCTTCATATTTTTTGAGCTTTCTTAAATGGGATATAACCTTTTCGTGTGTAACTACAGTTGCAATATCTTCCTCTTGCTGTCCTGCATTGTCTTGTCAGAACCATAAAATAGCGAAAGGAGGCCTAGCTTGCTCTTAAAGTTTTTATGCGTTTGAAATTTGAATGTTTTTTTCTTCTCTTCTGACCTTGAGCCCTTTAATGATGAATTTAATCCTTGGCAAAACTAGCTCCTTCTGGGATACCTTTGCCAATTGCCACCACACCCGTTGAAAAGTTAATAAAGGGCTAAAAGCTTCTTTCTTTTTTAACTACAAAAGCTAAAAAGTGTTTTTTGTTTATTCAAAACGTGTGGATATGATGATTTTTGTTTCTGACTTTTTGCTTTTGTATTCCAAACGGACCCTTTGATGGACGAGGATATCTTGAACTGCGGAACCTACTTGTCCCGGGCTAGAGGAGACTGCCTGGAACAGGTGGGGGCAAGCAAGTAGCTTCCTTTGAATACATGTGCAGGGGATCCTATCTTTTGGAGAGGGTTTGACTCACAGTGTTATTGCATGTATTGCTATTGCTAACTGCAAAGTTGTGTAAATGTTTTCGAAAATCTGGATATGGTTTTTTAATGAACAAAAGTAACGGGGTATGGGTTGCCGAGAGTTTTGTAGACGTGAGACTACTTTAATATTTGCTCAGAATTTAAGCTTTAGGGAAGAGGGGGGAGATAGATGCCATAAATGAGTTGTCGGATGTTTTTTATTTTGTTGTCAGGAGTTCCTTATTATAATGACTGCTACGAGCCTAAGTGGTGGTAATAGTATTTTTTAAGCGATTAGGCTGTCTCATTTGGTTTTTGGAATGAGTATTTCATTAAGAAAATGAATAGACATTATTGAGAATATAAGATGTTGGAATTGAATAATTATTCTAATTTTTTAATTTAGTAGCAACACATTTCATAATTATAATGAAACTAAAATTACTAAAAAGTTTATTTGATTTCTAATTTTAAACTCAAACTATATATATAAAAAAAAAAGACGTTGAACATGTGGTGGCTGGCCACCATAGTAGGCATTGGGGGTGGTGTGCCACCCCAGAAGACCTCGACGTGGCCCTTGCGCCACTCCTGATATGAATCGAGTGCCTAGGCCACCCTAGAATCTCATCGGGGGTGGTCTTGGCCACCCTTGATTTTTTTTTTTTAAAAAATTGGTTTTTTTTTTTTTAAAAGATCTTGTCTATTTCCTTAGGAATAGCTATTAATTTAATATTTTAGATGAATAACTCTTGTTGTGTGTAAGAGATTAGTAATTTTTACATGAATAACTATTCATAGAAATTGACTTTTATCAAATAAAAGAATGACTATCATATAGGAGTAGTTATTTTATTTTAGGGTTTTATTCCACAAACCAAATGGGCTCTTAAATGCTTAGAAACGGGTTAAATTTTATAATTCGAAAAATTGTAAAATTGTAAAAAAATCTGATATGAGTTGGGGTTTTAAAAGCTGCGTCCGTACAAGGCTCTTCGTATGGGCATTTTACCTCGCTAACCCTTTCTTTATTTTTGTGCAATTTTTTGGACAGAGAAATTGGATATGATTTGGATGTGTGTATTTTGTTACTTTTGAATAGCTTTTGTCGCTTTTAATGAGCTTTTGTGAGGACTGGGGAGAGGAAGCCTTTGGCCTTGGGAGGCTGACAACTGTCTTTAATTACGCAACATTGGGCAAACCTAAAAAGTAGGCTAGAGAAGCATTTGGGTCCATGACAGAAAGGATGATTTTTCTATTCTAATTGGGGAGGGGCGGGGCCACAAATTTAATGAAGGGCCAAGTATCAATTTTATAAATATTTTAAGAAAATTTTGTAATTATAAATATATCATGGTCCAATACAAGGTGGGATTCTAATACACATGTGGGTGTTAAGGGCCGACAAAACAGGTACTTGATATGACATGTTTACGACCCGTTTAATTTATGCATGTTTTTTTATAATAAGATTTATCTAAGTGTTATAAAGAATAGTTATATGAATATAATAAACGGGTACTTGTTTTGCCAAATGGGGTGGTTTGACCACTTTCTTTGACCAAATCAAAAGTAACTGTATTATTCTCCTCTGACCATTTGGTCATCCCCAAATTGTTGCGGATGTGGCCAAAATCATCTTGATTCCCTTTTTTCTTTTTCTTTTTTTCTTTTTTTTTTTTAAATAAAATTGTTTTTATTTTTTTAATGATATTTTTGTCATTGGGGATACATTGTGAATTTTTGATAATTTAGGGGCAAATTGATGTAATATTTAGTTCAAGAATGATATTATAAATTGAATGCTAGCTTTTTCCTTTATGTTTTTATAGTCGTACATCATGCACTGTTTGTGCATGGAATAGCGAGCAAACATTCTCTGTTGGGGACAATGCTTTTTTGCTTTGCTATGTGGTTCACATGATCCTCAGTTGAACGCTTTCACTTTTTCATTTTATATTTACATTTACATTTATAATTTTATTTTTAAAATTTTTAATTAAAGGGGACACATGTACGCTTTCACTTTTTAATTTTATATTTACATTTATAATTTTATTTTTAAAATTTTTAATTAAAGGGGACACATGTCTCCCTACCATTAAAAATTTAACGGAGCGTGATTTATTTGATAATGGTTTTGACCTTAGGAAGTAAATTGATAAAATTTAGGATTAAATATCATTTTAATATCCGAGTTTTAACACCCTTTCTTTTTTTTTTTTTTTTTTTTTTTTCACATGTGTTTCATTTTGTATCATAGATGATACTTAGGTTATGACTAAATACAGAGATGGCACATCCGTCCATATTATGTTAATAAAACTAACAGATTTCTCCTATTGGCCAAAAATGGAGGTGGCTGAATCACCCCTAATTGCAAAAATGAGTGAAAATTCATTAGTTTTATTAACAGAAGATAGATGGAGGTACTATTTCAGTATTTAGCCATAACGTAGGTATCATTTATGACACAAAAAGAAACTTAGGTGCAAAAAAATAAAGGCGTTAAAACCCAAGTACCAAAAGATTATTTAACCCTAAAATTTAGGAACTTTTGAAGCATTTTTCCCTCTAACAATTGACCAACATCATTTTGATATCCGTCTCTTAGTAAAAGATTTGATACCCCTAGCATTTTTCTTGTATCTTTCCCGCTCTTAGAATTTGTTGTTCAAACCACACCGTACAAATCCTTCAACTGCTTGAAGTTTACCGGTGGGTCGGTAAGGAAGTCACTTATAAAAGATGTTAGAGTGGGGAGCTGAAGAAGATGAGCTTGTTGTCGTACATCTGGTCTGAGTATTTTAAGTTTACTTTGATCCTTTATAGTGAAGTGATTTCTTGAGTTTAACTGCCTTGAAATAGTTTTACCTTTGATGTATTTAAAGTATTTCCACTTTGTCAACAAAATCTTGTATCGTTGACGTGTGAATGATTTATCTCTTTTGGTGGATATTTTTTTTTTTGTTGAGAAAATTCACTTCTTCATTAATCAAAATCAAGCTGAAGCAATTTGCTCTGCTTGAACAATATCACAGATACAATGGGGTATCTCATCTTTTCAAATTTGATTTATGACACTTCTAGTAGCTAACCTTGCTAATAGATGGGCTACAACATTTATATTCTGTCGTACATGGTTAGGTTTCCAATTTGATAGAGAATTCAAGATCAGTTTAGCATCCTCTATTAGTTGACCATACTTATTCCCATTCTGCTCTTTATTTTGTAGCGCCATGATATTTGTCTGCGCATCGCCTTCTAGAATTACATTTCTCACTCCCATTTCTTTGCATAATTGGGTGGCATGGACCATAACCATTGCCTCAGCAGTGGTCGGGTCTAAACATCCCCTTCGCGTGAAGCTCCTTACTGCAATAGCTTTTCCTTCATTATCTTTGATAATTAAACCCCCTCCCCCATTATACTGTTTTTGGTATTAATGGCTGCATCACAATTGATTTTATACCACCCTTAAGGAGATCTCGTCCACTTCTGAATCGTCTCCTCACTGTTGGTGTCGTCCACAATTTGCGATGCATTACACCGCATGAAATCCTCCACAGCCATAGACGCCATCCTGCCCACTTCATTTGGGGGGGGGGGGGGGGGTGAAATAACCTTCGTGTGTATCCACCTATTTCTGCGAAACCAAATTTTTCTCGCGGTTTCCACAAAAATAGTGAATTCTTCTCTCACTTTTATGATATATTCCCTCCGCCAACAACAAAAAATCAGAGGATTGAAGAATAAATTTATGAAATATACGTGATCCCCCACTCCATACATCCATCGAAGATGAGCGTGCCTATAGTATATGGAAAGTAGTTTCAGCTTCTAGCCCACATATCGGACACATGGGATCAATAGCAATTTTCTTTCGAACTAGATTGTCTCTTGTCGGCAATAAATCGTGACATGCTCTCCACATGAAGTTCTTACTTGCATTTGCAATTTTTAAACACCATATACCTTGCCAAATAGGACTGTTGCTATTCCGGTTCGAAGTCTTAGCCTTAGAGCCTGTGGTAAGCTCTTTTGCAAGGTGATAGGCACTCTTGACCGTGAAGATTCCCGAGTTTGATCCCCTCCAAATTTGCACATCTCGTTGAGAGGTACCCCCAATCGGTATAGTTTGAATTAAATGTACCTCCTCTTGTGTGAAATTTTCTTTGAGCAAAATCTGGTTCCACCATCGAGTATCGGGATCAATGAGGGCACTAACAACCGATTCTCGATCTAGTGTGTGTGGATGGGATTGCACCGTGTAAGTGTCTGGTTTTGGAATCCACTTCTCAGCCCATATTTTAACATTGCTCCCATTTCCAATTCTCCATAGCAATCATTCTTTGAGTAGACTACACGACTGTTGTATACTCCTCCAAGCATAAGGTGGACGATTCCCACTTTTGGCCTCAAGAATCGAACTCCTCGGGTAATACTTGGCTTTCATAATTCTTGAAACAAGGCTATCCTCATTTTTTAATAACCTCCAACGTTGTTTTGCAAGTAGTGCTTGGTTAAAACAATGTAGATCCCGGAAGCCCATTCCCCCTTTCTTCTTTGATAGTCCCAATTTTTCCAATCTCATCCAATGAATTTGACTCATTTGCTTGATGACCTCACCAAAACTTTTGCATAAGGGAATTTATCTCCGTACATAGAATTTTTGGCAATAAAAAGACACTCATACTATACGTGGGTATAGCCTGTATGACTGCTTTTAACAGAATCTCCTTGCCCTGCTTGAGATAAAAACTTTAACTTCCGGTCTTGGAGTCGCTTCCACACTCTATTTTTTATACTCTGAAAAGCCCGTGTTCGGGATTTACCCACCAAAGCGGATAGGCCCAAATAAGTATCATATCTCTGTGTGTCCTGAATCCCTGAGGCTTCTAGAATTTGCATCTAGAATTTTCCCAAATAAGTATTATATTTACTGCATATTGTGTTTTGAGCATAGAGGATGGGATCTTATCCCCTTTAGAGAATCTTGCCAAAATATGCATCTCAAGCGAAAATGCTATTTTTTTTTGCTCCTTCCAGTTGATTTGAAGCTTCTATATCCCTGTTCCATTGGCTCTCATCTTATGGAGCCTTTTTGCTGTAATGGAAATACCAAAATACATTGAGTTTGTTGTATTATATCTCACAATCTTGGCGGTGACTCTTTTATCAATTGTATATGCATCTCTTAGTTTTTCCAGCTTTTCTTTTGTAGCTGGTTTGAAACTAGGAAATATTTGGGTGCCTTTTTGTACAATGTACATGGATAGCTTCCATTAGAGAAATATTTGTCCTGAAATTTCGAGAAAATAAGGGAGTACTTCTCTAGAGCTACCACTCACGATGTACAATGTACATGGATAGCTTCCATTAGAGAAATATTTCTTAAGCACATCATCTAGTGCTGGCTATATCGGACATATTTCGAATATAGCAAGCACAATTACTAAGGGCATGTTTGAGTGTGCATTTGAGAGACCTAAAAGTGCGTTTAATACTCTAAAAGTTCATTTGAATAAAAAAATACCCGTTTGGTAAAAAAAATTGAAAGTACTTTTAAGGATCCAAAAATCCTAAAAATTGCCATAACACATTTGACAAAAGCTTAAAAATGAACCTTTTGTCAAAAAATATTTTTTGACTTAAAAACTTTATTTTTCAAACACAATTCAAAACATGCCCAAGTTCATTGTAACATTTGACTAACATATGGTAAAAGCATTTTTATTACATAAACAATTGCATCAAGTAAAACTAAGAGCATGTTTAAAATTGCGTCGGGAAGTAGAGTTTTTAAAGTAAAAAAGAGCTTTTTAGAAAAAAAAAAAATTATTTTTAAATTTTTCCCAGAAGTGAATTTTGATCATTTTTGAATAAAAAAGTCAAAGTACTTTTAAAATTTTTTACCAAACATGCCAACTTTTTTTTGACATAACTTTTTAGGTATTAAAAGTAATTTTTACCCTCTTTAATGTAATTTCAAACCCTATAAGTCTGTTTGGTAAAAAAAAAAAAAACACTTACTTAAGTTTTTTGCGCTAAAAAAGTTTAAAATTGCATTTTGAAAAAAGTTTGAAAATGAGGTTTCTTTTTTAAAGTTTGAATTATATTTCCTAATTCAAACCCAAATAAACTCTAAAATGTAATGCAGTTTGAAAACTTTAGCCCATAGCTTGGTAAGATTAAGTTGGTTGTACCTCCTTCAACTACCCCCACCCTGTCCCAGGGGGAAGATAAAAGCAAGAGGTTGCCTCCTTTCATAACCACTGAAAGGAAACAAAGCTATTAAAGAATGAAAGATGGAAAAATGACATTTATGATAAAAAATTGACAAGACAAGCTTTGTTAAGGTTTAAAAGTTACGAAATTTCTTGCATTGAGAAGATGCACATGTTAGCTAACACTTCTGCTGTTAAAAATGTCAAACTTCTAGAGAGAGAGAGAAAAAAGAAGAAGAAGAAGGAATTCTTTACCTATAGGAAAAGAAGTGCAACTAGGAGTTTATCTACCAAAAAATAGTAAAAGGTAAAAAAGCAATGCACCCGAACCCAAAAAGGTTAAAGCAAACAGAAGGTGCTGTAATTTGCTTACTGCGATTACAAGTAAGAATATTTTTACACTTCACAAACTCTCTAATTGAACACAACATTAATACAGACTAATAAGACAAACAAACACAATAAAAAATAAGACAAACCAACATAGTAACAATCGTAACTAACCAATTACATAAAGCTTCACGAGATTTATTTTTTAATGATAGTGAATAAAGTTTGTAAGAAGGTGAGGATGAGCAGGGTAACAGCTGCTACTGTGGAAAGACCAGCCCATGGAGTGTTGAAATACCTGCGCACAAGTGGTGCTCGCCATCTAGGCCATCTCTTTTGACAATGTTCATTTAATTCCCTGCAAAGAGCTACGTAATGGAAGCTCTTAACACAAGTGGTGTGGTAAAGCTTGTTGAAGAATTGGACCGCATCCTCTGGAGTCAAGCAGATAGAAAGGATATTTCTTTCACGAAGTATCTCCACGTCCTTAGTAGTGTCAATGAGGTTGTCGAGGAGTATGGCATATGAAGTGATCCTATCATCGCCTTTGGGGTAGCATTGCTCAAAGCTGATGAGATTCTTGATAAATGTTTCTGTGATCTCATGAATTCTTATTTGAGGAATTTCGAGGACGCCATTGCTAAATTTTATGCCCAACATATTTGTAGACTTGCTCTTTCTAAATTTGATTCCAGCTTCTAGGAGACGCGTAGCAGAAGGCACGGGTTCCCATCTGTATGGCATTTTCTTTCCTAATTTGTCTACTTCAATTGATGAAACCAACAATTTTTTAAACAGGTCAGGAATATGTTTGATGTCTCGAAGTTGATGAGATATCCTGAACGAGAATACTTTACGAAAGAATTTAATGGCAAGTTGAATTAGGGTCTTCTTGCATATAGGGCCGATGCTCATGCTGAACAAACGCTCAAGTATCTTCCAAGGTACTTGGTTTTCTAGCAATATCAAGTCATGGTCTAGAACTTCAAGCATACTAGGCGTGCTAAAAATAGGGTCATTTTCTACTTCTTTCTCGCATTCATCATCATTCTTGTGGAATAGCTCAATAATAAAGCAACTATCAATTACCAAAATTTTCACAAATTCTTCTGAGCTATAATGAATGGGTCCAGCATAACATTCACGAGCTTCTCCCTCGAAAGCTTTGATGTAATTGATCATATCTCCCACCATTGTATTTGGAGACCTTGATTTTTTGAGAAGGCTTTGTAAATATTTAGCTTTAATTGTTTCTGTAGCTTTCAAAATTGGGTTTCCATGATGGAGAGGCCCAATCGAAAATGCGTCGGGGATATAAGCTCTTTCATTTTGCCTGTAGAGTGCGATTGGAGTTTTGAAGATGCAACGATTAGGTGACATGAACAAATCCTGGGACATCATTTTTTCTATCGAAGATACCAAGGGTTCAACATCAATTGTATGAGTTTCTTCTCCTTGAACCATATCCATATTTTGTTTTTCTTCCATCTTCTCTCTTGACATCCTAAAGTCGTTTCTTCGTGAATGACCAAAACAAACGAGAAAAATAAAGAAAGGAAATACTTTAGACACAATTCTCTTAAAAACGGATGGAGGAAAATATCAACTTAAAAGAATATGAGAGTAACATTTTCCCAAACAAGAGCATGAGTTTTTGAGACTAACAAAAATAAGGTTTTCTAAGCTCATGGTAGCCTATGGTATAGGGTCTATTTTGCCCTTAATATGAATAAGACGAATGTATATATTGGCAATTATCTTCTTTACTTTTGATATGAAAAATGCTTTGATTTTGTTAATAAAAAATAGGAGAAACTTTATTTAACGTCTTGAATTTTCATCACTTTTACAATTATTCTCCCAAAGTTCAGAAACTCTTAATTTGGTGTATCGAATTACTAATTTTTTGCAATGTCACTATTATGTTAGGTTTTTCTATTAACTCCTGTCAAAATTTCCAAAATATCCAATTTTTTTATTAAAAAAAGTTGCAAAGAGATAAAGTGTACGTTGGTATTTTTGCAAATTCCATTAAATTTTGACCAATACCGGAATCTTTGTAATTTTTTTAAAATTTTTTTTTTTTTCAAAAAACAAAATTTGGGGTATTCTTGTAATTTTAACACTCCTCCGTTATGATTTATTAGAAAATCCTAACGGTTGAAAGACATTGCAAAAAAATTAGAAGTTTAATACACTAAATTGAGAGTTTTTGAACTTTGAGAGAGTAATTGTAAAAGTGATGAAAATTTAGAAGGATTAAGTGAAGTTTCCGGTAAAAAATATGGCATGACTACTTCAAGTGGAACCAAATCAAAGCAAAAATACGTGGCATTAAAATCAGATACCAAATATTAATTGCAACTTCTTACCAGTTCCACTTCTCTTAGATATTGATGTTTTGGTTCCTATAGTGAAGTTCCAGCCTACCTTAACTATATATCCTGCAAGAAAAGTTCATAGAAACCCATCAAAAGAAATATCAAAATGTTTTTTGTTCATTTTTTTGCCTGTTAAAATTCTTTCTTCAGGAATGATCAAAAGAGAGAAAAAAAAAAAGAAAAAAAAGGAAAGGAAAACAAAACAAAATAAAAGATAAGGAGTTAAAAGGATCCCCACCTCAACCTTTGTTGAGTTTGTTCCCAGGACCATAGTGAGGTCCGTTTTGCAGTAGCCCTTTTTATTGATGGAAATGGAAGTTGGGCCAACTACCACGCCTGTGCGAAACAGCTCAGCATGTGCGAAACAGCTCAGTAAAACAGTAAGTCAAGTTAGAGTAATAAAATATAAGGAGATAAAAGGATCCCCACCTCAACCTTTGTTGAGTTTGTTCCCAGGACCATAGTGAGGTCCGTTTTGCAGTAGCCCTTTTTATTGATGGAAATGGAAGTTGGGCCAACTACCACACCTGTGCGAAACAGCTCAGCATGTGCGAAACAGCTCAGTAAAACAGTAAGTCAAGTTAGAGTAATATTATATTATAGGCCCAAGATGTTAAGATAAGATAACTTGTAGGCCCAAACAAAACCGTCAGTCAACTTTGGGGTTTGACTATGGAAGCATCTAATTAGATTGCAGCAGCAAACAAGAAAGCTAACAATCAGCATCTAATTAGACCTAGGGGCGGAACCAGGATTTTGAGTGTGGAGGGACAAATTTCGGGTTAGACTTAGGGAGCTAAGGGATTCTCTTGGGTCTGCGGTGGTGTCTCTATGGGGAGCCGAATGATCAGAGCCACCGAATACATGAACGTCGCTTTGTAGTTGTACAAACAAAGCTACTCGTGAGCCCTTTCGGGCTCGGCCCGTACGCGACTCGATTATTAAATGAGCCGCTCATGGATACAAAATTAAACTCGATTATTAAACGATACAAACCCGTATAAAACCCGACTTGCTCGTTTAAAGCTCGCGAACATACTCATATAAGGGCTCGACTTGTTTATTAGCACGGCTCGTATATATTTATTATATATACATATGAATTAATAAATATAGTTATTATTATTATTTTTTTATATATAATAATAATAATAATAATAATAATAATAATAATAAAAAGTAACTTATATAGTATATTACTTATTATTTATTAAGTAACAATAATTAATTTGTATACAATATATAATTATATCTATGATTATATATTGTATAGACAATATAACATTATGGTTATATCTTAAATGACCTAACCACTGAGTATCTTAAATGATCAAATAATTAATGATAGTTGAAACTTGAATAGACAATTTAAATTATTAATCATATGATTAAATGAAAATCATGATACTTAATCATATATTAATATAATCATATCGATACATATAATTCATATCATATACAATGACAATGTGGTTAGAATAATCCCAAATGAAATGATTAACATTATAAATTTAAAATTGACAATAACAAATTAACTAATGTCCTATTACTCCTATAGCCACAAATTAAGTATTCACAGTGTCGTTGGAAATTTGGAATTGATAGCATGAGATGATATTGTTGATAAGTTAATGATAACTTAAGTAACAAAAAAATGATGATATTATTAATATGAATCGTATGATCAATCATTACATAAGGTTTATGAATACAAAATAAAACAAAATCTTTCACTAAACACTTAACGCAATTAAATCAATCATCACATAAAGTTCAATGCTAATATTTCTTTGGTGTTTCGAAAGTATTTATGTTCATTTTATGTAGGGGTGAAAAGGCGGGCGGTCCACTAACCGCCTTTTATATAATAATAATAATAATAATAGTAGTAGTGATAATATTTATACTTATAACATGATCAATTGATCATTAAATCACAATTTGTTTTTGAAGAGTTAAATCATAATTTAAGTATTAATTTATTATCATTATAATTTATATGATTATATCACATGATCAATTGATGATTATATTCCTTAAAAAAAAAATTATGATTATATAATAACAAATAATACACATATAATATGACATAAGTCATAAGTATACAAATCCATACTAATACAACAATTAAGTACAATAGACTTAATTCCAATTTTAACGTATGTTAAGTAAGTAATTGACATTGGATTAAACAATGTGTTACTTATAATCACAATTGAAGTATTAATATATTATCATTATAATTTATATGATTATATCACATGATTAATTGATGATAAATCATATGATTATATAATAACAAATTATACATATATAATATGATATAAGTCATAAGTATATAAATTCATACTATTACAATAATTAAGTACATAGAGACTTAGCTCCAATGTATGTTATAAACTTATAAATCCATATATGTTATAAATTATAATTATACACATATGCATATTGAATAATATAACTGTATAAGATCAATATTTAATCATATGATTCAATGGAAGTTCCATATTTTTTTTAAAATCATATGATTCAATGACAATTCAAATACTCAATGAAGTTTATCATATTATTCATGTACAATGATAATGTGATTCGTATAATACTAAATTAAATAATTGACATTGGATTAAACAATGTGTTACTTATAACCACAATGGAAGTATTAATGTATTATCATTATAATATATATGATTATATCAAACGAAGAATTGATTTTTTAAATCATATGATTATAGTATAACTTGTATTTTCTTAACAAGATTTATATTTAAGGACTTTTTGTTTTGTTTTGTTTTGTTTTAAGCATGCAAATTACTGTAAAATGGGTCAAATTGCATTTTATTGTATTGCATTGTAATCTTAAAACATTATGGGTATTAATGTCGTTTACTTAAAATAAGGGAAAAACCTTAGCTAGAGACTAGAGCCACTCAAGCTATCTCCCACTCTCCTTTTTCTTTATTTATTTTTCCTCTTTTTTCTTCCTTTCTCCCTAAACTAACGCAACTACTCAATCTACTCCCTTTCTCCTCCTTTTTCCCCACGCGTCGCACCAGGCCACCCACTTCTATATTTTTCTATTTCTTTCCTCTTTTATGTCCCCTCTTTCTTTTTTTTTTTTTTTTTTTTTTTCTTTCTTTACTTAAAATAAGGAGAAAACGTCTTCAAAAATAATTCAATTGGCTATAAATCACATCTCATGAAGCGAATTTCACTAAAAAAAAAAAAAAAAAAAAGGAAAAACCTTATCCAGAGACTAGAGCCACTCAAGCTATCTCCCACTCCACTTTTTCTTTATTTATTTTTCCTTTTTTTTTCTCCCTTTCTCCCTAAACTCACGCAACTACTTAGTCTACTCCCTTTCTCCTACCTTTTCCCCACGCATCCCACCAGGCCACCCACTTCTATATTTTTCTATTTCTTTCCTCTTTTATGTCCCCTCTTTCTTTTCTTTTTCTTCCTTTCTTTCTTATCTCCCCCTCCTTCCCCTTCACACGCCTCATGCCTCACTCCTTCCCTCCCTATCTTATTCTCATTCCTCACATGCACACCCATGGTGAAAGAAAGAGAGAAGAGAACCGGCAGTTGGGTAAGGATTCACAAATTGTTTTTTTTTTTTTTTTTAGTGTTTATTTATGTGCTTGATGAATTTCTTGGTGGGTTTTGTATGGATTTTTGACAATTATTTTGGTGAGTTTTGTTGCACACCCACGGTTAAAGAAAGATAAAAAGGAGAAGTGATCGTAGGTAAATATTCATAAAATAATTGATTTTTCTCTTTATAGTGTTTATTTCTGTGCTTTATGATTTTCTTGCTGGGTTTTGTGTAGAGCATTCCTTCTACAAATTGTAACGAGCAGGCGAGATGAGTACCCGATAAGGGGCTCGGCTTGCCTATCATAAATCGAGCTCGAGGTCAGTCTTGGACGAAAAAGTCTTCTTGGCGAGTCGAGTCAAACACAATTTTCTAAACCCGTCATGAGCTTGAGCTCGGCCCGAGCTTGTGAATAAGTAAGTTTAGTCGAGCTTGAGCAGCCTCGGCTCGCCCAAAGTGGGCTCGTGGGACAATGGCCGAAGAATATTTGATGAGAGAGAGGGCTGAAGATAAAATAATAAAAAATAATTTGCGGGGACATTTTTCAGTGATTTGAGGGGACAAATTTTTAGATTTTAAAGAATATATATAAAGAATACATACTGTAGCAAAATTTTCAAAAGAACGTCCCCCCACCTACGCACGTAGGTCCGCCCCCAATTAGACCACAACTACAAGTGACTACTAATAACATTTTACAAGAAGTGAGCAGTCTCTGTTAACTTCATTAATCTTCTTCAAAGTGAGGAGTTGGAGTTGTTAATTAATTGTACGTAACATATGCATGCATATGCATTCTGGTCTTGACCGGCCGACCCAGTTATATATCATCACGTGAAGACTTGTAATTGGACCAAACAAGTGATAAGCCTACAAATAAGCATAGAATCCTTAAAAACTAGCATCAAGCACACAATAGATGGTCTAGTAATCATCAAAAATGGTGAAGAGAGTGTAGGTTTATTGAAAGCAATATAATAGCAAATATAATGAATGTATGATTATATATGCATTGTAATATCTAATTGGTTCGAATCCTAGATTTTGTCTTCTTTCACCCCTTCTCATACCAAGGCTAAATACCGAAATGTCTTAGTGTCTGTTAGATTTGGAAGCTGATACTTCCCCACCATATAAATCTTGTTGGTTTTTTAGACTAGTAGTCGTTCTTCTCTAATCCGCTGCTAGCCATTACTCCCAACTCCCCAACTTTGTTTATTTATTACTAGTCTGTGAATTGATATCCATTACTACCCATTCTTAGTCATAACTATATCTTGTTAGTTATTTAATTTTAGTATCTCCAACAGATCTTGTAAATTAGTTTTTTTTTTAGCTAAATTTAGTTACTATGCTTTATTTTTTTACTCCAATAGTCATTGTAAAATAGAAATTTTCTCAACAATTGCTATAGTAAACTTTCAAATATGAAAGTTTACTGTAGCAACTTATAAGTAATATTTTATTATATTTTCTCTTGCTATTTTTTAATCTTTTTTTTCTCTCTCTCTCTCTCTCTTTATGGGAGAAGAAAAGGAAATGATAAAAAAATAAAAAAATAATACTAAAAAAATAATATTTAATTTGAGCATTTCCAAGGAGAAGGAGAATAGGCAAATCCTTTCTAATAGTCAGATTTAATTATTATTACCATTTTTTCCTTTCTAGCAAAATAGCCATTTTGTAGTTTTTCCTGAACAAAGTTTTCCTCTAAACTGGATTGGAGGAATTTTCTCAAACTTAGTTTATAAAAGTGAAATGTGTCAATTTTTTTTAATAACATGTGAGATGCACATGAGTTTTTAATGAAATTTATTCTAACTTTATTTATACTATTAAAAAAACACGTGAACATGTTTAAGAGACACATGTCACTTTATAGGTTAGGTTGGAAGAAATTCCTCCAACTCAGTTTGAAGGAAAACTTTGTTCATTTGTCCTTCTAATATGAATAGTAAAGGATTGGACAAAGTTTTCCTCCAAACGGACAAAAATTTCCTCCAAACCATTTTGGAGGAAATATCCTCCAACCCATGAAAAATAGTGCCAAGTAGTTATAAACATTTAAAATGTACATTCAATTCTTAACTTCATTAATAGCAGTTTACTAACTTAGACTACATTTAGGGTTAAATACCTCAGACCCTCCTAGAGTTTGGCAATTTTGTTTTTCCTCCCTATGGTTTCATTTTTATCACAGGAGGTCTCTGTGGTTTTGATAATAGACCAAGTTAGTTCTCCGTCAGTTGACCGTTAGTTGACTTAACGGAATTTCACGTGGACCAATCAAATGTTGATACATGGCACCTATTTAATTTTTTTTAAATTAAAAAAAAAATGTATTTTCGAAAAAAAAAACCAAAAAAGAAAAGAAAAAAAATTGTGGGTGGCCGAGCTCCCATTGGGGGTGGTTTCGGCCACCCCCAAGACCCATTGGGGGTGGCTGAAGCCACCCCCATCCAGCCCGATGGGGGTGGCCTGCCCACCCTCATGGCCAAAGGGGGTGGCTCGGCCACCCCCAATTTTTTTTTTTTTTTTTTTTTTTTTTTTTTTTTTTTTTTTTTTCGAAAATACATTTTTTTTAATTAAAAAAAAAATTAAATAGGTGCCACGTGTCAACATTTGATTAGTCTACGTGGAATTCTGTTAAGTCAACTAACGGTCAACTGACGAAGGACTAACTTGGTCTATTGTCAAAAACACAGGGACCTCCTGTAATAAAAATGAAACCCCAGGGGGGAAAAACTAAAGTTGCCAAACCCCAGGGGGGTCTGAGGTATTTAACTCCTAAATTTAATATGCGTTTTAAATGTTTATAGACACTTAACACTGTTTTACATAGGTTGTAGGATATTTCCTTCAAATTGGTTTGGAGGAAATTTCTGTCCAATTAAAAATGTATACTTTTTCAGTAGCTATTTTGCATATTTCTGTTAGAGATGCTCTTAGAGTAGATAGTTAAAATAGATGTTTTGTTAGAGTGTGTAATGAAAAACTAGTAGCTAAAATGAAAAAAGAAAAGAAAAGAAAAGAAAAGAAAAGTATTTTGAAAAGTTAAAATAAAAAACCTTGCCAGAGATGCTCACAACATGCATTTCATGTGTAGTTATTCAAAACAAATAGTTAACACAACAACAAACAATGTAGTCATGAAGAGCAATATTGTCATTCCCTAGTAAGTACTTCCATACTCACTCTTTTCAGCGAGGATTCTTACCTCCTGCATATAATTGCATCCATCCAAATTTTATATATATATATATAAGTTCGTCTTCAAATAATTCACTTCATTAATTTGAGATGATTGCTTATAATAGTCCTAAAATCAAGATCGATGTTTAAACGCCAAAACAAGCCGAAGCCATGGTGACATACCAAAATAATTCCTAAATCAAGTAAAACTAAGTCTATTTGGTAATATATACCTGTTTTGTAATATATATATAAAACGTTTTGAACTTTCTTGCTCCAAAAAGGTTTTAAATTGTATTTTAGAAAATTTTTGAAAATCTCTTTCCGATTTTTTCTATAAAAAAAAAAAAAAAAAAAAAAATTATATTTCTTAACGCAATCCTAAATAAACTCTAAATCTAATGCAGCTTGAAGACTTAAGCACACATGTAGGTAAAATTAAGTTGGTTTCTTTCATAACCACTACAAGGAAACAAAGCTATTAAAGAATGAAAGAAGGAAAAATGACATTTATAATCGAAAATTGACAAGACAAGCTTTGCACTCTATCAGGACATGAGATCACAAGCCTTATAACTTGCTATACATTCTACCAATGATGCCCAATAAGAGCCGTCTCCCCCCGGAAAAGACTGTGGTTAGATAACCTGAGAGTCTCTTGATCAACCAGCATCTCAGGTTTAATCAACCGGCATCTTAGCTCACCATCTCGGCTCGGCCACCCTCGATGTACAGTGCTTTTTGCTAAAGAGGAAACCCTAACAGTTTACTATTTGTAATTTTCTTATTTTGTTTAGATTTCTCCCTCATCTATATCAACTTATCCTCGGAAGCTTAACAATTTCAGTGTCCAAGATGCGAATATTTTTGTCTTGAAATTTCGAGAAAATAAGGGAGTACTTCTCTAGAGCTACCACTCATGATGTACAATATATGTACATGGATATATAGCTTCCATTAGAGAAATATTTCTGAAGCACATCATCTAGTGCTGGCTAGATAGGACATAGGACATATTTCGAATATAGCAGCACAACTACTAAGGGCATGTTTAAGTGTGTATTTGAGAAGTTTAAAAGTGTATTTAACACTCTAAAAGTTTATTTGAAGAACAAAATACTCGTTTGGTAAAAAGATTGAAAGTGCTTTTAAGGGTTCAAAAAGCTTAAAAATTGCCAAAACGCACTTTGACAAAAGCTTAAATGATTTTTTTTTTTTTTTTTTTTTTTTTTTTTTTTTGGGTCAAAAATCACTTTTTGACTTAAAAACTCTATTTTTCAAATATAATTTAAAACATGCTCAGGTTCATTGTGACAGTTGGCTAACATATGGTAAAAGTATTTTTATTACATAAACAATTGCATTAAGGAAAACTAAAAGCATGTTTAAAATTGTGTCGGGAAGTAGAGTTTTTAAAGTCATGAAGAGCTTTTAAGAAAAAAAAATATATATATATTTTAAATTTGTCCCAAAAGTGCATTTTAACCATTTTTGAATAAAAAAGTCGAAAGTACCTTTCAAATTTTTTACCAAACATGCCAACTTTTTATTTGACATAACTTTCTAAGTATTAAAAATACTTTTTACCCTATTTAACATAATTTCAAACCCTATAAGTTTGTTTGGTAAAAAAAAAAAAAAAAAACCAACACTTATTTAAGTTTTTTGCTCTAAAAAAGTTTAAAATTGCATTTTGAAAAAAGTTTGAAAATGAGGTTTCTTTAAATTATATTTCCAAATTCAAATCCAATTAAACTCTAAAATCTAATGCAGTTAAAATTTTACCAACCCATAGCTTGGTAAAATAAAGTAGGTTGTACCTCCATCAATTCCCCTACCCTGTCCCGGGGGGAAGATAAATGCAAGATGTTGCCTCCCTTCTTAACCACTAAAAGGAAACAAAGCTATTAAAGAAAGAAAGAAGGAAAAATGACATTTATGATAAAAAATTGACAAGACAAGCTTTGTTAAGGTTTAAAAGTTACGGAATTTCTTGCACTGAGAAGATGCAAGTTAGCTAACACACTGCTAAAAATGTCAAACTTCTAGAGAGAAAAAATAAAGAAGGAAAGAAGAAATATTTACCTACAACTACAGAAAAAGAAGTGCAACTAGGAATTTTTCTACAAAAAAATAGTAAAAAGTTAAAAAGCAATGCACCCGAACCAAAAAGGTTAAAGCAACGGAAGGTGCTCTGATTTGCTTAGTGCGATTACAAGAAGTAAGAATATTTTTACAATTCACAACCTCTCTAATTTAACACAACATTAATACAGACTAATAAGACAAACAAACACAATAAAAAATAAGACAAACCAACATAAAGACAAACATAGTAACAACCGTAACTAACCAATTACATAAAGCTTCAGGAGATTTATTTTATAATAGAGAATAAAGTTTGTAAGAAGGTGAGGATGAGCAGGGTAACAGCTGCTAATGTTGAAAGACCAGCCCATGGAGTGTTGAAATACCTGCGCGCAAGTAGTGCTCGCCATCTAGGCAATCTCTTTTGACAATGTTCATTTAATTCCCTGGAAAGAGCTACGTATTTGCAGTCCTTCACACAAGTGGTGTGGTAAAGCTTGTTGAAGAATTGGACCGCATCCTCTGGATTCATGTAGATAGAAAGGATATTTCTTTCACGAAGTATCTCCACGTCCTTAGTAGTGTCAATGAGGTTGTCCAGGAGTATGGCATAGGAAGTGATCACATCATCGCCTTTGGGGTAGCATTGTTCAAAGCTGATGAGATTCCTCATAAATGTTTCTGTGATCTCATGAATTCTTATTTGAGGAATTTCGAGGATGCCATTGATAAATTTTATGTCAAACATATTTGTAGACTTGCTCTTTCTGAATTTGATTCCAGCTTCTAGGAGACGTGTAGCAGAAGGCACAGGTTCCCATCTGTATGGCATATTCTTTTCTGATTTGTCTACTCCCCTTGATGAAACCAACAATTTTTTAAACAGGTCAGGAATATGTTTGATGTCTTGAGGTTGATGATCAGATACCGTGAACAAGAATACGTTACGAAAAAATTCAATGGCAAGTTGAATTAGGGTCTTCTCGCATATAGGGCCGATGCTCATGCTGAACAAACGCTCAAGTATCTGCCAAGGTACTTGGTTTTCTAGCAATATCAAGTCATGGTCTAGAACTTCAAGCATACTAGGCGTGCTATAAATAGGGTCATTTTCTACTCCGCCCTCCTTCTTAGCGACTGTCCTGTGGAACAGCTCAATAATAAAGCAACTATCAATTACCAAAATTTTCACAAATTCTTCTGAACTACAATGAATCCGTCCAGCATAACATCCACGAGCCTCTCCCTCCAAAGCTTTGATAGAATCGATCATATCTCTCAGCATTGTATTTGGAGACCCTGATTTTTTGAGAAGGCGTTGTAAATATTTAGCTTTAATTGTTTTTGTAGCTTTTAAAACTGGGTTATGACGATGGAGAGGCCCAATCGAAAATGCATCAGGGGTATAAGCTTTTTTATTTTGCCTGTTGAGTGCGATTGGAGTTTTGAAGATGCAACGATTATGTGACATGAACAAATCCTGGGACATCGTTTCTTCTATCGAAGATACCAAGCGTTTAACATCAATTGTATGAGTTTCTTCTCCTTGAACTATATCCATATTTTGTATTTCTTCCATCTTCTCTCTTGACATTCTAAAGCTGTTTCTTCGTGAATGACCAAAACAAACAAGAAAAATAAAGAAAGGAAATACTTTAGGCACAATTCTCTTAAAAATGGATAGAGGAAAATATCAACCTATAAGAATATGAGAGTAACATTTTCCCAAACAAGAGCATGAGTTTTTGAGACTAACAAAATTAAGGTTTTCTAAGCTCATGGTAGCCTATGGTATAGGTTTTCTATGAATGAGACGAATGTATATATTGGCAATTATCTTCTTTACTTTTGAAATGAAAAATGCTTTGATTTTGTTAATAAAAAATAGGAAAAACTTTATTTAACTTCCTGAATTTTCATCATTTTTACAATTATTCTCCCAAAGTTCAGAAATTTTTAATTTAGTGTATCGAATTACTAATTTTTTGCAATGTCACCATTATGTTAGGTTTTTCTATTAGATCCTGTCAAAATTTTCAAAATACCCATTTTTTTTATTAAAAAAAGTTGCAAAAAGATAAAGTGTTGGTATTTTTGTAAATTTCGTTAAATTCTGACCAACACCTGAATCTTTATAATTTCTTTTTTTAAAAAAAAAATTCAAAAAACAAAATGTGGGGTATTCTAGTAATTTTGACACTCCTCTATTATGATTTATCAGAAAAATATAACGGTTGGGTGACATTGCAAAAAATTAGAAGTTTAATACACTACATTGAGAGTTTTTAAATTTTAAAAGAGTAATTACAAAAGTGATGAAAATATAGAAAGATTAAGTGAAGTTTCTGTTGAAAAATATGGCATGACTACTTCAAGTGGAACCAAATGAAAGGAAAAATACGTGGCATTAAAATCAGATACCAAATATTAATTGCAACTTCTAACCAGTTCCAATGCTCTTAGTTATTGATGTTTTGGCTCTTATAGTGAAGTTCCAGCCTACCTTAAGGATATATCCTGCAAGAAAAGTTCATATAAACCCATCAAAAGAAATATCAAAATGTTTTTTGTTCTTTTTTTGCCTGTTAAAATTCTTTCTTCAGGAATGATCAAAAGAAAGGAAAAAAAAAGGAAAGAAAAACAAAACAAAATAAAAGATAACTTTAGGCGCAATTCTCTTAAATCTTTGTTTTTGATTCGTAAACTGAAGTTCTAGGCCGCCTTCAACACCCTGCAAGAAAAGTTCATTCTCTTTTCGCTCGTATTTAAATGAAATTATTATAAGTGGATTTTTCAGATAACGTAAGTTCTACACTATAATCCAGTTTTAGACACCAAAATGAGTAACTCTTATCTGATTTAAAAGAAAAAAAAATAAAATCACTTAGACTCTTGAATTGCCATGCGTTTTGAGAATGACTCCCTTAAATTTTAAAAACTCTCAATTTCACTCCCCTGAACTTTTAATTTGATGCAATGTACTCCCTCTGTCAATTTTTAGCAGAAGTTAAACATGATTAAATGACCTTCATACCCATGATTTTTTTTTTTTTTTTGTAAAATTCTAAATTTACCCTTGTGACACAATTGTTTTTTTTTTTTTTGATAAAAAAAAAGAAGCAAAAATCGAGGGAATTTTGGTATTTTTGTTAAAGTTAACCCTGAAAATTGACGGAAGGGGTCTTTTGTCAAGTTTATAAAAAATATAAAAAATAAATAAAATAAAAAAAGAAGGGAAAGATAAACTCTTAACAGGATTAAATAGCATAATAAACAGGGAGTTATAATATAGATATAGATGCTTAAACTAACGAAACATGTTTAATGAGTATAAAGAAAACTCCATATACAGGGTTTATTTGCAAAGTACAAACGAGTGAGCTTCATAAATCATACTGATGCATATTGAAGATGAAAATAGAAATTAGATTCAGTGACGAACTTGGAGAAAAAACACTATAGTCTATAGCCTTGAAAACAGATAAGGAGATAAAAGGATCCCCATACCTCAATCTTTGTTCCCAGGAAAGTAGGCAACTAAACTACCATAGTCATGAGTTGAGGTACGTTTTGCAGTACAAGTTTGGAGCAAGTGCGCCCTTTTTATTGATGGAAATGGAAGTAGGGTCAACTATACCATGCATGTGCGAAACAGCTCAGCAGGGCCAACTATACCATGCATGTGCGAAACAGCTCAGCAGGGCCAACTACACCATGCATGTGCGAAACAGCTCAGCATATATATTAACAGGGGCTGAACTACGTACAGGGCTGGGGAAATTTTTTAAAACTCCATCAAAATACTATTAGGCTTTGTTTGCAAAGGACTTGGGAAAAAAAACAAATTGACTATTATTCCTCTCAAAATTAATTTTAAAAATTCTTATTTTTTACATTACATCATTCATTTTTTATTACTATTTAAATAAAAAAAATCATTACAAAACAATTTTTTTTTTTTTTTTCACATTATTCAAATTTGCTACAGTTTTAATCAACTTCATTTTTCAAGTCCTTTAGGAAACACACCCTTAAGTCCACTATTAACCCTTATATTTCACTTTTTATCCCTCTAAATTACTATTTCACCCCCTTAAGTGTTCATTTTTTTTTTTTTTTTTGCTTATTATATTAGATTTATCCAATAGGGACAAGTAAAAAACAGTTGTCTTTTGCTTATTATATTTAAATAAGACTGCAATTTTTCGCATTGCACAAGGCTGCACTTCTTTGTATAGTGTGAAAAGACTTGTGAAAAATGTAACTTAAAGACTTCTTGCTTATTTTTTTTTTTTTTACCAATAATAGTAAAATGGCTAGTTAAGAGGATAAAAGCTATTTTTTCACACATTTCCTATTTTAGGGGCAAATTTAGCACAAGAGGGGGCTTAAGTTTCCCAAAAATTTAAACATTCATCTATAATTATATATATATATATATTTTTTTATGTGGTAGAACCTTAAAAATTAGGTTTTTTTTTTCCTCACTCAAATTTCTGATTCCGTCTATATATAAAATGTGTCCATTGACCTGTCTCCAAGGGGTAGCTCAATCAGCTAGGGACCACGCATTATGAAGCGGACGTCAAGTTTGAATCCCCTCTTGTGTGAACATGTATTAAAAAAAAAAAAAAAAAAAAAGGTGTCCTTTGACCTTAAGTAAAACAGTAAGTCAAGTTTGAGTAATATTATAGGCCCAAGATGTTAAGATAATAGCCCAAAACCGACTTTCCATCCGAATCTTTGCATCGCTATTGATGCAATATGTTAGCGTTCTAACATAGGAAAATGCAAGCGGTGCCAATTACCATAGGAAAATGCATACAATATTATTAACATAGGAAAATGCAAGTGGTGCCAATTACCATGCCCCATGCACGCATGTGCGAAAAAGTTCAGGGAAATGAAAGAAAAACAAAACAAGGAAAGTTTTTTTATTACAATTTTCATACAATGATACAAAACTATGTGACAGTTAATAAATAGTAGGGGAAAGTTCATATACTCTCCTCAAACTACCACCCAATTAATAATATCCTCCCAAACTTTCAATTGTGACAATGCCCCTTTTCCAAACTATCAAAACATTGTTAATGTTTTTTCCAATGATCAAACTACCCTTAGTAAAATAAAAACAAAAAACACTAAAACTTCTAGAAAAAACCTATATATATAATTCAAGTAGTGGCCAAATTAAAAAAAAAAATAAAAATAAGAAAAAAAAATAAAAATTTCAATTTCTTTTTATGAAAATTGAAACTTATCTTCCTTTTTTTTTTTTTGAAAATTTTTTAAAATAAAAATTTCCGTTTAAAAAAATTAAAAAAACTTCGTTTGAAATTAATAAAATTAATTTTTTTTTGTTTTTTTTTTTAAAAATTAATTAATTAATTAATTTTTTTTTTTCAAATTAATATAGTTATTTTTGTCTTATTGAGAAATCTATAGGGATATTTTTATCTTTTTGTTAGCCTTGTCCCTTGTGAGAGACATTGACAATGTTTTAGTAGTCTTTGAAGGGATACTATCACAATTAAAAGTTTGGGAGAGACATTATCAATTAGATGGTAGTTTGAGTGTGGTATGTGGACTTTCTTCTAAATAGTAAAATAATTAAGAGTGCTTGGTTAACAAGTCAACTACTTATAATTATATTGACAAATCATATTTTTTATTTAATCATTTTACTAATTAAAGACAGCCATATCATTAAATAAAAGGACCCATTGTGTTACTATATATATTTTGAGAGACACATTGTAGTATCCTATCAAAATATCATGTTACCAAACAAAACCGTCAGTCAGCTTTGAGGTTTGACTATGGAAGCATCTAAGCAAGTATTTGCGAGGTGTTAATTAGATTGCAGCAACAAACAAGAAAGCTAACAATCAGCATCTAATTAGACGACAAGTGACTGCTAATTAATAACATTTTACAAGAAGTGAGCAGTCTCTCTTAACTTCATTAATCTTCTTCAAAGTGAGGACTTGGAGTTGTCAATTGTAATATATGCATCTATTGTGGTCTTGACCGGCCGACCCAGTTATAATCACGTGAAGACTTGTAGTTGGACCAAAAAAGTGATAAGGCTAGAAATAAGCATAGAATCCTTATAAACTAGCATCAAGCACACAATAGATGGTCTAGTAATCATCAAAAATGGTGAACAGAGTGTTGGTTATTGAAAGCAATATGATAGCAAATATAATGAACTTATGATTATGCATTGCAGTAGCTAATTGGTTTGAATCCTAGATTTTATCGTCTTTCACCCCTTCTCATACCAAGGCTAAATTCTAGAGTCTGTCTTAGTGTCCGTTTGATTTGGAAGCTGTTACTTCTTACCATATAAATCTTGTTGGTTTTTTAGACCAGTAGTCATTATTCCCCAATCCGCTGCTAGCCATTACTCCCAACTTTTTGTTTATTTATTACTAGTTTGCGAATTGATATCCATTACTACCCAGTCTTAGTGATAACTCTATTTTGTTAGTTATTTAATTTGAGCAACTCCAGCAGTTCTTGTAAATTAGTTTGTTTTAGCTAAATTTAGTTACTATGCCTTATTTTCTTACTCCAACAATCATTGTAAAATAAAAATTTTCTCAACAATTGTTACAGTAAACTTTCAATCTTATAAGTAATATTTTCTCTTTCTTTCTATTTTTTTAATCTTTTCTCTTTCCACTCTCTCTTTTTATGGGACAAGAAAATGAAATGATAAAAAAAAATAATAATAATACTAAAATATAATATTTAATTAGAGCATTTCCAGGAGAATAGACAAATCTTTTCTAATAGTTAGATTTAATCATTATTAGCATTTTTTTCCTTTCCAGAATAGCCAATTTGTAGTTTTTCCTTCTAATATGAATAGTGAATAGGCTCACACTATAAACTTTGTTTATTAAAATTTTTCCCTCCCTTTCTTTTACTCTCTCTCTCCTCCTCTTTCTTTTATACTTTCTCTCACAGAAAATAATATTTAAAGAAAATAAGGAGTACAATAGAAAATCTATTAGAGTGTATATGAAAAAAATGAATAGCTAAATTAAAAATGTGTACTTTTTCAGAAGCTATTTAGCCTATTTTTGCGGGAGATGCTCTTAGAGTAGAAGATTAAAATAGTGTTTTGTTGGAGTGTGTAGTGAAAAACTAGTAGTTAAAATGAAAAAGAAAAATAAATAAATAAATAAAAAATTGTATTTTGAGTAAAAACTCTTGCTAGAGATGCTCTTCATGTGTAGTTATTCAAAACAAATAGTTAGTACACAACAACAAACAATGTAGTCATGAAGAGCAATGTCATTCCCTGTAAGTACTTCCCTACTTACTCTTTTAACGTGGATTCTTACTTCCTGCATATAATTACATCCATACAAATAATATATATATATATATATATATATATATATATATATATATATATATATATATATTATTTGAGATGATCGCTTATAATAGTTCTAAAATCAAGATCGATGTTTAATCGCGGAAACAAGCCGAAGCCATGGTGACATACCAAAATAATTCCTAAATCAAGTAAAACTAAGTCTGTTTGGTAATATGTATATATATCTTGCTCTAAAAAGGTTTAAAATTGTATTTTAGAAATTTTTTGAAAATGAGGCTTTTTTTAAAGCTCTTTCCTACCCTTTCTATATATATATATATATATATATATATATATAAATAATTATATTTCCTAATGCAATCCCAAATAAACTCCAAATCTAATGCAGTTTGAAGACTAGCCCACAGGCAGGTAAAAGTACGTTGGTTTCTTTCATAACCACTAAAAAGGAAACAAAGCTATTAAAGAATGACAGAAGGAAAAATGACATTTATGATCGAAAATTGACAAGACCGCTTGGCTACTTTGAGGGAGCCTTGACCTCCAAAAGCACAACAAGTGTGCAGTTTGATAATTTCCAGCCTGCCTCTTTATTCCTTCTACCTCCTATAGGAAAAATGTTACATAAGAGACCTAGTATTAGGTCTGGACTTTAGTATTCAGATTCTGACCTTACAAGGGAAGAATCGTAAATACTATTATGACTTTATTGAAAACAAAATAAAAGAAGATACTCTCCTTATTAGTTTAAACATGAGTGTCACGTTTGGAGATAATCTCCTTATAGAATAATAAAACCTAATATGGAGATACTCTCCTTATTGAACTAAACTTGAGACACACGTGACTTGGGGTTCACATCATTCCCCTTCCCTAACAATTCCCTTGTCCTCAAGGGAAAATTCTGGAAATTGCTTTTGAATGAATTCCTGCTCTTCCCATGTTGCTTCCGCCGGTGATAATCCCTGCCAATGAATTAAAATCTCAGGCTTCTTGTTATGAATCCTCTTCTCCAACACAGCTCTTGGTTTCGGAATGATACGATCATCTTCCAAGACATCCGGCAGTTGTGGCAAGGCAATTTGTTCTCCCCCTAGATGTCGTTTGAGCAAACTGACGTGGAAAACAAGATGGATGCGAGCTCCTAATGGCAACTCCAGCTTATAAGCTACTGGACTTTTTTTTTTGATGATTTTGAAGGGCCCAAAAAACCTTGCTGACAGCTTGGCACTTCTGCGTAGGTGGACGGATACCTGTTTATATGGATGTAATTTAAGAAACACCCATTCCCCCTCCTCAAACTCTTCTTCCCGATGCTTACCATGCATCATACACTTTCTTCATTCTTTCCTGCATCAACTTCATGTTCTCCCTCAGCTCCCTTAACACTTGATCACGTGTCAGTAGCTCCCTTTCCACCACTTCTACCCTTGCCGTCCTAGGTAGATAAGTAAGCAAGGTGGGTGGATCTCTCCCATAAACTGCTGCAAAAGGGGTGGTTTTGAGGGTAGAATGCCAGCTTGTATTATAACTGTATTCAGCACAAGCCAACCACTTGCCCCACTCCTTGGGTTGAGAGCTCGTAAAACAACGCAAATACATTTCCATGGTGCGATTCACAACCTCAGTTTGGCCATCCGTTTGCGGATGATAAGCGGAGCTAAAATTGAAATTGGTACCCTGCAATCGGAACACTTCCTTCCAAAAATGACTGGTGAACGCCGGGTCCCTATTGCACACAATCGACTTAGGCATACCGTGGAGCTTAAAAATATTTTCAAAAAAAACTTGAGCTACACTCATGGCAGTGTAACAATCCTTGGGGTGTAAAGCTCTCCACCTTATGGCGTTGACAAACTTCACATTCCTTGATGAACTCCTTTATTTGTCGCCGCATTTCCTTCCAATAAAAATTCGCCCGTATCCTTTGGAAGGTCTTTTGGTATCCTTCATGAAATCCCCCATGTATTTGCTCTATAATTGCGGATATAAGTGCAGATCGCTCCGAAAGATAAATTCGTTCTTTAAAAAACAGAATACCTTCCTTATACTTCCATGGGCCTACGGCTTCTCCATCTTGGATTCTTTGCACCAGCTCCTACATCTCTACATCACCTTCTATTTCCCCTTTGATCTCGTCCAACCAGTTGGCAATTGGACTTGAAATGGCGGCTAGCTCCCCTGGAACCTGCATATCCCCTCTGCTTGATAAAGCATCAGCCACCACATTCTCTCTCCCCTTTTTGTACTCGATGGAAGAATCAAACCCCATCAGCTTATATAACCACTTTTGTTGAGCAGTAGTGGAGATTTTTTGGGTCCATAGGTATTTTAGACTATGCTGATCCGATCTTACCACAAAATGTCTACCCAGCAAATATGGTCGCCACTTTTGAACCGCCATGACGAGAGCCAATATCTCCTTCTCGTAGGTGGATAATAATAATTGGGTTCCCTGCAATGCTTGACTAAAAAAAGCAATCGGCCGTTCTTGAAGAAGCACGGTGCCAATGCCCACCCCTGAGGCATCACACTCAACCATGAATTCTTTAGAGAAATCTTGTACGGCAAGGATGGGTGCCTGGGTCATAGCTCGTTTGAGGTCTTCAAAGGCTTTTTTTGCTCCGGTTGTCCATGTAAAATTATTCTTCTTCAACATGCGGGTTAAAGGGCCCGCGATTTTCCCATAGTCATGGATAAATCGCTGGTAGTATCCCGTGAATCCCAAGAATCCCCGCATTGCCTTGAGGGTCCTAGGTTTCGGCCATTTCTCCATGGCCTCTACTTTGTCGGGGTCAACTCCTACTCCCTTGGATGAAATTACGTGGCCCAAATATTGAACCTCATGTTGACCAAATAGGCATTTGGTCCTTTTGACATATAACTGCTGATTTTTCAATACTCCCAACACAGTGGAACATGTTGTAGGTGTTGCTCCCAAGTACTACTATATACCAATATGTCATAAAAAAAACCAATACAAATTTACGGAGATAAATTCGGAATACCTCATTCATGAGTGCTTGGAAAGTGGATGGCACATTTGTCAATCCGAACGGCATGACGAGGAACTCATAGTGCCCGTGGTGTGTGCGAAAAGCTGTCTTCTCAATGTCGGCCACCTCCATCCTCACTTGATGATACCCGGAGCGCAAATCCAATTTGGTGAAGAACTTGGCTCCATTCAATTCGTCCAGGAGTTCATCAATAACAGGTAGGGGATACTTATCCTTTACCGTTATTTTGTTCAACTCGCGGTAATCGACACACATTTTCCAAGTGCCATCCCCCTTCTTTACTAAGAGTACCGGAGATGAGTAGGGGCTATTAGAAGGTCGAATTATTCCCCGCTCCAACATGTCTTCGACTTGCTTCTCAATTTCAGCTTTTTGATGAAACGGGTAGCGGTAGGGTTTAACACTTATTGGACTTGCCCCCGGCTACAAAAGGATGCGATGGTCGTGGTTGCGTGGAAGAGGTAGCCCACGTGGTTCCTGATAAGTGTCAAATATTGCATATTTGGACCCCTTTATTTACATTAGTTAATCCTTTAGTTGTGTCGTTATTTAATATTTTGTGTTAGTTTTGTGTTTTTAGTGTTTTGTAGGTCATTGAAGAAAAACTGCAGCTTTAAAGGGAAAAATGCGAAGTTTGGAAGAAAGCATACTTTGAGAAGACCTAGATTGTGTGATTAAGTCTAACCAAATCTAAGGAAAGGTTAAATCAGATTAAAGTTCAGATTGGATAAGATTTCGGATCGGATTCAAATTCAGATTCTGCACACATCTTAGTATTTTGACCATAACTCTCCGCTCAAATATCTGATTGAAGTGATTCAAACGGCATTGGAAAGCTAGCTCAAAATAATACAATTTGTTGTGAAATAGGATTTTCGTAATTCGTACAGTTACTATGTCAAAATCGCCCCGCAATTAAAGGACACAAATCTAGACGAATTCTATTCCGATTTCAGACTTCTATTTTGACTGGGAGACAGACTTCCGAATTATCTAGGTTTACTTGGGCTTCTAGGACTTCCCTAAGCCTATAAATAGACTTCTTTGCATTCAAGAAAAGATACACAATACCAGAGAGCAAAATTCTTTTGTTTAGTTTTTCTTTAGGTTTAGATTTAGGTTTAGATTTTATTTTTATGTGGAGCTAAATTCCCAACTAAGGTTGGGGATGAAGCCTCACCAATGAAGAACATCAATACTTTTATGTAAGTTTTTATTATTCTGATTTTATTGGGTTTTATATTTCAATTGTTTTACTTCTAATCAATTGTATGGAGTGATTCTTGGATATCTCTTGTGATTCAAGGATACATGTGATGATTTGAAATAATTTCATATGATTGATTGCTTGGCTTTTAACTCATAAAAATTGGATATCCCTTGTGATTTGTTCTAAGGATACATCTGGTGTTTCAATTTAATTTGGATTCCTTTTGTGATTTGGTCAATGAATTGATACATGGGATGGTTTTGATTAATTCTTTGAAGTATAGTAAAACATATCTATGATTTAATTTGTGAGAACTTCGGATTAATATTGATGAACAGAAAGTATGTTGTTATGATTTGGTGAGTGTGAATTCCCAAACCTTAGTACCATTATCCTTAGATTTACTTATTTTATTTAGTTTATGTTTATCCTTTAATTTTCAAAACTCAAAAATCAAAACCCTTTTAGAACTAGATTAGGATTTAATTAGTTTAGATATAAATTGCTCTTTCAAAAATACAATTCTCTGTGGGATCGACCTCGCACTTGCAATCCATTAAATTACAATTGATTC
Source organism: Corylus avellana (assembly GCF_965113065.1). NCBI lineage: Eukaryota > Viridiplantae > Streptophyta > Magnoliopsida > Fagales > Betulaceae > Corylus > Corylus avellana. Next base: position 10,735,535 of record NC_142497.1, read on the forward strand.
GTGCACTTGCGAGTTAAATAAATTTGCACAACAGTTCCTCAAAAATTGCCTTGCTTGCTTCTAAGATTGCGTCCATCTCCTTTGTTTTTACCTCCCCCATGTTTTCTATATCTTCAAGTTGCACGTCATTCTTGGTGGAGAGGATGGAATGTAATTCTCTAGTTGGGTTCTCTGTAGCCCGCACTCCATGCAGTGTTACTTGCTTTCCTTTCCAAGTAAACTTCATCTTCAATTCCTCAAAATCCCACCATATAGGCCCTAATACTCGCAACCACTGGGCACCCAACATGATCCCATAACCTTCTAAGGGAAGAACAAAAAACTCAATCTGAAATTTCCACCCCTGCAACTTCACTGCACTTGGGTGGGACTTCCCCGGACTTGTAATTTTTTCTCCCGATGCCATGATTACCTCCATAGTCTCCCTCTTTTTCGGAATTAATCCCAAGACCTCGACGAGGGCTAAGCTCACAAAATTGTGAGTGCTCCCTGAGTCAATAAGTACCAAAGAGATGGATCTCCCAATTTGGCCATAAACCTTCATTGTGTCTGGTGCATCTCTTCCCGTGATGGCATGTAGGGAGATTTTTGGAAGGTCTTCATTCTCTCCTTCTTCCTCCTCCATTACTCCATCCCCATCATCACCTTCCCCTCTATATGCTTCAATCATAAACAATCTTTTACAATGGTGCCCTGGTCCATACTTGTCATTGCACTTGAAGCAAAGACCCCTCTCCTGTCTCTCTTTAAGCTCCGCAGGCGTCAATCTTTTAACCTGCATGGTTGGCTGTCCTGCACCAAAGGGCTAGTTCAGGGGGGTTCGTCGGGTGTCTGGTATGGTATTTTTTCAAAGGGCTAGATGTCGACCTTCATACAAACGAGCCAGGCCGATGGCAGATGTGAGAGTGTGCGGCCTTCCTGCTAAGACATCTGCCTTGATAGGCTCCTTCAATCCGCTTACAAAACAACTAACTTGTTGGCTCGAGGTTAAGGTCCCTATTTTTGAAAGAAGGGACTCAAAGCTTGCTTGATAGTCCTTGATACTCCCCTGCTGCTACAACTTCGTCATTTCTCCAAAGGGATCATAGAATTGGTTGGGGCCAAACCGAGCGCATAATCCTTCTGTGAGTTCAGCCCAACGTACTTCCCACCCCTCTCTCAGCAAGATTTGATACCACAACTGAGCTTCCCCTTCCAGGTGGAAAGAAGCCAGGGGTGTTTTCTCCTCTTCTGACGTCCCTTGGAATCTAAAAAACTGTTATGCTCTACAGATCCATCTGGTGGGGTCTTCTCCCCCATTGAAGTATGGGAACTCCAACTTGATGTGTCTGTTGGTGAACGACTTGTTCCGTTCTCTGGTTTCTGCCCGGGAATTTTCTCCCTTATCCTCGTGTCTCTTCCCCTGAGAACTCTCCCCTTCTTCACGCCGTGTTCCTCCTTGCGTAGATATCTTCTCCAGAATTTCTGTCAAACGGGCCATCATCTCTTGTTGGACTTCTGATATTATGTGCACTGACTGCTCCAAATTTCCCACTCTACCTTCCATCGCTGTTTGTTGTACGTTCTTCATCACTGATCTCGTCACTGGCCGAGATTCTAGAGTAAAATCTCGGTAGGTCCAACTTTTATTCCTAGAGCGGCCTATGTTGATTCTCTATGGTTTCTTCCGAGGGAAACCAGGCCTTTTACAGTTTCGGATAGGGAGAGGAACTTAGCTCTGATACCAATTGATGAGAATCAACTAAGACAAAGACAAGAACCTAAAAGCTTGGCTACTTCGAGGGAGCCTTGACCTCCAAAAGCACAACAAGTGTGTAGTTTGATAATTTCCAGCCTGCCTCTTTATTCCTTCTACCTCCTTTAAATAGGAAAAACGTTACATAAGAGACCTAGTATTAGGTCTGGACTTTAGTATTCAAATTCTGACCTTACAAGGGAAGAATCGTAAATACTATTATGACTTTATTGAAAACAAAATAAAAGAAGATACTCTCCTTATTAGTCTAAACGCGAGTGTCACGTTTGGAGATAATCTCCTTATAGAATAATAAAACCTCATATGGAGATACTCTCCTTATTGAACTAAACTTGAGGCACACGTGACTTGGGGTTCATATCATACTCCTTAAGGTATGCTTTATTATCAAATTGCTCCCTCCGTGCACCTATTGTTTGGGCTTTTAACGTAAACTGTGATACCTAGGCCTTTCTCCTTCCCATTGGCAAGGGGTTGCGGGGTGGCCACCCACCCACACTCACTAGCGGTGGCAGAGGGAGTGGTACGTCGAAACCCACGCTCTCCACCATTGGGTGTGGGTGTTCGTTTATGAGTGGGTTGTCCCACCCACCAACAAAGGGGTGTAGGGTCGCCCCACTACCCGCTCTGTCCATTAGCAGAGGGCATGAGTCGCAACCTATCTACTATGCAACTTGTGAGAGTGAGTGGGTGGGTCGGGGCAAACACCCCTTGGTAGAGGGGGCACGACCCAACCACCAACAAAGGAAGAGGGCAAGTTGTTGCCCCATTGCTGCCTTGACGTAGTGGCGATGGGCATGGGTGGGGCGACCCACACCACTACCAGTGGGCAATGGGGGCAACAAGGTGATCCACCCCCTCCTCTATTGGTGGGTAGGGCAGCCCACCCATTCAGAAAGAGCGTGGGGTGGGTTGGTGGTGCGATCCATGGGGCGATTGGTGGCCGCCCGATTTGTAATACACCACACTAAGTTAGGATTAAGGACACCATGAATTAGCGCCAAAGTGTTTATAATAAAGTTGAATTAATCACAAATCCCAAAAGGAAGAGAAATTGAGATTTTAAATACTTAGAAGAAACTCCCTACGAAGATCGTCTAAATGGTAGGTAATGGAAAAATAGGAAAGACATTTGTTTATCGTTTGAACGGTCCACATCAGCAAAAAGTCTAGACGATCCGAAGACCATCCGGACAGTGATAGTCTGCATGCAAATCAAATGGAGCCAATTTAGCACAGATGCATGGAAGGGCTTATTTAAAGGTCTAGGATAAACCCTAGACACCCCATTTGAGACATTTAGCCTCCCAAAAGGACCAAAACCTTTGAAAGAAAGAAAATATGAAAGACGAGGAGGGAGTCAAGGAGTACCAAAACAACTACCTCGAGGAATTCTACGAGCTTTGTGAGTAAATTCTCACCTTGAATCTAAACTAATATTTTCGAGCATGAATATTTTGTTATGAACTGTACATTCTTACAATATCATAAGTGTTCTTGATTCATGTTATGAGCCCAATTTTATATGTATGACGAGATGACTCATTGTGATCAATGTAACCACGTATGGGCAGGGTCGAACCTGGTCAGAAAACTAGTGGATGGCTTGCTATATGCATTATGGGGCGCCAAAAATGTACTTGATGTCTTTTTAGACGCGCAAACCCTATCGTGAATGAGTTAAGTACACAAATAGGTCATATTGAATGCAATTATGAGTTCTTACATACATTTATACTTATGTAATGAATGATTTTCTGCCTTATTTCAAAGATTATGAACTATTGTATGTGAAGTTTTATGTTTGACTTTCATTAAAAGGTGTTCATAGCATTACCTTGTTTACGAGAGTTTACTATTCATTAATTAGTTGATTTATGTTTTATGTGTTTCCACTTGTAAAACATGAAGCCTTGATGTATGTCTTTTAAGTAGTTAGGTATTACTGAGAATATAAGAGGTCGGAATTGAATAATTATTCTAATTCTTTAATTTGGAAGCAACTCATATTTCATAATTGGATTCGAACTAAAATTACTAAAAAGCTTATTTGATTTCTACTTTTTTTTTAAACTCAGATTAAAAAAATAAAAAAATAAAACCAAAAGAGGTTGAACATGTGGTGGCTGGCCACCCACCGTAGTGGGCATTGGGGGTGGTGTGCCACCCCAGAGGACCTCACTATGGCCCTTTGCGCCACCCCCATTGTGAATCGGGTGCCTAGGCCACCCTAGAATCTTACCGAGGGTGGTCTTGGCCACCCCCGATGGCATTGGGGTGGCCGCGCCACCTCCAGAGGGCCTCACCGGTCCACTACGAGGCCTTCTGGGGGTGGCACTGCCACCCCAGGGCCTTCTATGAGTGGTCGGCTGGCCACATGATTTTTTGTTTTTATTTTTAAGTTTGAGAGAAAAGTTAAAAAAAAAATTAAGGTTTTTTTTTTTTTTTTTTTGGAAATCTTGTCCATTTCTTTAGGAAAAGCTATTAATTTAATATTTTAGAGGAATAACTATTTCTTTGTGTAATTGATTAGGGATTTCCATGGGAATAACTATTCATAGGAATAGACCCTTACCAAATAAAAGAATGACTATCATATAGGAATAGTCATTTTATTTCATGGTTCTATTCCGCAAAACTAATGGACCGTTAATGCTTAGAAACGATTTAAATTTTATAATTTGAGAAATTGTAAAATTGTAAAAAAGTTTGATATGAGTTGGGGTTTTAGAAGCTGTGTCAGAACAAGGCTCTTCGTATGGGCATTTTACCTCGTTAACCCTTTCTTTATTTTTGTGCAGTTTTTTGGACTGAGAAATTGGATATGATTTGGATTTGTGTATTTTGTTGCTTTTGAATAGCTTTTGTTGCTTTTAATGAGCTTTTGTGAGGGCAGGGGAGAGGAAGCCTTGGGAGGCTGACAACTGTCTTTAAGTACTCAACGTTGGGCAAACCTAAAAAGTAGGCTAGTGAAGCATTTGGCTGTGTTTGGCAATGGAATGGAATAAGGGAGTGGAACGGTAGTGTAGCAAGATTTGTTTGATATAAGAGAACAAAGTAAGAATGTTTTGTATAAAAAAGTGAAAAAATTTGTTTTGTAATGATTTTTTTATTTGAATAGTAATAAAAAGTGATTGATGTGATGTAAAAAGTAAGAATGTTAGAGTGAATTTTGAGAAGATTTTTTTTGATTTTTGGGTCCGGTTCGGCCCTTTGCCAAACACAGCCAGGGTCCATGACAGAAAGGATGATTTTTCTATTCTAATTGGGGAGGGGCCAGAAATTTAAGTGAAGGGCCAAGTATCAATTTTATTAATATTTTAAGAAAATTTTGTAATTATAAATATATATAAATATATTAACTACATATAGGGGAGCCATGGTCCATTCTAGTTTCGTTTGTCCAATACAAGGTGGGATTCTAATACACATGTGGGTGTTAAGGGCTGGCAAAACAAGTACCTGACATGACCTGTTTATGACCCGTTTATCCTATGCATATTTTTTTTATAATAAAGTTTATCTAAGCATCAAAAAAATAGTTACATGCATATGATAAATGGGTACCTATTTTGCTAAATGGGGTGGTTTGACCACTTTCTTTGGCCAAATCAAGGGTGACTGTATCATCCTCCTCTAACCATTTGGCCATCCCCAAATTGTTGCCGATCTGGCCAAAATCATCTTGATTCCCATTTTTTTTTAAAAAAATAAAATTATTTATATTTTTTTAATGATATTTTTGTTATTTGGGATACATTGTGAATTTTTGATAATTTAGGGGGCAAATTGATATAATATTTAGTTCAAGAATGATATTATAAAATTGAGTGCTAGTTTTTTCCTTTTTGTTTTTATAGTCGTACATCATGCACTGTTTGTGCATGGAATAGCGAGAAAACATTCTCTGTTGGTGACGATGCTTTTTTGCTTTGCTATGTGGCTCACGTGATCCTCAGTTCAACGCTTTCACTTTTTAATTTTATATTGACAGTTACATTTATAATTTTATTTTTAAAATTTTTAATTAAAGGGGACACATGTCTCCCTTCCATTATAAATTCAACAGAGTGTGATTTATTCGATAATGGTTTTGACCTTAGGAAGTAAATTGATAAAATTTAGGATTAAATATCATTGGCCAAAAATGGAGGTGGTCGAACCACCCATAATTATAAAAATGGGTGAAAATTCATTAGTTTTATTAACAAAAGATAAATGGAGGTACAATTTCAGTATTTAGCCATAACCTCGGTATCATTTATGACACGAAAAGAAACCTAGGTGGGAAAAAATAAAGGCGTTAAAACCCAGGTGCCAAAAGATTATTTAACCCTAAAATTTAGGAACTTTTGAAGCATTTTTCCCTCTAACAATTGACCAACATCATTTTGGTATCCGTCTCTTAGTAAAAGATTTGATACCCCTACCATTTTTCTTGTAGCTTTCCCGTTCTTAGAATTTGTTGTTCAAACCACACCGTACAAATCCTTCGACTGCTTGAAGTCTACCGGTGGGTCGGTAAGGAAGTCACTTATAGAAGATGTTCGTGTGGGGAGTTGAAGTAGTTGAGCTTGTTGTTGTACAACTGGTCTGAGTATTTTATGTTTACTTTGATCTTTTATGGTGAAGTGATTTCTTAAGTTTGACTATCTTAAAATAGTTTTACCTTTGATGTATTTAAAGGATTTCCACTTCGCCAACAAATCTTGTATCGTTGACGTGTGAATGATTTATCTCTTTTTGGTGGTTTTGAGATTATTATTGTTGCAGTATTTCATTTATTATATTTACTGCATATTGTGTTTTGAGCATTGGGGATGGGATCTTATCCCCTTTAAAGAATTTTGCCAAAATATGTATCTCAAGCGAAAATGCTATTTTTTTGCTCCTGTCAGTTGATTCGAAGCTTCTATATCCCTGTTCCATTGGCTCGCTTCTTATGGAACCCTTTTTGCTGTAAAGGAAATACCAAAATACATTGACTTTGGTGTATTATATCTCACAGTCTTGGTTGTGACTCTTTTATCAATTGTATATGTATCTCTTAGTTTTTCCAGCTTTTCTTTTGTAGCTGGTCTGAAACTAAGCAATATTTGGGTGTCTTTTGTTGCACCCACAACTATCACCATGAGTAGCTAATGTTGGCAGCATTTCTGTTTGCTTCTTCCATCTTAATGATCATGCTCGGAGCATGAAATATGGATTATTCCAATGGATAGTATACTTATTTTGGTCTTAATTTGGTTATTTGTAATTTTTTTTTTCCCAGGGAAATTCATTCTGATTCCATTGATGGAGTAGTCAAGAGCATAAGAGCTCTTTACAATCACAGAACAAAATAGTTCTGAAAGATTATAGCCGAAGCTAAAGGATTGCACGTCATAGATCAAAAACATACAGATCTTAAATTGAAATCTTATCTATGATGTTAAACATTTGCAAACCCTACCCAATCTTTAGCTTATAGAACAAATATGCTCTAGCAGACTCCTTCCGAGGGCAAAGGTAGCACATTTCCCAGGCATGAGCAAAAGACCCACACCCAAACTATTCCCTTCTAGACCCGAAAGCCAGAAAATTATTCACGTCCTCAACCCAAAGGTTAGGACAACAAAACATACAAGAAAATACAAGGAAAAAAAAAAACAAAGCAACTAAAACCCACAAACCAGCAGCACCATCAGAATAAGGAGTAGAGGGAAGCTACCGGAAGATTCTGGCCGAAGCACAAAAGACATAAAAAGCCCACAAGTACCAAAGGAAGGTTGCTGGAAGAATTTGGCCGGAGCGCAACAGACCACGCATTGGTGTGTGGTTGCCCAACAAAGAAGCAGAAGGTGCCGTCGAAAGCGGGCGCAGCCGGTGAGCGCGGTGGTGGGGCGTGTGTTGAGGTAGGTATGACGGAGGGAAGTAGATCGAGCTTTGAAAAGTCCAATCCAAGAGCCCAGTCGAAACCCGGAAAAAGACATGGCCAAAGACGATGGATGGCATCGGAACTGAGTTTTTTAATAACAAAAGACCCCGGGCGGGGGGGGGGGGGGGGGGGGGGGGGGTGGGGGAGAGTTGTTGAAGAAAAGCATGGAAGGTGGAGGGGAGGAGGGGGAGAGCAAAAGTTCTCTCCCTCCTCCTGATGGCGCTTGCTACTAGAGAGGAAACCCTAGCAGTTTACTATTTTGTAATTTTCTTATTTTGTTTTAGATTTCTCCCTCATCTATATCAACTTATCCTCGGAAGCTTAACAATTTTAGTGCCCAAGATGCGAATATTTTTGTACTGGAATTTCGAGAAAATAAGGGAGTACTTCTCTAGAGCTACCACTCATGATGTACAACGTACATGGATAGCTTCCATTATATTTCGGATATAACAGCACAACTACTAAGGGCATGTTTGAGTGTGTATTTGAGAGGCCTAAAAATGTATTTAATACTCTAAAAATCTATTTGAAGAAAAAAGTAACAGTTTGATAAAAAAAATTGAAAGCACTTTTAAGGGTTCAAAAAGCCTAAAAATTGCTTTGACAAAAAAAGCTTAAAAATGATGCTTGTGTCAAAAAACACTTTTTGACTTAAAAACTTTATTTCTCAAACTCAATTCAAAACATGCTCAAGTTCATTGTGACAGTTGACTAACATATGGTAAAAGTATATTTATTACATAAACAATTGCATCAAGTAAAACTAAGAGCATGTTTAAAATTACGTCGGGAAGTAGAGCTTTTAAAGTCAAAAAGAGCTTTTTAGAATTTTTTTTTTTTTTTTTTAAAAAAAAAATTTGTCCCAAAAGTGCTTTTTGACCATTTTTGAAAAAAAACAAAAAAAATCGAAAGTACTTTTAAAAATTTTTACCAAACATGCCAACTTTTTGTTTGACATAACTTTCTAGGTATTAAAAGTATTTTTTACCCTCTTTAACGTAATTTCAAACCCTATAAGTTTGTTTGGTAAAAAAAAAAACACTTATTTTAGTTTTTTGCTCTAAAAAAGTTTAAAATTGCATTTTGAAAATTTTTTTGAAAAATGAGGTTTCTTTTTTAAAGTTCTTTCAGACTTTTTCTATAAACAAAAATTATATTTCCTGATTCAAACCCAAATAAACTCTAAAATCTAATGCAGTTTGAAAACTATACCCCATAGCTTGGTAAAATTAAGTTGGTGTACCTCCTTCAATTACCCCCACCCTGTCCCGGGGTTGCCTCCTTTCTTAACCACTAAAAGGAAACAAAGCTATTTAACAATGAAAGAAGGAAAAATGACATTTATGATAAAAATTTACTAGACAAGCTTTGTTAAGGTTAAAAAGTTACGAAATTTCTTGCATTGAGAAGATGCATGTTAGCTAACACTTCTACTGTTAAAAATGTCAAACTTCTAGAGAGAGAGAGAAAAAAAAAAGAAGGAATTCTTTACCTATAGGAAAAGAAGTGCAACTAGGAGTTTATCTACCAAAAAATAGGAAAAAGTAAAAAAGCAATGCACCCGAACCAAAAAGGTTAAAGCAACGGAAGGTGCTCTGATTTGCTTACTGCGATTACAAGTAAGAATATTTTTACAATCCACAAACTCTCTAATTTAACACAACATTAATACGGACTAATAAGACAAACAAACACAATAAAAAACAAGACAAACCAACATAAAGATAAACATAGTAACAACCGTAACTAACCAATTACATAAAGCTTCAGGAGATTTATTTTTTAATAGAGAAGAAAGTTTGTAAGAAGGTGAGGATGAGCAGGGTAACAGCTGCTACTGTTGAAAGACCAGCCCATGGAGTGTTGAAATACCTGCGCACAAGTAGTGCTCGCCATCTAGGCCATCTCTTTTGACAATGTTTATTTAAGTCCCTGCAAAGATCTAAGTAATGGAAGCTCTTAACACAAGTGGTGTGGTAAAGCTTGTTGAAGAATTGGACCGCATCCTCTGGATTCAAGCAGATAGAAAGGATATTTCTTTCACGAAGTATCTCCACGTCCTTAGTAGTGTCAATGAGGTTGTCGAGGAGTATGGCATAGGAAGTGATCGTATCATCGCCTTTGGGGTAGCATTGCTCAAAGCTGATGAGATTCTTGATAAATGTTTCTGTGATCTCATGAATTCTTATTTGAGGAATTTCGAGGATGCCATTTCTAAATTTTATGTCAAACATATTTGCAGACTTACTCTGTCTGAATTTGATTCCAGCTTCTAGGAGACGCGTAGCAGAAGGTACGGGTTCCCATCTGTATGGCATATTCGATCCAAATTCTTCTACTCCCATTGATGAAACCATCAATTTTTTAAACAAGTCAGGAATATGTTTGATGGCTTGAGGTGGATCAGATATCGTGAACGGGAATACGTTACGAAAGAATTCAATGGCAAGTTGAATTAGGGTCTCCCCGTGGCATCTATTGTGGCTGGTCATTCTGAACAAACGCTCAAGTATCATCCAAGGTACTTGGTTTTCTAGCAATATCAAGTCATGGTCTAGAACTTCAAGCATACTAGGCGTGCGTAAAATAGGGTCATCTTCTACTCCCCTCTTCTCAGCATTCCTGAAGAACAGCTCAATAATAAAGCAACTATCAATTACCAAAATTTTCACGAATTCTTCTGAGGTATAATTAAGCCATCCAGCATAACATTCACGAAACTTTCTCTCCGAAGCTTTGATGTAATTGATCATATCTGCCAGCATTGTATTTGGAGACTCTGATTTTTCGAGAAGGTTTTTTAAATATTTAGCTTTAATTATTTCTGTACCTTTCAAAAATCGGTTACCATGATGGAAAGGCCCAATCGAAAATGCGTCGGGGATATAAGCTTTTGGATTTTGCCTGTAGAGTGCGACTGGAGTTCTGAAGATGCAACAATTAGGTGACATGAACAAATGCTGGGACATCGTTTCTTCTATCGAAGATGCCAAGGGTCCAACATCAATTGTATGAGTTTGTTCTCCTTGAACTATATCCATATTTTGTTTTTCTTTCATCTTCTCTCTTGACAAGAGTTCAATAGTAATTGTATGAGTTTCTTCTCATTGAACTGTATCCAAACTTTGTTTTTCTTCCATCTTCTCTTTTGACATCCTAAAGTTGTTTCTTCGTGAATGACCAAAACAAAGGAGAAAAATAAAGAAAGGAAATACTTTAGGCACATTTCTCTTAAAAATGGATAGAGAAAAATATCAACTTATAAGAATATGAGAGTAACATTTTCCCAAATAAGAGCATGAGTTTTTGAGACTAACAAAAATAAGGTTTTCTAAGCTCATGGTAGCCTATGGTATAGGGTCTATTTTGCCCTTAATATGAATGAGATGAACGTATATATTGGCAATTATCTTCTTTATTTTTGAAATGAAAAATGCTTTGATTTTGTTAATAAAAAATATGAGAAACTTTATTTAACTTTCTGAATTTTCATCACTTTTGCAATTACTCTCCAAAAGTTCAGAAACTTTTAATTTAGTGTATCGAATTACTAATTTTTTGCAATGTCACCATTATGTTAGGTTTTTCTATTAAATTCTGTCAAAATTTCCAAAATACCCAATTTTCTTATTAAAAAAAGTTGCAAATGGATAAAGTGTTGGTATTTTTGCAAATTTCATTAAATTCTGACTAACACATGAATCTTTGTAATTTTTTTTTTTTCAAAACACAAAATGTGGGGTATTCTAGTAATTTTGACACTCCTCCGTTATGATTTATCAGAAAAACCATTACAAAAAATTACAAAAAATTAAAAGTTCAATACACTAAATTGAGAGATTTTGAATTTTGAGAGAGTAATTGTAAAAGTGATGAAAATTTAGAAGGGTTAAGTGAAGTTTCCGGTAAAAAATATGGCATGACTACTTTAAGCGGAACCAAATCAAAGCAAAAAAATACGTGGCATTAAAATCAGATACCAAATATTAATTGCAACTTCTAACCAGTTCCAATGCTCTTAGTTATTGATGTTTTGGCTCTTATAGTGAAGTTCCAGCCTACCTTAAGGATATATCCTGCAAGAAAAGTTCATATAAACCCATCAAAAGAAATATCAAAATGTTTTTTGTTCTTTTTTTGCCTGTTAAAATTCTTTCTTCAGGAATGATCAAAAGAAAGGAAAAAAAAAGGAAAGAAAAACAAAACAAAATAAAAGATAACTTTAGGCGCAATTCTCTTAAATCTTTGTTTTTGATTCGTAAACTGAAGTTCTAGGCCGCCTTCAACACCCTGCAAGAAAAGTTCATTCTCTTTTCGCTCGTATTTAAATGAAATTATTATAAGTGGATTTTTCAGATAACGTAAGTTCTACACTATAATCCAGTTTTAGACACCAAAATGAGTAACTCTTATCTGATTTAAAAGAAAAAAAAATAAAATCACTTAGACTCTTGAATTGCCATGCGTTTTGAGAATGACTCCCTTAAATTTTAAAAACTCTCAATTTCACTCCCCTGAACTTTTAATTTGATGCAATGTACTCCCTCTGTCAATTTTTAGCAGAAGTTAAACATGATTAAATGACCTTCATACCCATGATTTTTTTTTTTTTTTTGTAAAATTCTAAATTTACCCTTGTGACACAATTGTTTTTTTTTTTTTTTGATAAAAAAAAAGAAGCAAAAATCGAGGGAATTTTGGTATTTTTGTTAAAGTTAACCCTGAAAATTGACGGAAGGGGTCTTTTGTCAAGTTTATAAAAAATATAAAAAATAAATAAAATAAAAAAAGAAGGGAAAGATAAACTCTTAACAGGATTAAATAGCATAATAAACAGGGAGTTATAATATAGATATAGATGCTTAAACTAACGAAACATGTTTAATGAGTATAAAGAAAACTCCATATACAGGGTTTATTTGCAAAGTACAAACGAGTGAGCTTCATAAATCATACTGATGCATATTGAAGATGAAAATAGAAATTAGATTCAGTGACGAACTTGGAGAAAAAACACTATAGTCTATAGCCTTGAAAACAGATAAGGAGATAAAAGGATCCCCATACCTCAATCTTTGTTCCCAGGAAAGTAGGCAACTAAACTACCATAGTCATGAGTTGAGGTCCGTTTTGCGGTACAAGTTTGGAGCAAGTGCTCCCTTTTTATTGATGGAAATGGAAGTAGGGCCAACTATACCATGCATGTGCGAAACAGCTCAGCATATATATTAACAGGGGCTGAACTACGTACAGGGTTGGGGAAATTTTATAAAACTCCATCAAAATACTATTAGGCTGTGTTTGCAAAGGACTCAAAAAAAAAAAAAAAAAAAAAAAAACTATTATTCCTCTAAAAATCAACTTAAAAAATTCTTATTTTTTACATCATATCAATCATTTTTTTATAACTATTCAAATAAATAAAAATTACAAAACAATTTATTTATTTATTTATTTTTTCACATCATTCAAATTTGTTACAGTTTCAGTCTACTTCATTTTTCAAGTCCTTTAGGAAACACACCCTTAAGTCCACTATTACCCCTTATATTTCACTTTTTATCCCTAAATTAGTATTTCACCCCCTTAAGTGTTTTTTTTTTGCTTATTATATTAGATTTATCCAGTAGGAACAAGTGAAAAACAATTGTCTTTCGCTTATTATATTTGAATCAAACTGCAATTTTTCACACTGCATAAGCTGCACTTCTTTGTATAGTGTGAAAAGACTTGTGAAAAATGTAACTTGAAGACTACTTGTTTATTTTATTTTTTTACCAATAATAGTAAAATGGCTAGTTAAGAAGATAAAAGCTAATTTTTCACACCTTTCCTATTTTAGGGGCAAATTTAGCACAAGGGTTGGGGCTTAAGTTCCCCAAAAATTTAAACATTCATCTATAATTATATTTTTTTTATGAGGTAAAACCTTAAAAATTAGGGTTTTTTTTTCCTCACTCAAATTTCTGATTCCGTCTATATATATAATGTGTCCATTGACCTGTCCTAAAGGGGTAGATCAATCGGCTAGGAACCACGCATTATGAAGTGGAGGTCAAGTTTGAATCTCCTCTTGTGTGGACATATTAAAAAAAAAAAAAAGTGTCCATTGACCTTAAGTAAAACAGTAAGTCAAGTTTGAGTAATATTATAGGCCCAAGATGTTAAGATAATAGCCCAAAACCGACTTTCCATCTGAATCTTTGCATCGCTATTGATGCAATATGTTAGCGTTCTAACATAGGAAAATGCAAGTGGTGCCAATTACCATAGGAAAATGCATACAATATTATTAACATAGGAAAGTGCATACAATATTATTAACATAGGAAAATGCAAGTGGTGCATGTGGTGCCAATTACCATAGGAAAATGCATACAATATTATTAACATGTACATCGGAAAATATTATTAACATAGGAAATGCAAGTGGTGCAAGTGGTGCCAATTACCATAGGAAAATGCATACAATATTAACATAGGAAAATGCAAGTGGCCGGTGCCAATTACCATGCCCCATGCATGCATGTGCGAAAAAGTTCAGGCAAATGAAAGAAAAACAAAACAAGGAAAGTTTTTTTATTACAATTTTTGTATCATTAGTTTTTTTATTACAATTTTCATACAATGATACAAAACTATGTGACAGCTAATAAATAGTAGGTGAAAGTCCACATACCCCCTCAAACTGCAACCCAATTAATAATATCCTTTCAAACTTTTAGTTGTGACAATACCCTCCCAAACTATCAAAACATTGTCAATGTTTCTTCCAATGATCAAACTACTCTGAGTAAAATAAAAACAAAAAACACTAAAACTTCTAGAGAAAACCTATATATATATATAATTCAAGTGGCGGCCAATTTTTTTTTTTAAAAAATTTATAAGAAAAAAATTAAAAATTTCAATTTCTTTTTATGAAAATTGAAACTTATCTTTTTTTTTTTTTTTTTTTTTTTTTTTTTTTTTAAATAAAAATTTCTGTTTAAAAAAATTTAAAAACTTTGTTTGAATAAATTAATAAAATAATTTTTTTTTTTAAAAAAATTAATTATTTTTTTCTTCAAATTTGTAGAGTTATTTTTGTCTTATTGAGAAATCTATAGGGGTATTTTTATATTTTTGTTAGCCTTGTCCCTTGTGGGATATATTGACAATGTTTTGGTCGTCTGAGAGGAGACACTGTCACAATTTAAAGTTTGGGAGAGACATTGTCAATTAGGTGGTAGTTTGAGGGGGAGTATATGAACTTTCTTCTAAATAGTAAAATAATTAAAAGTGTACGGTTAACAAGTGAACTAATTATAATTATATTGACAAATTATATTTTTTTGTTTAATCATTTTACTAATTATAAAGAGCCATATCAAAAGGACACATTGTGTTATAATATATATTTTTTATTTTTTTATTTTGAGAGACATCGTAGAGCAGCAACAAAATATCATGTTACCAAACAAAACCGTCAGTCAACTTAATTTGAGGTTTGACTATGGAAGCATCAAATTAGATGCAGCAACAAACAAGAAAGCTAACAATCAGCATCTAATTAGAGCACAAGTGACTACTAATTAATAACATTTTAAAAGAAGTGAGCAGTCTCTCTTAACTTCATTAATCTTCTTCAAAGTGAGGACTTGGAGTTGTCAATTGTAATATATGCATGCATTCTGGCCTTGACCGGCCGACCCAGTAATAATTACGTGAAGACTTGTGGTTGGACCAAAAAAGTGATAAGGCTAGAAATAAACAAAATACAATAAGCATTGAATCCTTAAAAACTAGCATCAGGCACACATTAAATGGTCTAGTAATCATCAAAAAAGGAGAAGGGACCTTCGCCCTCAGCCTCAAGTCCTGCATTAAATTTAAAGTCTCGTTACCATTTTTTTTTATTTTTTTTTTTATTATTATTATTTATTTATTTTTATGAATAAGAGATTTCTTTAAGCTCAAAACAAAAACAAACCACACCCACTACAGGAAATTTGTTCTTTAGCGACAACCCTGAGTCGTCGCTAAAGGCCCACATGTCGTCGCTGAAGGTCATTAGCGACGACTATGGTCGTCGCTCCCAGTCGTTGCAAGTAATCCATCGTTAAAGAATAAATAGCGACGACATTTGTCGTCGCTAATAACTATAAAAGTTTGTCGCTGAAAATGCTTGTTAAAGTCAAGGTCGTCGCTGATGACTCACATCAGCGACGACAAATGTCGTCGCTAATGATGCACATATTAGCAACAACATTTAGCACACATCAGCAACGACATTTGTTGTCGCTAATGATCCAACACATCAGTGTTTCTAATGATTGTCGTCGTCAACATCAAATGCTTTTCTTTTTGGCCGATTAATGTTTTAAATTGGTTGGTATAAATGATCTAAACAGAACAATATGTTAAAGCTTACTAAAGAACTCTTTCTAATTAAATATGTTAAAAGGTCTGAAACAGAGTTAATTACAAGTGAAGAAGTCTCAAAAATGGCCCGAGAAAACTACATAATTGTCAAGTTTTTAAGTAAGGGCCAAAGAAGGCATACATCAACAACAATGTTCCTTGAGAAATTAAACTTCATATGTAGCTAAGCAGCAAAAAAAGGATTACAAAGAAGGCTTCCCAGATGTAAGAACTGATAACTTGTACGACTCATCAATACCATATGTAACTGCATGAAGAAGAAGAGCATATATTAGACAAGAAAACTCACTTAAAAACTACAAGCATGTCTAATATAATAACCACATAGTTGGACAAACAGTTGCTACTCAAATATGAAAAAAACGCAATAGAAAAAGAACACTGTCCGTCATGTATCATAGTTACCAAATCTTAATTTTGCAACAACCTAGCACGCACACACTCATGATGGATTGAACCCACCCTCCACCTTTTGTGTATGGAGGGAGGAGATTCCTTTTGTACCAAAGACCATCAGCAAGCCTTGAACAAGCATGTTTGAGTCAAGTTCACTAAACTCAAACATCTTTTTTTTTTTTTTAATGAATACTCTAAACTCAAACATCACTCGAACAAAACACAAATATGGATGGAGTTTGGTAGTTTCATGAACAAAAGAACAAAGGAAAATTCTCCAGGGCAATTAGCGTTCAAGAGGTCATAGAATTCATCACATAATTAACTACATGAGTATCAACTAATAATTGATTTTGTATGAAAGCATTTAAAGAGTGATTAGGACTTGATATATATCAATGAAATTCATTGATGAATTTGAACATTACCAATATGTGGATTTGAAACAATTGGTTGTAACATGATATTTCAAATTCATGAAGCAAGTGATTTGTTGAAACAAACCTCTCATTTTTCTTGATTCTTTTCAGAAGTCCAATCCAATGAATACACCTGCAAAATTCTTAATGATTAAAACTTCTATTTAACTCCATCTTCTTGAAGTGGCATCACAATGATAGCAATCTAATAGGTGAAACATGTATTTCTTAGCTTAACACTCACTCAGAAAGGCCAAAAATAAAACAATTGGAAATTAGGTACTAGTTTCTAGTAATAAACATTACAGAAACTACCAGCCAATATCAGAACATTAACTTATCATAAAAAGAAAAGGAATAATTAAAATTGCCCAAGAATAAAGTTACTTTCTATTCTGCAGCCACAAGGTTTAACATTTCTGTTATCTCTATTGCAAGGGAATCATATCTTCCATATAAAAATATTAAAATGCCTCAGTTCCCATACTCTTGCACCAATCAACCTTGCTCTTAAGAAACCAACTAATAAGAGGGAAAAAAAAAATTAAAAAAGAAAAATTGAGCCTAGGCTCTGGGGCTTTCTAGCTTCTTTGTCTTTCCCAGGGATGCTTTCAAGATCCCAATTTCCCTTAATAACTGATTACCTAATCCAAGAAGTATATGAGAATAAATAAATACGCAACGAACTAGTGTTTCTTTTCTTTGTTGTTTTGATTATAAAAACGCATCAAACTAATGTGAGTGGCATAACAAAGCACCATCTTCCGGTCAATTCAATCACCTTTTCACAAATTCCCAAATTAACAATAAATATAGGGATATTCAGACATTCTATTATCTGCCTCTTATCACAAATAAGAAAAACACGATGCAAGAAGACTATCCTAGTTCACATAATCGTGACCACCAATGCTGGACACTTGTTAGGGAAATGTTGTTTATGAGAGAGAAGAGAGAGGAAAGAAATACATAGTTATGATGATTTTACTTTCCAATTTCTTACTATAGAAATAGATGCTGAAAGGTATGTATCTGTATGATCTTATAAATTTTCAAAGGAATTCATAAGTTATTGCGTCCTTGCATCTAGATCCTTGGAAGTTACATACCTGGGCGGCCCATAACCATGTCGAAATCTAACAATGTGTCCTTGCCAACTTCAAGATTTCTTTCCAAATTGGAATTCTCAAATCTTGAGAAGAGTTGTAGGTGTAGCCACAAAATTCATTGAACAAGATTCCAGAACTGGAACTGGATGTCTAAAACTTACCCTATATTAAGAAATATAACTACAAAGTACCTACTTTCCCTCTATGACCTAGCTCTATCCCCATTTTGACCACTTCATTTCATTCTCATAACACTCAAGAAACTACAACTTCTGCAATTTAAAAAATAGAAAAGAGCAATTGCCACAGAAAAATTCTCTGCTTCCAATGATTACCTTTTCTTCTTCCCACATAGCAGCTATCCGAAGAAAAGGTATTGATTGGTATTTCTGAGCCTACACTTCAGCAAATACAGAAAAAGTTCAATAACTGAAGTGTCTGAATCAAAAGATAAATAAGAATGCATAAATGGTAGATTAAAACAGAGAAGAAATCCATACACGTGTATATGCAAGCCTCTGCTTTGTGTATTCATAACCAAGCTCTTCCATCTCCTGTATTCTGTCAATTAAATATTTTCCAAACAATTAACAAATCAAAACGAAAAACAATTAGACAGAAATAAACCAAAGATAAATTTATAAGAGATAGAAAAAGTTAGAAAATGGCAGCTTCCTACTAGAATTTTACCTAATTCAATCAATTTGTCAGTTGTTGAAGCCCCTTCTTGTCCAAAGATTTCATGTTTGGAAAATTAGAGATTTGAAAAACGGTGAACGGTGAAGTAATGGGAGAACATCCAAGTAGTTAAGCACTCTGTTTTATAAAAATAAACAATAATTAGCCAATGATCCAATTGGAAGCTGCAAAATCAGAATGATATATAATACTCACCACCACACAAACCAATAAGATCTGAGCAACACCAAAAACCAAAACACACAAAACACAAACGCATCGAAAAGGAAACCCTAAAAATTCCAAAAATTCCGCACCGTCCATGTCCAGCAGCGAGAGCCGCTTCTGCTTGATTCGCTCCCTGAGCTCGCTCACCGTCTCCATGGCCGCCGCGTGGCGCTCCTTGAGCTCCGCTACAGACATTATTCCTTGAGAAAAAAATGGTCGACTAACTAGAATCGGCCATTTTCAGATTCCACTATTTGAACCCTAGTGTTGGTTCGTGGTCGCCCTTGGACCTAATTGCGTAGCGTTCAGAGCGTTGAAGGGGGTTTGTGTAGGCTCGGTGCTGACAGGAAGAGGAGGAGGAATAGGAGCTGAAATTTAGGGTAAAAATGGTTGCGCACAAGTCTCCCGCGCCCTTCTCAAATTAATACTCGCGCTCTAAATTCCATTAAAATTAATTAGCGACGACCTTCTGTCATTGCTAATAAGAATTTTAATTTTTTTTTTCTTTACTTGATTAGCGACGACATGTGTCGTTGCTAATAAGAATTTTAATTTTTTTTCTTTACTTGATTAGCGACGACATGTGTCGTTGCTAATAAGAATTGTCGTCGCTAATTATGATTTTCATTTTTTTCTTCCATTAGTTAGCGACGATACTATCGTCACTAATTAAAATTCTTATTAGCGACGACAATGTCGTCGCAAATAACCTGGACCCCGTCGCAAATTTTTTGGCGCGGCTTTTCGCGCCAGGGAAAAAATATTAGTCCAACATTAGCGACTACCTATCAGCGACGACATATAGTCGTCGCTGTTTTCAAATCTTCTTTTATGGAATTAGCAACGGCAATAAATTGTCGTCGCTGATATTGAGCTATAGCGACGACTTTTGGGTGGTCGCTAAAAATATGGTCGCTAAAGACCAATTTTCTTGTAGTGACCTCAAACCCCATTACAAGCCTTTAGAAAAGGCCAAAAACAGAACACAAAAACCGGCACCCCTTACGGCAGGTAAAATTCACAAAACTCAATTACAAGTCTTAACAAAAGACCAAAACAGAGACAACAAAGCAGAAACCAAAATAACCTGTATGCTAGCAACTATATAAGAATTTCTGCAGGTAAGTTCCACAAAGAAGATAGGAGAATGTTCTCACGAGTACCAGGAAATTTTCCTCCCCCAGCAATTCGAGTTGTTACTTCCCAAACAATCTTCTTCAAAAGCTATTCCTTTGTACAAGGCTGGCCAGCATGAAGTAGCTCATTCCTAGTGAGCCAAAGGTGGTAAACAGTTGATCCCAAGACCAAGCGGCAGATCAAACACTTAAGAGATGTATGAACCCAAGTAATGCATCCTTGTTGCACAATGTCATCCCATTCCACAGAAACATTTGCAACTCTACACCTCATCATACAGAATCTCAAAATTTTGTAACTAAAGCTGCACTCAAAAAATAAGTGAGCTCGAGTTTCCAATTGATGATGACAAAACCGACATTGGACATTACCTTGATAACCCCATTTCAACAATCTTTCCCTTTGATAAGCCTGTCCGTCATAGCCAGCCAAAGTATAAACGCATGCTTAAGAATGGCAAGAGGGAACCAAACCAATTTACACCATAAAATCTCCTCATGTTTCTCCCTAAGGACCTCCCAAGTTTCTGAACAAAAATAAACTTTTTTTGGTGAGGCACCCCAAATAGGTTTATCACAAGATCCCAAACCAACTTCATATAATCTAGCTTGAATCTCAACCAGTGCCTCTGATCTAGCTAGCCTCCAGAACCAATTACCATTTTGAATAATAGATGAAAGCTTAGCTTCCAAACTACTTTGAGCATCATAAACAGCCATATAACCAAATTGCTCAAACAAAACTCCAGCAAGGTGCCACCAATCCAACCAAAGATGAATGTGTTCCCCATTTCCAACCTCAAACCTCAAGAATCTCCCTGCAATATCCCTTAGTTTCAGAATCTTTCTTCAACTCCAAGAACAATTTTGAGGTATTCCAACACTCTAAAAACTCTTTCTTTTCAACAGATTTTCCTTAACCCAAGCCACCCAAATGGAACCAGGCCTAGAAAAAAGGCTCCAAACATGCCTAAACATAGAGGACTAATTCCAAACTTCAAGCCTCTTCAACCCCAAACCACCCTCCTTCTTAGGGAAACAAATATCAGCCCAAGAAACTTTAGCCTTGGCAGACCCTTCAGTCTTCCCATTCCAAAGAAATCTGTTGAAATTTTGCTCAATAGCTTTTAAAACCTTCTTAGGAAGAATGAAAATACTTGTCCTATACACTTGTAAGCTGTAAAGCACAGAAGAAATCAATTAAAGCCTGCCTGCGTAAGAGAGATTCTTTGACAACTAGGAGTCAATCCGACTAGTGATTCTATTATGCAAAGCCCCACAATTTGCTGCAGAAAGCCTAGAAGATATGAGTGGAACCCCAAGAAATCTCACAGGGAATTGACCTTTCAATCATTCCCTGATCATCCAGCAAAAAATGCTTAATTCTATCTAAAATATCAGAACAAAAGAAAGAACTCTTTGATGGATTAGATTTCAAACTAGACAAATCCTCAAACTCTAGCAGAGCAGTCTTAATAATCTTGATAGAATTAAGACTAGCCTCAGAAAAAATGAGAATATCATCTACAAAATAGAGATGAGTAAGCTTCAAACTAACACACTTCGGATGGAACTTGAAACCATAACTGCCACTAGTATGATCACCCATAATCCATGAAAAAACTTCCATGGCTATGACAAAAAGATAAGGAGAAAGAGGATCACCCTGCCTCAACCCCTTTTTTCCTTCAAAATAACCAACCATAGTAACATTAAGGCACATAGAAAATTTAGGAGAAGTAATGCACACCTTAATCCAATTAAGAAATTTGGCTGGACATCCAAAACAATGAAGACAATGAAGCAGAAACTCCCAATCAACAGAATCATACATCAGATCAATCTTCAAAGTACATCTAGGTTTCCCTTTGTCCTTATGATAGTTTCTAACAATTTCCTCAGCCAGCATAACATTTTTAGAAATACTTGTAGAAGGGATGAAAGCAGATTGATTCATACTAACCAAATCTCCCAAAATAGGCAACATTCTATTATAAATGATTTTAATAATACACTTGTAGATAACATTGCAGCAAGCACTAGGCCTAAAATCACTCATAGCAGAAGGATTAACCTTCTTAGGAACCAAAGTAAGGATGGCAACATTCACCTCCTTTAGCAGCATACCAGAATGAAAGAAATCCTTAATAGCAGCAACTACATCCAGACCAACAATAGAACAAGCAGACTTGAAGAAATTTGCAGAGAAACCATTAGGGCCAGGGGCCTTATTAGCCTTCATGTGAAATAAAGTATCCTTAATCTCAGCTGTAGTAATCTCCATTTCCAACACAGCAGCTTCATCAGCAAAAACAACAGCAGAAATAAGTTGCCTAATTCGATTAGCCTTTGAAGCAGTGAATTGTAATTGATTTGTACCCAATAACTTCTTGTAAAAACTCTCTGCCACCTGCTTAATCTGCTCCACATCCTCTACTCGATTACCATACTCATCCCACATATGAGTAATAGTGTTCTTTGCATGCTGAACCTTAAGAGAATGATGGAAAAAAAACTATTATTTTGATCCCCCAATTGCATCCATTGGTTCCTAGCCTTTTGCTTCAAGAAGTATACCCTTAGTTATGGAAACATAGGCATAGTATAAAAACTTCGTCTCGTTATCATATTTACATAGGTAAACAAATGAGTCTTCTGTTTTCATAGTATAAAAGAATGGAAAAGCAATATAATAGCAAATATAATGAATGTATGATTATGCATTATAGTAGCTAATTGGTTTCACTCCTTATACTAAGGCTAAATACGAGCCCAACTTCGGGCTCATTTGGTTCGCAGAATGATTATTCCATCAAGAAAATGAATTGCTATTCCTGGGAATAAAAGAGTATGTAATAGAATTGCTATTCATATTCCTTAGTTTGCTATTCATATTCTTTATTTTTATTAAGGACTTTTTTTTTTTTTTTTTTTTTTTTTTTTTTTTTTTTTGAAACATAAACAACTATACTATAATTTTTTTCTTTTTCTCCAATTATGCTACAAAATTATTTATAAAAATAAATAAATAAAAAAACACATAATCATCATATCACAATTTCAATTAATCACATAAAAAGCACATATCTTGATAATATTTCACACAATAATCATCATCATAATAATGAACAAAAAATACATCTCAATTAAAATCAAGTTGCTGCTAATGCAAATCACCAAATTGTCTCATAATAATGAACAAAAAACACATTTCAATTACAATCTAGTCCCTACCAATGCAAATCACCAAATTGTGTCTCATGACCAAACATCTTAACCATCAAAAAACGGTATAACATCCTCATGTGTCATTAATAATTCCATGCACCAATTCTTCATTGTCATAATTTGGAACACTGAATAATAGATCCATTATCTCAGGCTGACAAACAATCAATCTTCTTGCTTTGAGACGATCCTTACTGATATGACCAGTTATTTTTGATAGCTCATCATTAACTTTTAATCTAAGCTCTTATTCTATCGACCCCGTAACTGCTTTGCTAAGATTTTCTGATGCAGTAATTAAATTCATCGCAAGCTGGTTACCAACTTCTTTAATTGTGTGGACGATGTTATCTTCGGTACTCTTATTAGGCCTTTTTTCTTTTCTGACCCGAAAGTCCTTCCCCTCCATTGCCATTGGTGGGACTGTGTGCATGACATGCCTTCACTAAACTCTCCCAACCCATCTTTCTCGTTCTAACCAATATTGTTTTCATCCTCTTTTTCATGTAGTATGTCTTCACACATGTCCATAGGTGCTTGAGCATCTTTTCCAATAGCATGGTCTTTTGCATAGACAATACAAAGATCCTCATATAAGGGAAAAGTTTTATTTTAAAAGTAGATGACCCTTTATGACTCTACAAAACTATCAAATATGATAATATCTAATTAATATATTATGCATATAATAAGATTATAATATATAATTCACAACATGTTAAAATTTTACCTGTACATATGCTTGCCACATAGCAACTTCAGCAACCACACATTTCCTAACGTTGTCCCACCCAAATCCACTTGCATCAGGACAACACAACATTGCATGGATTACTTGAAAATCATTTTTCAAAGTTTTTAATCTTGATTCTATATGTGGTTTTGCTTTGATTCCAGCAATTGGTAATGTTTTTGAGAGCTTCACCTTCAAGAATCTAAGATAACCTAGTTGAAGCCTAGTCTCTTGTTGATGTGGTATTTTTGCGACCAAAAATATCAATTATAAAATTACCACTCGCAATAGGACGAATCCCGTAGGATAGAGCTATATTGAGGGTGTCGAACCTCAAAGACTGCAGGGCTTTTATTATCAATATTTGAAAGATTAAAATTAACTTAATTCAAAAGAGATTTGATTTGTTTGTGTCAATTCAAAATGCATGAAATAAATGGAAATAAAGAGAGTAAATATATGAGAGAGAGAGAGAGAGAGAGAGAGAGAGAGAGTAGGGTATTGACTTCACCACTATCCTCACATCAATGGTTAACCATATTTAATTCTAGCAATTCATTAAACAAGAAAACACATTATTAAAGAATAAAAATAATTCATCTTTGGTTAGCACGGATCGTCCACCTAACCATTAAGATGCGGTATGACCCGTCTTCCCTAAGTATGAATTATTTAATTCTTCAATAAGTTTCATACAATCAATGGAATAGTATTGCCCATCTTTGGTTGGCACGGATCGTCTACCTAAATTACACTAAACTAGGGTATAGTACGATCCGTCTTTCTTAGGTATGGTCTATCTAACCCTATTGATTGCATGTCAATTAAGAACCATTGTATAATCATTATTCTTATAATGACAGAAAATATGAAGGATTTGAGTTCAATAACAGAAAAATACTTTCTAAGACAAGATAAGAATTTTACTAATATTGAGTTGGAAATTAAGAACAATTACATTTAATATGAAGAACAGAAATCAATTGTAGCAATCCTCAGAGTTATACAATCAACATGCATAAATTGAAAAACTAGAAATTAAATACAATCAAACCATTGTGCTTGGAAAGGGTTACATCAATACCCCACAATTAGATTAGTCACTCATGATTTTCTAAGCTCTAAAGATAATTTTCTGATTTTTAACTCCAGAAAGCGGTGTCTCTGTTTACAATGTTTAAAGCCTTATTTATAGGGATTAGGAGAACCTTAAAAACCCTAGAAACCCTAGGAAAACCGGAGGTCAGTCTCCTAGTCCAATTGGGAGACTGAAAACCAATTCCAAGCTGGAAAAGGATTCTTGCCATGCACTGTATGCCCGTGTGCGCTCAAGCGCACTACGCTTGAGCTTAGCTGATGTGCGCGCGAGCACAGGCGTTCGCTTGATCTTGGGCCGCAGGCGCTCGAGCATAGGCGTTCTCGATCTCAAGAGCAGCTGTGCTCGATCCTAAGTCCAAAATGCTCCAGCTTTTGCCTTTTAAGCCCAATTTTCAATGGTTTGCCAAATAAAACCTGAAACACAAAAGCAAAAAAAAAAAAAAAAAATCAAACAAATAACAATGCTAAGGAATTAACATATGTAAATTAAGGGGCTTGAATGTGCAACATTTGACGCTTATCACTTGTCTATCGCTTCCTTCATTGTAGTGCTCTACCAAAGCCTGAACAAGTTTGATATCTTCTTCAGGAGTCCATTTCCTTCTTCCAAAATCTTGAGAATCTAATGTTGATGAAACCATATCTAAAAAAAAAGAAATAACAAAAATTGAAGAACAATGATACATAAAGTAATAAACTTATAATTATCAAGGAAAATATGCACACCAATATGGCTAACATCAACAATAAAGACTATTTACCAAACGCCAAAGAAAGGTTTCAATAAATTAAGGAAATGAATAACCCATAACATAGCACATTGTAACATGGTCAATTTCTATCCACACAAAAAAAGATTTAAATAAATGTTATATATAGTAATGTATCATAACATGGTCAATTGTCTCGCCTAGTTCCCCTCCACGAATTAAACATTTCATTTGCCATAGTTGTTCTCCATGCACTCCATTCATCTGAAGCCTCGATTTGTGTTATTGGATCATTATTATTTGCAGTATGTGTGTGGTCTTGTTGGTCCAATTCTTCCTTTAATGGATCCACATGCATCACCCTTCGTTCGTAGTTATGCAGAAGACAACATGCCATAATAATTTGATTATGTATCTTAATTGGATAAAATTATGGATTCCTTAAAATAGCCCAACACAATTTAAGCAGCCCAAAACATCTCTCAATGGTATTCTTAGTCGAAGAATGTTTCATCTTAAAAAATTCTTCTGCGGTTGTTGGTTGATGTCCAACTCTCCAGTCATTTATGTAGTATCGCTGCCCTCTATATGGTGCAAGAAAACCCTTGCAATTTTTGTAGCCAGCATCAACAAGATAATATTAACCTAAATTTTTGTTTTAAGAAGAAAAAAATGGCTTTAGTACAAAGAAGGATTATTAAAATAATTAAATTGGCAAATGTGTTTTCCTTACCGTGAGGTACTCTCAATCCGTTTCTCCTATTTATTGCATCTCGAAGCACTTTACCATATGCAGCAGAGCCTTCCCAACCAGCTAAAACGTAGATAAAATGCATGTTTTGTGAGCATACGCTTAGTACATTTGTAGTGATCTCTCCCTTTCTGTTGCGGTATCTAGGTTTATCGACTAAAGGTACCCTCACCCTAACATGTGTTCTGTCTAATGCAGCTAAACAATTCTTTATATATAAAAATAAAAATATAAGTATGTAATATCATAGTTGAGTGACATAAAATTAGCAAAAAGTGCATTATAATATACCTTAAACCATTTCCATCTCTCATCTGTAGAGTTTTTGGGAATTGGCTTCGGTTCCTTAAGAAACTCCCTGTGTAAATGTATAACCACATGTATTATGCTTCCGAAATGCCTACTAATTGTCTCTCCTGAACGCCTAAATTGACGTTTTATGATTCTATTTTGACATGATGAGCTAAGATGTATAAAAACATTGCAACTTACTCATCCACTAGCATGTGTTTTGTGGCTTTTAATCCACCTTTGGCTTCAAGCATATTACATAAATTGCTGAATGCATTTCTATCCATTCTTAAATGGTTATGCCAAGTTTCATCATCCTCATATATTAAACGGTAAAGATCCCCTTGCCTTGAATAAAAATCAACAAAGTATGTATCTCTCAAAGATTTCTTTCAAATACGGTGCTTTACCAAAACACATAACAATTCAAAAAAAGTAACAACAGCGGACAACATATCCACCCAAAACATCAACACCGAAGTCAACTTCCTCTTCTTTATCATGTTCCTTGTAGTCAAACTTAATCGTGCCATAACTGTAAACAAACAACACATGTCTATATTAACCGGAAGAACCCGGCTGATCATAATGTGGTAAATGAGCCGATCGTCGTCCTTGAGGGCATTGACTTAGAAGCCCCCCTCTCCCTCCATATCCATCTGATGGGGGTGCTAGTTGATGAAGCGCTCAACCATTTGCTTGCGGCGAGGAGTGCCGTTAATAGGCCGTGGAAAACCTAGGTCGGGAACCCGCTGCACCCTGATGATGCTGCTGATGAGGTCAGGAGTCACTTTGATTGGCTTGCCTCTAAGCTAGGTTCTGAAGGAGTTGCTGCCTTGGGCATGGACGTTGGCGAAGAACTCATGAACCAACTCCTTAGCTGCCTACCGATGATCCTCAACCATCGCTAACCACCCCTAAGTGTTTAGCAGCTCCCCCACTCTTGGGATGTGGTTGGCCACGTTAGGCACATCTACACCCCTCTCAACAATAACCTTCCGACCCTTGTAGATGAGTTGGAATCGGTTCTCCGCCTTGTCGACCTTGAAGCGGTCATGGTCGTAGGTGCGGCTAGCGTGATCCTCGTCGATGGCGGTGTTGACCTTGATAAAAGGGGCGCCACAATCAAGACTGCTGGCTGGAGACTTGTCGAAGGCGGCCTCCTCCATCTTGAAGTTTGAGTCAAAGTTGGGGTCCTGGGCCTTTTGAATCTGGGTTTGAGCCCTGCGAGATCAAGAAGGGTATGAAGAAGATGAGGCTGCTATGCTCGCTTTAGTCCGTGCCATCATCCTGCATTGCATAAAACACTAATAATACTACTTCTAGGTGTGACCTAAGCAATATCCTACCCCAACTATATATGCAAGTAGCCTAGTTCTAGGGACTAAAATTCCCTCCCAGCTAATGGGTTAAATGCAAGGAAATAGTGTAGAGCATGAGGGAGTTTAACAAAAGCCCAACTTAGTGAAGTTGTGGGAGGTTCATTTACAGTTGGAGTCATGGTCACAGGATAAGGTCGGATCATGATTGATGGATTAGCTTTTAGGGGTATTTTGGTCATTTTTGGGCTAGTCAAAATTGCTAAGTCCGATGTGGTAAAAATGATGGGTTTCGGATGTTGGGTATGGCTTTCATTAAAAAATCGTTTAAGGGGTCTCCATAGATGGGAACACCCTTATGTGAGAGATGGGCATTGTTGGGTTATTAAAGAAGGGTAGTTCAAGTTAGTGGTGTGACTGGTGTCCTCAATATGTGAGGGCACCGAGGTAGTTGGAAAGTCACAGGAATTAGGGTTTAGGGCTAAGGGCATTTTGGTCATTTCAGAGTTCGGACGAAGATACCAAAATTCAAATGGCTAGGTACATAGCTGGGGCTTTCAATTAAAAGGTTTGAGGCTCAATTCAATAAGTAGACCCGACCTGGTAACAAAATTGGGTAATCCCTGAATTAGAACAAAAATACCTAATTTAAGGGCTAAGGGTACTTGGTCAATTTTGGATTCGGGCAAAAACCCCGGAATCCATGGTGAAGCATAGATCTGGCCTCTAGTTAAGGGGTTTGGGCCTCAATTGGTCCATGGGGCTCGATTGATGTGACAAAAACTAGGATTTTTGAATTTAGGACAAAAACCCCTAAATTCAAAAGTTAGGGTTTGGGTGTGCCAAAATTGGCCAATGGGATTAGTGGGTCTTGGTCCTAAGTCAATATGGGAGCATTAGGGTCATAACACATGCATCAATTTGCATGGTGAAATCAAGAAATGCAAGGGTTTGAGATTTAGGGCAAAAATCACAAAATCCGAATGGGTGATGATTTGAAGGGAATATGATGGTTAAAACACATGTATCTATCCTAAAAGTATAATCCTAGTACCCAATCAACCAACTATATGTCGTGAAATTCAAGGAAATCAAAAATCCCTAATTTAAAACTCTAGATTTCCAAAATTGAAATAAAAGGTTGAAAATTCACATACCTTGTTTGATCCGTGTAGAGAGGTGGAAATCTGGAAAACCTTGGTAGATTGAAAGACACTTGGCCGAAAATGGTATTGAGGGTGTTTGGCTCGAGAGAAAATACGTTAAGACTCCCAAATACACCTAGAAGGGGCTTGAATAGGTGTTTAACAAAATAAATGCGGAATTAAAATTAACCTCATGCAACAATCATCTTGCACCAAAATATGTAAAGCAATAAAGCAATTAACACAAGTATTTTGGTGACGAAGTGGAAACCAAGAACCTCTTGGAAAAACCACTCCAGAGTAGGGGACCCAGAAAATCGTTCACTATAAAAGGAGGAGGAAATACAAGTTGTTCACACTTACAAAACCTTTGAAAGTTGGCACAAACCCGTCTAGACAAGTGACCCGCTTGCTAGGCTACCGCCGTAGTCCTCCCGGGACCTCCGGTACTCCTTGTATCGATTTTCCTTGTTAGAACCTCTAACAAGTTGCAACAAACCAATTACAACACAACAAGATAACCAACACTTGCTATAAACAAATTCAGCAATTACTCCACGAGAGTTGTGGCTCTATGGCACACGACAAAATCTCTCTTAGCACATAAATGAAACAAACTCAAGAACCAAGTCTTTTTCTCTCAAGTTGAGCTTGTACTCTCCGTAGTTTGCTTGATAAAAACGAGTGCCCAAGTCCCATATAAATAGGCTCAAGAGAACAAGTCCGCAGCAAACAAGCAAAATAAAAGATAACTGCTGATGGGCGTTAGGGGCATTCAAACAGCTAGTGCTCCATGTGCAGTAAATGTGTGTTAGAGCATCTCCAAGTGGGTGATAGACCAGTAGTGGGTGTCAGGCTGTCAGTCAGAGACCCATGCGATGTCAGAAGGTAGAAGGTAGGCGTGCTCCACTGAAAAGATGTTGTCTAAACAGAAGAATCGGTTTTGTCTCGAGTCCCCCGTTCGGACCGCCAACCCTTGCATCCGAACGGGCCATGCTGGAAGTGCCCTGATAGCTACCCACTTGCTCTTTCGCCCATTAATTCTTGCTGAGTGGGAATCTTCCAACTGATGCTTGCCTGCTTCCATTAGAGAGAGAGGGAATATTCTTAAGCTTCCATGCTTGTATGTTTGCACTTAAAATAAGCTGAGTGGAATCTCCCATAAATCAAGGCTGACATATTGAAACCCTAGCAAGGATAAAAAGATTAGAAAAATCATAATAAACAATCCTGCGAGCCATCATTTGGACGGAATGCGAATAGGGCTTCGAACGGACGCTTCTGACCTCCAGTGTAATCCTTCAGAAAATGCATATTGGAAAGGGGCATTCAGATGGCTTTTTGGGTGCGCTTGGACGGGCTGCTAACGTCACTGCGAATGGTCAGCTCTGACCTCTCTAGAATTTCTTCAGAAATAGTACACGACCAATGGGTGTCTGGACGACCTTGCGAATGGGCTATTTTGACCTCCTTGTAAGTGTTGTAGAAACTTCTAGATTTTTAGTAAACACATTAAAAATATTTTAGTCACCGAATTAAGCCAATCTCACTCCCCCTTTGGCAATTCGATGATAAAACTCAAAATCAAAAGATATTGAAAATAATATCAAACATTTGCAATAACATAAAATGTCCAAAATGTCCAACAGTTTAACACAAGAACCCATCAAAATAAACTGTTAGAACTGAATTGAACTACTCCCCCTTTTATCACAAGTGTCAAAAGGAGGTAAAAATAGAGAATCAGCCATTGTGTTCATGAATAAGATCCTGGATGCTCTTCAAATCTGACTACAACTGGGAGATGTCTGCATGAAGAGATGAAGTAAGAGAAGCGATCGAGGGCTCTATGGTGGAGAGGCAACCAGCAATCGAGGATTCTATTGTGGAGAGGCGACCATCAATCGAGGATTCTATAGTGGAGAACCGACCATCGATCCACTCTCGAAGAGAGGCAAAGGAATAAGAAGATGGGGTAGGGCCATCGCTGGAAGAAGCTCTGACTGACGAACTAGCAAGCAATGGAGGCAGTCTATAAGGGCGAGGGTGAGCAGTCAATTGAGATGAGGATCTATTGAAGGTGCTCTTGTTAAAGTCTCCCAGTACCATGACAGTAGGCTCATATTCATGATGCTCAATTTCATGATGAGCAATTATCTTGGTAATTAGACCTTCAAATAGAAGAGAGATGTTGTTGTCATGATAAGCCGCCAACATAAGCCTGATGGCGTGAGAGGCAAAGTCGATGTCGGTCCCAATGGAGAGAGCATAAAAAAAGTATGCTCGATCAAGCCTGAAATCTGTTTGATGTCTCACAAGCCATAAATTTTGAAATACAATTCGGCTCAAGACCCTTATGGGATCGGGAAAGTCCGCAATTTTGACAACAACATTTTGTTGAGGCTAACACGGGATATCTCTTCCAACAAACACCTTCATCATGGTGTTCTTCTCAGGCACGGTGTCCAGAAAATAAGGAAATGCGGACTGAGCAATATGAGGCACTCCAGTAATGGAACAAATAAGATTCACATCAACCACAAGTTCTATGGATCGCACAAAGGTGCGAAAAGAACTATCATCTTTTTTTTTTTACCTCAGTATTGGCATAAAATTCCTTGACCATTTTTGCAAATGGTTTGACCGGTGGAGATGCAATGAGAGATGTCCATCCACGATCATCAAAGAGTTGAGGAATAAAAGCATAGTCATTGATAAAATCAGGACGAAAAACTCCACGCTCAGCCTGATGCAAACCTTAATCGAAGCGTTTTTGAGACCCAACAACAATATTGGAATACGGACCCAAGAAAGCTAAAATTCAGATTTTTTGGATAGAAAACCTTGACCCAACGTTTATAAATGAAACTCGAATCAAAGGTATAAAGTAACAACCCTCGACCCAATGATTATAATTGAATCACGAACCGAAGGTATAAACGCAACAAAGAAGAATCCTTGACAAGTTCAACAGTTCTTTGAAGAACCAATAGAAGAAGCAAACCTTACTTTTTGTAATTTTCATTCATGATGTTCTCATTACAATAAGTGCATGCTATTTATAGAGCATGGCTGAAAATAAGACTACGTGCCTGCTATGAAAAGGAAATTAAATTGGTTCCAACATTTGGAAAGTAGATACAAAAAAAGGACTAAATAATAGATACCTAAAATTAAGGCTAATTAGGTATGAAATTAGC